>NC_140598.1:33893829-34376329 GCF_057381915.1 Diplotaxodon limnothrissa
TCAACAATAATATTTAACTATTAATCACAGTTTTGCTAAATAAAAGGATCTGGCTTGCATCAGTCACATGATCACATTTAACCAATGATCGCCCTTGACGGCAGAAAGCGCTGGTTACGAGCCGCGAACGAGCTCACAAAGAGCATGCGCATTTTTTGCGGCCCGGAGCTGTAGGAGAAACACAAGTTAACTCAGAGACACATACTGATGTGACAAAACCAGTAAGTAGGTGTACAGCGTGCACTGTAGTGTGTAGCACCCAGGAGTATTAGCTTATCACGTACATGTTGGTAAGCTGTCTTGTTGCAACTGACGCACTGAAACAAACGAGCGTGCTGTGTGTGCAACAGCGTGACAAACATTACCTGTCCTTTTACACTTAGACCCCCACGGATAGTCATTTGGCCATTTTCTACCTTTAAAACCCGGAGAGCAGCCAAATGGCTTTTAGCTAAGCTTTAGCTTCAGCCAAGTGGAAGCTACATTGTCTAGTCATTCATATGTAAATTGGGTCGTTATCTGGGAATTCTGGAGGGAGGGGAGTGGGGGTGTGGGGGTGTGTGATTGAGGGCCATCTAAGTTTGCCATCTTAGGGAGAAATCAACACACATGGGTATATGTTTCAACCTCTGCTGCCACGCTGACGGCGTATGCGGCCAAACGGAAGAAGACAGTCTATATTCTGAGCAGCATGCACAGCGTGGTTCAGACTGATAACACCACCAAAAGGAAGCCAAACACTGTCACCCTTTACAACAAAACAAAGTGTGGCGTGGATGTGATGGACCAAATGGTTCGGGAGTACACTGTCCGCAAAGGAACACGGCGCTGGCCAGTCGCCGTGTTTTATAACATGATTGACATGGCAGCACTGAATGCACATGTGCTGTATCAAGCATGCACCGGGACGAAGGAAAGACGGGTGGACTTCCTGGTGGCGCTTGCAACAGAGTTGGCTCGCTCTCATGTAGCTGGGAAGAAGGCAAGAAAAGAACAGTTGCTTCGGACACAACCCTCCACATCTAGCCCTGGAAAAAGAGCCTCGTGTCAGGTCAAACACAACTGCAAGAACAATCATGCCACTGTGCGATGTGTTCACTGCAAAAGATACACATGTGGTAAATGCAGACTACAGATACCATGGCAGTGCCAGGATTGTGAGTGATTGCTGAAAATGTTGAATTGTTTGTACTCACTCACTTTTTATTATTATTTGTAAATATGTGTACAAATGGTTGTTTTTTTGTACTGTTTTTATCAATAAATCTTAGCAACAAAGGACATATACCCATGTGTGTTGATTTCTCCCTAAGATGGCAAACTTAGATGGCCCTCAATCACACACCCCCACTCCCCTCCCTCCAGAATTCCCAGATAACGACCCAATTTACATATGAATGACTAGACAATTTAGCTTCCACTTGGCTGAAGCTAAAGCTTAGCTAAAAGCCTACCAGCCATTTGGCTGCTCTCGGGTTTTATAGGTAGAAAGGTAGAAGCCTGGGGGTGCTAGTGTTTATTAACTGCACAAGTAGTGCTGGTCATAGCTGCTGGCTACCTGTGTAAGGCTGTCATGGGTCTGTAGCTCTGTCACCGTTTTAGGGAACATATTTAGTTTTAAAGTATTTAGAAACATATTTAGCTTTAAAGTAAGTTTCCGGGCTTTTCCTGCCTTTCTGGAGGGATTATATTTGAATAAAAAACGATCTAATATGCATGTCCACATAATTATGCATTATTATAATTATAATATATTAAAAACACACGCTGTATTTTAAAGAACATACATTAAGAAGCAGATTATATTAGATTTATATTTTAAATAAGACAAAATTTGGATTTTACAGCAGTAAAATTATTGTATCTCTACAGTTTAAAAATGTAATAAGCTTTGCCCCTGCACAGAGTGGATAGTGAAACAAATGGAATCATCATAATGACATTATTTCATATTTATTACTTCCCCCTCCTCTTTGCTTTATTATTGTAGCTCTAGTAATAAATGGTACTCACCAACTTTCTGATCATGTGTACACAGGAGGATGATGACAGTCACTTTCACTGAGTCACTGAGACAAAAGAAAACACAATAGATAATAAAATGTGTGACTTTTCATCTTTGTTGACTCTTTTTGCTAAAATGTTATTCATCGTTACTTCTCTCAGGAAGTCTCACGAAAAGGTTCACATCACATTTTAACAGCTTTATGAGACTTTGTTAAAGTTAATAGTTTAGTTTTAATGTATAAACTGAGGCAATACTCACACAGTCTAAAGCAGAGTTCTCTGCCCTCCATGATGTCTTGCTGCAGACTGACTATTTGGCATATTTGAAATGAATCTAAATAGTTTTCAGAGAAGCAGAGCTGCTGTTGTGGTAGGTCACCTGACACAAAAACAGCCTGATGCTGCTTTCAGTTCTATTTGTAGCCATTTTAAAGTTCATCTTCTTCTTCTTGTTTTACAGCACTGACGAGAAAAACATTTCAGTGCAAACTAAGTCGGAGGTGAAGTTTGTTCACAAACTACCCACAGAGTTTCTTAATAGACATGCAACAACGTCAACAGGCAAGATGTGGTCTATCTCTCATCGCTGGCTGCATTGTTTTTTATATATCATGACATTTATGTTTGCATAAGGACGAGTTAGTTATTGTTGCTCTGATTTTTCCACAGTTAAGAATTCCCACCATCACCACTACCAGCAGCAAAGCCACTATCACAAAAATCAGCTGCCATGTTGGAGGAACACATCATGTTTCTGCAGGAAAGAGTTAAATACATGTCAACCTTATCTCAGAATATTGCTTTCCTTCTGCAGATGTACCAGTGACAATGAAATTCATAATGTTGCTTCTGTTCCCTCACATGCTAAAATGTTGCTGGCTTATTCATCACAGGAACAGCAGGACTTTAGCTGAACAACATGCGTTCCAGATGCAGTTCAGGTTAGAATCATGTTTAGTGAGAAACACTGATCAACTCCTGGATATGATCAGGATTTTAAAAGAACAAAATGCAAATACCGAGAATTACAACATTTCTCCATCATTTAGAAGTTGCAAATTCCTTTGTACATGTTACAAAAGTTTATTTTATTTAAAAAAAAAATGTTTGGTTATTGTAGAAGGACAGGACCTCCTCCTTTAAGCCCTTTTTTTAAAAATGTCCATTTTCCCCGTCAACCTTTCTGTGGTTTGTTTAGGTTCAGACATTATAACTACATTTATGGTGTAGTATGGAGCTCCACAAGGGATATTGGAGAAAGAAAAAACAGTTTAGTTTTAGTCCATGCAGTTTCAGGTCAGCGCTGAGATGTTGGAAGCAATCATAGTGATGGAAGACACACATCCATTGGTGTGATTCATAGATTTTCATTTTGAGCTTGGCCTGAACTATTAAGATATTACATAAGTGAGAGACATCTGAAGAGAGTTCTAAGCGTAAGAGGACAAAGTCATCTCTGACCTGGCTTCGTAGTTTAGGCAGATGAAACACCAAATTATTATGCTAACCACTTCTCTGTGTCAAACTCAAAACATGAATCCAGAATGACAAATGCCACCACCTACTACCGTGAGTCATCAGAGTCTAATTGGCAAATGCATAAATTTCTCTATTTCAACAAATCATGTTCTATTCTTCTAAGTGATCTCTCCTTATTGAAATAATATGTTTTTCTTGAAAGCCACAAAACAAAGCCCACTGTGAGACAGGCCATTATCATGTGTGGCAACAGAAAGACTGAAAAGGTTTGTTCTTAATGATAAGATCAGCAGCCACATTGCTGAATGAATGAGGGATGACTGTCATTATGGTCCCTCTCTAACCTTGAGAAAGGTTTAAGAGCTGAGAATCTCTTATTGCCTTTTCTACATTTTTCTCACAGTGTCAACCAACACTCAGATTATGACTTGTGCTTTCACAGTTTGACATAACAAATATAGAAAGTCATGTCATTTTCTTTGGCTGTACTGAACAGATGTTGCTGTAGCATGAAACAAGACACCGCTTACTATGCCTGGGTACTAGACCACACTTCAGTTAGAGACATGCTCATGCAAAGAAATTGAGGTTTTTTTTCCACTGCTGACCACAAAAAGACCACAGTGAATGGTAAAGGTGTGGCAGTTATTTCCTGTAGCAACATTCATACACTTTTAAAAAGACCAATCAGATGGAACAAGTTTAAGAGCATTTGGGTCTGCCTGTCAGCTGTATCTAAATGAACACACACAAGCTATAACAATTTATATACATGTATCAAACTCAACTGACAATATGTTGCTTAATTACAAAAGCAATACATGATAAGTTTTTGTTGTTTTCACTCTCACTCAGATGTGATTATGTCTTCGGTCAGCTCTCTGTAACATACATTGGAAGGAGAGAACAAAAATAAACAAACTGTTTCCAAACGAGAATGAATATCTTTGAAAAGAAACACATTTATTATTGTCTCTGGTGGAAAAAGTGTTAATTCCACTTTTGCATTTTGGCAGTGTCATTTTGTACAGATTTTATTTAGAGTTTTGGGGTGATTACAACTCACAAACTCTATAAAGTTCATTCATGTGTCACAGCATGTAAATGTATCTAACATCCTGCTGGGGATGTAAGGATGGAAAAGATCACTGATATATGTTGGTGCTGTTTCCATGCAGGGCCCTGAATGTCAGAGTGATAAGGCATGGGAGTACTTAGAAGACTTGGGCAGAAGCTTTGCTGCAGCGTTCTGAACAACTTGCAGATGCTGCAAAGAGGTTTTACATGAACAAGTAAACAAAGAATTACAATAATCCAGACGAGATGAGACAAATGCGTGTATGACAATTTCCAATACAATGCAGCTGATACAATGGAACTCAGCTTAGCAATATTTCTCAAGTGATAAAAACAGGAGTGGACCAGAGATTTAGCACAAAGGTCCAAAGTCAGAGCTGAGTCAGACGTTACACCAAGGTTCCTGATAGAAGATTTGGCAAATGTAGCAACTGGTTTTTCCATAGCTCTAGGTAAAAAAAAAAAAAAAAAAAAAAAAAGTTAGGAGCACAAACAAGGACTCCAAGAAAGTGGAGTCCATATATGGAAAATCTGTAGTTTGGAAACATCTTGAGGCTTAAAGGAGATATATAACTGAATATCATCTGCATAGCAGTGATAAGAAATGTCCTTAAAAGGGCTCAATACATGCTGAAGAGGGAGCATATACAACAGGAACAATAAAGCTAAAGAAAAAAAACTGAATATAGCTACACACCTGCAATGAAGCTCTTTGTGGTTACCAGTGAATACACTCATTTTAAACTGAAGACAAGAATAACAACACAACTTTTTGTGGTGATGTGAGTTCATGAAACAGAGGTACAAATGCAAACCAATACTTCAGAGCACGGAGCAGTCTCAAATTTTTACTTGCAGTGAACATTTTTACACATGTTTACTTCTTTTCAAACGTTTACTGTCCTACGGATAGTGATTTTTTTACAGGAGACAAATAGCAGGAAATTTAAGAGATGAATAGCTTTGCAGTCTGTGATTATTTAATAATAATATTTACAACACATATCATGCTCACCACAACAGGAAATATGTAAGAAATAGATTATAATAAAAAAATACACTTGATGTTGGAAAGAAATATTTCAATACAATTAAGTTGCAGGTCACCTACAACCACACATGCAATAGAAAGTGGTGGAATTTGCAGGTGTTTGCAGATATTTACAATATTTTTTTCCTTCAAATACATCACAGTCTTTTAAAGAAGCAGTGTTGTGGGTACTTCAGAGATGTTTATCAGCATTACGGTGGGATTTTACAGGCATTTTTTCCAAAATGACTATTTTTTAAAACTATTGTTTATTTGTGATGGCAGCACGGTGGCACAGTGGTTAGCACTGTTGCCGCACAGCAAGAAGGTCCTGAGTTCAATTCCACCATCAGGCCGGGGTCTTTCTGTGTGGAGTCTGCATGTTCTCCCCGTGTTTGCGTGGGTTCCCTCCGGGTACTCCGGCTTCCTCCCACCGTCCAAAGACATGCAGCTTGTGGGGATAGGTTAATTGGATAATCCAAATTGTCACTAGGTGTGAATGTGCGAATGAAAGTGAGTGCAAATGGTTGTTTGTCCCTGTGTGTTGGCCCTGCGACAGACTGGCGACCTGTCCAGGGTGTACCCCGCCTCTCGCCCTATGACAGCTGGGATAGGCTCCAGCGCCCCCCGCGACCCTGAAAAGGATAAGCGAATGGATGGATGGATGTTTATTTGTGCTACACATATGCTGTGGGTCCCACACCCAGTTTCACACCTTGGCTCAGGCGATTAGAGGATCATCAGAGGGTCCTTTTGTCCCTCTGTGGGGGGTCACTCCCACTAGGTTTATATCTGGGACTCTCCACCATTTGACCTTAGAACTGAAGAAGCTTCTCGGATGAGAGGTGAAACGTCTTCAAGCAACTTAAAGAAGTCCAGACGCTTTTCTTTGCAAGCTCCTTAGACTACGATGACCTGGATGACTGAGAACCTTCACAGACATGTTGCACAGTTTCCAGTATCATGACAGTTACATTTACATCTGGGTTAACAATTAGTTGCTCTGATTTTCCCACAGTGAAGAAGTCCCACGAGCAGCAGTAGAAGAGCCACCATCGTGATGGTGAACACGATCCGTACGATGAGGTAAATATGACATCCAGGCTCTGAGGAGGGGTCTGTCTCAGTTTCTGTGTGATTGCCTGCATAGATGATAAAAATTAATTAGATGTGTTCACCTTGGTTAATTACTTAATTCATTAATATCTACATTTCATACAGGCAAAGGCCTCAACAATTGCCAGAACCTGCAGTTCCTCTATTGCCCCCACAGACTGTCAAACTGTTAAAATGCCCAACAATTGGCCAACTAAAGAAATATGTTTATGGACTTGAATAAAAATGTTGTTTCTAGATCTTTCTTTTTTTTTTTTAGCTTTTCTTTTAGCTTTTTCAACAGGACAATCCTGTTGCTGCTCTTTTTTTTTTTTTTAGCTTTTCCTTCTCTTTATGATATTAACTCTGGTTATTTTATATATTTTCATAACTGAATCCACAAGTCAGAGGGGGATGTAATCATGTTGTTAGCCTGTTTGATGTTTACTATCCATGACAGAATTGGGGTGTTTTTGGTGGTTTTTGGCGTCTGATGTGAAGAGAAAATTGTGTGAATGAGAAAAATATAGTGAATTATTTTGCAATGAAAGAGTGTGTTTAGTGATGCAGCTTTAATACTCCTGGCATTAAAAAAGGGGGGAACGTGTTGATTTCCTCAGTGTCTCACCTGTGACACCTCTGCCGATGGTCATGTATCCTGTGGAGCTCTTCCTGATGAGGATTCCATCTTTGTAGAACTCAGCTGTGAAGTTGGAGGAAGTTGTCTTGTTCCTGCAGCTCAGAGTCACAGCTTCTCCCTCCATCACAGGAACAGCAGGACTCTCCAGGATCACAGGACCAGCTGAAAACCAACATGTATAAATCTATTCAATGATGTGTTTGATTATGGCAACGTAATGCTTACTAAATGGAAACTTACCAGTAACAGTGATGTTGATAATGTTGCTTTTCTCCCCTCCTCCAGTCTCACATATGAACTCTCCACCTTCTTCTGTATAAACATTTTTTATAGAGCAGGACAATCCTGTTGCTGTTTTCTCATTAGTGTAGCTGCATGATTTCATTTTCCCTCTCAACTTATGTACACCATTATAATGAGAGACGCCCTCACAGTAAAAAGTTACTGACTCATATTCAAAGAACTGTGATCTGTTTGGAACAACACGAAGAAAAACTGCACCTGAGACAAAATAAAAGATTCACATTAGTTATATTTTTCAATAACTGAAATGTGGGAGCACAGGGTAAAATAAAATATCTCAAACTGATGTAACTGATAAATGTTAATGTCAGTTTAACTAGCCAGTACTTACCAACTCTCTGATCATGTGCACAAAACGGGATCATCACACTCATTACTGAAATAACAAAAAGGGCTAAACTTGTAAACCTACTGATAAATGTATTTGCTGTTTGGCAGTTTGTTATGGTTCCTCAACATGAAACTTTTAAACAACACAGTAGTTTAACAATGTTACTTTCTTAAACAGATTCCTTATATTTTAGTTTTAATGTGGGAATGAAAAAAAGTACTCACTGAGTTTGATGCAGAGGGCTCTGACCTCCATAACGTCTTGCAGATTGTGAACAACAGTCTCTTCCTGTGTGGCTCATTTCTGCTGCTGAAACAATATTTAGCATTTAAAAATAGCTTTCAAAGAAGCAGAGACACTGCTGTTGTTGTCACGCCTCAGTGTTTCAGTTCACACTCACTGCAGGGAAAAAACAAGCTAATGCTTCGCTAAACCCAGAGTGACACTACTGTCTGAACACTGGAAAAAAAATTGCACTGCTAATGGGTTCATTGTATATGATGAAGGTGCTTGCACTTATCAGTGAATTAACCTGTTTTAAACTGAAGCTAAGATTTGCAAGTATGAGACTGTGAGTACATCAAACAGAGATACAAATGTAAACCAGAACTTTATAGCAGAATACATTCTGGACTTTAATTTCAAATAATGATTTTTACACAGATTTCCCCCTTATTATGAAACCCTGACGATATACACTTAGGTGGATATATGTTTTGACACGGACACAAGTTGTTTTTTTGTTTTTTAACCTGTTCACTTAAACATATTCCAGTCATAGTTATATAATAGACATAGACATAATGTGTAGACTCTCAGCTTTCATTTGAATATGATATCCCCATTCATGAAGGGTTTAGCAGTTTCAGCTCCTTAACATGTGCCACCCTCTTTTTAATGGGATCAAAAGTAATCGACCTGCTTACTCAAAGGCTATTTCATGGGCAGGTGTGAACAGTTCCTTCATTACATCATCTTCTTTTAAGCTGATGAAAGGCCTGGAGTTGATTTGAGGTGTAGTCCTTGCATTTGGAAGATTTGGCTGTGAACCGAAAATATGCGGAGCTCTCCATGCAGGTGAAATAAGTCATCCTTAAGCTGTGAAACAGAAAGAAAATCCATCCGAAAAATGCTACAGTATCAGGAGTGGCAAAATCTACAGTTAGGTACATCCTGAGGAAGTAAGCACTGGTGAACTTAATAAGAGAAAAAGTCCTCACAGTAGGTCTAATCACAGAATAATTTCCATGGTGGAGAGAAACCTCTTTTCAAGGGCGAACCAAGTGAACAACACTCTCCAGGAGGTGTATTGATATCCAAGTGGACAATAAAGAGAAGACTACATGAAGATAAATGTAAAGGATTCACTGCGAGGCGCAAGCCACAGAAACGATTAACCTAGATGTAAATGTGTTCGTAGTGTCTCTTTAAACGTTTGTTTTCATGTTGGCTTGAAATAAAATATTGCCCGTTGCTGGTACTGCACCTTACTAACAAAGTGTGACAACACTACGTAGGGAAGATTTCAAGGATGAGCTGAAGGTATAGACCCATGTGATTTGCTGTAAAATATTGTCTTGTCTCTGTGTTTTGTCAGCTCGTATATAAGACATGAGCAAACAGCGGCCATCTTCACAGAAAGTGGCATGGGCATCTGACTCAGCTGCTCTCTCTGAATGGGATTAAACCACTTCAAAAAAGGTTCATTGAGGGTTTTTTTTTTTTTTTTGTGTCCCGTTTGGATCTTTAGCCATCAGAATTGTTGTCTTAAGGCCAAGAAAGATGCCAAGCGGATTTATTTTACCAAGTGGATCATCATGGCCTTGCCATATTGGTCCATTTGATTGACCTTTATTATAATTATGAATTTATTTTATTTTCAGTTGCTACAAACGGGACAGACATGACTGTGGGATAGGACAGGGAGAAAGAATGAAAGAAAGAGGGGGAGAGTGTCACGGAGGAGCAGGGAGGACTCGGCGCAGACTGAAGTCTCAGAAAAACAGGTTTATTTACACACTCCAGGTGCACTATATACAGGTGAGGGAGAAGGGGGCCAGGGTTCCCAGGGGTGCAGAGCGGGGTCGGGAAAAGCGTCCAGAGTCTCCAAACCAAAACACGAGAAATCTGCATACAGAGAACAAGGGTTAGCACGGAACTTTTACGGACAGAGCTCAAAACTGGCTGAGGCTAAAGTAGCACTGACGAGCGTTATTCAATAGTCCAGCGGCGAGGTGCTCTCAGTCACTGCCTTAAGTAGCGGGAGCAAACAGGGTGAGGAGCCATAGGTGATTGCCTACAGGTGGTGGAGGCCGGGAGCTCACAATGAGCTCCGCCCAGGCAGCGAGCAGAGAGAGAGGAGAGAGAGAAAAGACAAAACATAACATGTAGCCACACAGGGCCAGCCGAGCAGGCACGGGGACCGTGACAGAGAGAAAGAAAACCAAAGGGGAGAAGAGACGGTGAGAAGGGGGGGAAGAAAGAAAAAAAAAACCAACAAAAAAAACAAAACACCTGGGTCACCTGTATGGAGAAAAAGCAAACAACAAAGAGCAACATAATAAAAAAACCGGCACCATCACAATAAACTAGCTAGCAGTAGATATCAGTAGATACTAAATAATAAACGATATTGTGCAGCACGCAAGATAGACAGCGCACAATGTGCTTTGAGGCAGCAGCCAAGAAAGCTGTAGTCCGGTCTGTGAATACCCGTGTGTACACCTGTGTGCATACCTGTGTGGATCAGCATGCTTGCATTCCAAAGGTTTCTCCATGTAACGATCTGCTAGGGAGTGTGGGGGGGCCACAGCCCCGTCCTCCAGGGTATGAAGCAGGTATGGAGGAGATCATTGAGGGTTTGCCGTTTATTTAAAACTTCCACAACAATATAAATGACAGACTGCCACAGACTGCAGTTTCTCTGGTGTCCACTAGAGGGTAACTCCAGAAATGAGCCAGTGTAAATCATTGTTTGTCTTCTGTTAAGTCTCTCACCAGTGACCCATGAATCATTCAAGCATCAAAAACCAGATAATTCAAGGAATGATCCAGTTCTGTGGAGACACAATAGACAGCTTAGTAAAAAAAAAAAAAAAACACATTGTAGTTATGTTTTGTTAGCACTTTTTACTAGCATCCCGTCACAAAACCACATAATTTATTCCCATTTGTTTAGTTTCATTTATCCATTTAATCTCCACCACAGTTTTATACCTGTTCACTCTTTCTCCACCCTCTCAGACTGAATGTTACATCTTCTGAGATGATAGCTGACATCATCTCTTGTAGTATCCAATCACACTGTTAATATCTAATCTTCATGTACTGTATAAATTGAACAGTCACTGTATTGTAAACATTTATTGTCCCAGTCAGTCCCTTTGCATTGATGGTAGCATGTGTTCATTTCAGTCCAACTCTGGCACCTGCAGTGACTCATGAACATTGCAGCATTTATTTTCATCAGCCCAAAAAACAATACATGTTTGTTGATGTTGAGTACATGAGTGTAATACTGCCATTAAAACCATTAAATTATGGATTTACTCATAATTTCTGTCACATGATTAAATGAATAATGTTCTAAAATACAGCTTGAATTTTATTAGGTCATCAAATTCATTTATTTACAATTTTTCATCTGCCTGATAGAGAAACTGGGGAGACTGTGTGAGACTGCTGTTTAAATTCATTTGCAGCAAACATGGTTTGTGTTATTACACAGACCAAGAGAGTGAACACAGCAATTATAATCAGACTGAATCTATGATGATTGTTATGATGCAATGTGTGAATGTGTGTGTGAACTGCACACAAAGAAATTGGCGTGAAAGAACAATTTCAATAAGCCTGCGTCATGTGAGAGAATTTTTGTATTTATTTTTTTTTAATTGGGTTCCAGAAGACGTTCATGTGCTTTTGGGTGTTTCTGTTTATTTCTGACTTTCATACTTCCCCTTTCTCATGGTGTACTATACTATAACTGATTATGTTGTCAAGGTGAATTAGTGTATACTCAAGAAAAATTATAATTTTAACATACAGTCTTAATCCTCTTAACTGATATTTTTACAGCCACATGCTGACTGTAGGTTTGTTTTAATAGGTTGTGTTGTTGTCTGACTCTTTATTGTACATTTTTGGAAGTGCATTAAGACACCGGTCCCCAACCCCCGGGCCACGGACCGGTACGGGTCCGTGAGTCATTTGGTACCGGGCCGCGAGAGTGAGACTCGGGTGTGAAATGTATGGTTTTCAGGGTTTTTTGTTATCGTTTTTTCGTTAACTCGGTTTTCCTGGATCTTTTCATGTGTGTTATGAATAAATCTTATTTTTTTCAGTACCGGTACTAGTTTTATTTTGTTGTATTTATCCACGACACCTTAAAGGCCGGTTCGTGAAAATGTTGTCGGGCACAAACCGGTCCGTGGCGCAAAAAAGGTTTGGGACTGCTGCATTAAGAGACTGAACTATATATTCAATATTCAATAATGCAACATAATAATATAATTTAATAAAATAATTTCAATGTAAACTACATCAGATATTGACTATAAGTCATGTAATAAATATGTTTTAATAATCGATTTATTCTTCCTTATAGCAAAGTGTATGATCTCGGTGGTCTTTCAGTGTTCAAACAAACATACAGCCTCTTTTCACAGAGCTTTATAGAGATTTTGGTTATGCTGCAGATAGTTTGTCAGTCTTTAAAAAAGGCCTAACCAACAATAGCAATAGAAATACTGAGAGATGGTTTAGAAACCAAACAGATATCTTACTTGAATTCACCACTGTACATGACAGATAGTTTTATTGTACTTTTTTTTTCTCAATGTGCAGAACCACGGAAACACACATGCAGAAAAAGACAAAAGACATGCTGTGGAAGAGAGATTAATAAGAAGTTTGATTCAATGCAGAGAGATCTATTAACACATACTGAGTGAGAAAGGTGATTGAAGAAGAAACACTCAGTGCATCAGGGAAATCTCCCAGCAGCCTACACCTATTTCAATGTAACTAAGGGAGGATTCAGGGTCACCTGGTCCAGCCCTAACTATATGCTTTAGCAAAAAGGAAAGTTTTAAGCCTAATCTTAAAAGTAGAGATAGTGTCTGTCTCCTAAATCCAAACTGGAAGCTGGTTCCACAGAAGAGGGGCCTGAAAACTGAAGGCTCTCCCTCCCATTCTACTTTTAAATACTCTAGGAACAACAAGATATGGTACTACAAGGTCATTAAGATAAGATGGGGTCTGATTATTTACCTGATTTTGGAGTCAATTCTGGATTTAACAGGGAGCCGATGAAGGGAAGCCAATACAGGAGAAATATGCTCTCTCTTTCTAGTCCCTGTCAGGACTCTTGCTGCAGCATTTTGGATTAGGTGAAGGCTTTTCAGCGAGTTTTTGGACATCCTGATAATAATGAATTACAGTAGTCCAGCCTGGAAGTAATAAATGCATGAACTAGTTTTTCATCGTCACTCTGAAACAGGATATTTCTAATTTTAGAGATTTGTTTGACAACTACTCTTTCAAGGATTTTTGATATGAAAGGAAGGTTGGAGATTGGCCTATAATTAGCTAAGACTGCTGGGTCTAGAGATGCTTTTTGAGTAAGGGTTTAACTACAGCCAGCTTGAAGGCCTGTGGTACATAGCCGATCATTAGAGATAGGTTGATCATATTTAAGATCGAAGAATTAATTAATGGCAGGACTTCTTTGAGCAGTTTTGTAGGAATGGGGTTTGGAGGAAGTAATTATTGAAGTTAACTCAGAAAGATCAATTGGAGAAAAAGAGTCTAACTTAACATCAATGGTACTAAGAGTCGCTGTAGATAATATTACATCTGTGGGATGATTATTGGTAATTTTTTCTCTAATGATAAAAATTTTATTTGTGAAGAAGTTCATGAAGTCATTACTAGTTAACGTTAAAGGGATTGTTGGCTCAACAGAGCTCTGACTTTTTGTCAGCCTGGCTACAGTGCTGAAGAGAAACCTGGGGTTGTTCTTATTTTCTTCAATCAGTGATGAATAGTAAGATGTTCTGGCTTTGCGGAGGGCTTTCTTATAAAGCAGCAAACTATTTCTCCAGGCTAAATGATGATCCTCTAAATTTGTGACACGCCATTTCCTCTCCAGCTTACGAGTCATCTGCTTTAGGGTACGTGTTTGAGAATTATACCACGGAGTCAGGTACTTCTGATTTAAGGCCTTAGTTTTCACAGGAGCTACAGTATCCAGAGTCGTACGTAGTGAGGAGGTGAAATTATTAACAAGATAATCGACCTCTGTTGGGGTAGCGTTCAGATAGCTGCTCTGCTCTGTGTTGGTACAGGGCATTGAAGATGATAACAGTGGGTGGAACTGAACCCACTGTTCAATACAAGATTTTTCAGTACATCTATTTCAGTTACAATATTTTTTTTCAGTTACAATATTTTTTTTCGGTTTCGTTTCAAGGTGGCATCGTTCTGATTCCATAGTTTTTGTGATGTGGTTAAAACGATAATGATTACAAAATAGTGCTTGACATTAATGGCCATAGTTAAAGTCCCTTATTCACATTTTTTCATTTGTCTGATAGAAAAAGGGAAATTGTGTAAATTCACTAAATTAATTTCAAATTAATTTCAGTTTCCCCCTTTTTGTACAAACAATTGTTGTGGTGCAGTGAAACAGTTAACTTTCTGTCTGAAAGGTGATGTAAGAACTGAATGGAATTTTTAAATCACTTCATGACTCAACCTGTAACCCATAAAAAATTTAATTGTGTTTTTTTTTCCTTTTAATGTTTTTCCAAGTCTTAATCCTGCTGACAGACATTGAACATATCGGCGGTGCCCAGTGCTAACCTTCACTCTCCTAGTACCTATGGTAAGGATTTGAAAAGCCTACATCGCTTCTTTCTCATGTTATTTAGCTCACAAGATTTTCAGGAAACATGTCCGCTGACTTTGACCTTGAAGCCAAATTTGTCTGAAATATTAAAAAAAAATACACTTATGGTATCAATAGAAAAGCCTAGGTGACATCTGTCTAGGTCACTAAGATTTGGACAAATTCAAATCACAGTGACCTCGACCTCAAGGTCAGAGGTCACTGAGATTTGAACTTGTACAATTGTTTTAGTAGATGTGCCTATAATATCAATTTGAAAATCCTACACCGGCTCATTTTCAATAATGTTCATAAACTTGAGTGTCCATGCTCTCTGCCAGTCCTGCCTGGTGACAGCAATAGTCCATCAAACTTTTTCACTGAGGGTAAAAACTATTCACATTCAGTTTTGCCTTTCTCCAAAATACTTGTGAAGTGAAAGTGTTTAAAATCATTGAAGTAAATTCAAAATAAGTATTAATTGTTTACCTGTCAAGGTACACAACATACAGTAGTGCATTTTTTCATGTTTACTCAGCTTAGAGTTAAATGATACTTTTAGTGTAAGTAATTTTATGTTAATGTTAAATGTTAAGCTGAAGGATGCTTTGAGAGGATTTTCAATAATAAATCTTTCTCATTATTTCTCTAGTCTCCCATTAATGTCCAGTGGACATCATTGTAACTCACTGGGGCAACAGCAGAATACAGGTAAAACACTGATGTGTAGGGCTTTCATATATAAAAAATAAACATGTTTGAAAATGACATCAATTACATACACTCTCCCTGATGAAACATTTGTAGGCATTTAAGGCAGTGACTCCTTCCTGTCTAAAATCAAAGCATCATCAGACCCACTTCCGGTATGATGGCGCCTGTGTTTGGCTTTGCCGCTGCCGGCCGTGGTTTCTCTGTGCTGTTTTTTTCGGCCTTTTTGCTTTCGCTTTTTGTCACTAATGTGTTGGCTGCCCTTGTCTATGATCGCCTGACGCTATTATCCATCCGATCCTCTATGATAAGTCAAGATGCCTTATCCTCCTGCGGTATTTTCCATCCTCCGCTGCCGACACCGGTGTCTGGATCTTCGTTAGGTGTCATCAGTGGCGCCTTTCTGTGTCCGCGCAAGTCACGGAGAAGGAGAGGAAAAAGAGCAGGTGTCCAGGTAAAACTCAGACTGTTCTGGAAGCGGGGACTAACTGTGCCTGGATCTATGAGACGGCGCTACCTCAGGAGTGTTCATCCAGACTCTCCTGTTGTTTGGCCTTCCATCCCCGCGGTGAGTGGAATTTATGAACGTCGCGGATCAAACTCTCTGTTTCTTCGTCCCCTAAATCGGGCCGCTTCTGTTAATAATATGTCTTCTACTTCGCTGAGAGTGGCGCTTTTCAAAGCTCGATCAATGACTAATAAAACGTTCCTGCTGAACGATTTTATTCTTTCCAAGAAACTGGACTTCTTATTTCTAACCGAAACCTGGCAGCGCGATGGTGACTTTTCATCCTTCATTGAACTCTGTCCGAGTGGGTACTCCTTCATCAGCCAGCCTCGGACGTCGGGTCGAGGAGGAGGTGTCGCTGCGGTGTTTGGAAGCCGGTTTTACTGTCGCGCAGTGTTGGTCGGACATTTTTCATCCTTTGAACTACAGCTGGTTAGAATTGGAAATAAAGATCCATTTTACTGCGCTGTAGTGTATCGTCCTCCTGGCCTAAACACTATGTTTTTAAAGGAGTTCAGTGACTTTTTATCCTCGACTTTGAAGCTGTCCAGACTGGTTATAGTCGGGGATTTTAATATACACGTTGATGATGACTCTGACCTCTTTGCCAGAGGTTTCCTTAGCGTCATGGATTCTTTTCATTTTACTCAGCATGTGTCTGGTCCCACACACACCAAAGGACACACACTGGACCTTGTTTTTACTTTAGGTTTAAACATTGATTTTATTTGTACTGAGGACATTTTTATTTCGGATCATCATTGTATTCTTTTTAATTTGTCTTTTCATTTGTCCTTCTCTCCTATTCGACACGTGGTTAGCTCTCGCATCTTAACTTCCTCTAGTGCTGTTAAATTTTCTGATGCTTTTAATTTAGTTTTATCTCCCTATAATGATGTTCATTTTTTAACAAAGCTTTTTAATAATCATTGTCTTTGTATTTTAGACAATGTTTGTCCTGTCAAAGTTAGACTAGCTCCGGTTTCAAAGTCGTCTCCCTGGTTAAATGACAGCATTCGCTTCTTAAAGCGTTGCTGCTGTAAGGTTGAGCGTTTATGGAGGAAAACGCGTTTGCATGTCCATCTCCTTTATCTAAAGGACCTTTTAGTCTCTTTTAACATTTCAGTTCGAGATGCGAGGGCGGCCTATTTCTCAGACTTAGTGTCTAAGAGCAGAAGTAACCCTAAGGTACTATTCGACACCATTAGTGATATTGTTGCTCCTGCTCCACCTGCTGTCCCAATTTCATCAAATGAAGATTGTGAAAAATT
This sequence comes from Diplotaxodon limnothrissa, assembly GCF_057381915.1. NCBI lineage: Eukaryota > Metazoa > Chordata > Actinopteri > Cichliformes > Cichlidae > Diplotaxodon > Diplotaxodon limnothrissa. The sequence continues at coordinate 33,911,171 of NC_140598.1, forward strand.
TCTTTCTTTCTTCGTTGAAAAAGTCAGTAACGTGAGGAACAGTATCTCTCCTTCTGTGTCTCTCTTGTCTGCTCCAACTCAAGCTAGGCCTGTAATTTTAGAAAGATTTTTACCTGTGTCCTTACCTTAGCTGGTCAAGTTGGTTAATTCAATGAAAGCATCCTCCTGCTCTCTTGATATTTTACCTGGATCTTTGTTTAAAAATGTCTTTCAGTCTATTGGTCCGTGTGTGCTCACAATTATTAATACCTCACTGGTTTCTGGTCAGGTCCCTGTGTATTGTAAGAATGCTGTTATTCACCCACTGTTAAAAAAACCTAAGCTTGATGCTTCTCTTCTCAGTAGCTACAGACCGATTTCAAAATTACCGTTCATTTCTAAGATTTTAGAAAAGGTTGTGGCTAAGCAGCTTATAGCTGTTCTAGATGAATACAGCATTCTGGATAAATTCCAATCTGGCTTTCGTAGAGCTCACTCTACTGAAACTACACTTCTTAGAGTCTCCAACGACATTTTAATGAGATGTGATGCAGGAGAATGCTCCGTTCTGTTGATGTTGGACCTGACCTCCGCCTTTGATACTGTGGACCATCATATTCTGCTAGATAGGCTGAGAGACTGGGTGGGTATATCAGGGGCTGCTTTGGACTGGTTTGAATCCTATTTGCATGAACGATCCTTTTCTGTGGCTACCTCTAAGTACAGTTCCTCTTCTACTTCTCTTGCCTATGGTGTGCCACAAGGTTCAGTTTTGGGGCCTTTATTGTTCTTACTGTATTTACTTCCTCTTCAACACTTATTGAGCACTTTTAAGGACATTTCGTATCACTGTTATGCAGATGATATTCAGGTATATATCTCCTTTAAGCCCCATGATGTTTCCAAGCTACAAATTTTGCACAAGTGCATAGACTCCATTAGATGTTGGATGGCTGGAAACTTTCTTCAACTAAATGAGGAGAAGACTGAAGTTCTTGTTTGTGCTCCTAAAACTTTTGTACCTAGTGTTATGGAAAATTTGGGTCCACTTGCTACATTTGCAAAACCGTCTATCAGGAGCCTTGGTGTTAGTATTGACTCAGCTCTGACTTTGGATGCCCATGTAAAATCTTTGGTTCGCTCCTGTTTTTATCATTTGAGAAACATTGCTAAGCTGAGTCCCATTGTATCGCGCTCCGAATTAGAAATTGTCATTCATGCATTTGTTTTATCTCGTCTGGACTACTGTAATTCTTTGTTTACTTGTTTATGTAAAGCCTCTTTGGATCGTCTGCAAGTTGTTCAGAATGCTGCTGCAAAGCTTCTGACCAAGTCCTCCAAGTTTTCCCATGTCACACCCCTGCTGATTCAGCTGCACTGGCTCCCCGTTAAATTCAGGATCCAGTTTAAGGTTTTGACCTTGACTTTCAGGGCCCTGCATGGACAAGCACCAACATATATAAGTGAACTTTTGCATCCATACATTCCCAGCAGGTCCCTGAGGTCATGTGACCAGGGCTTGCTTGCTGTCCAGCACACGAGGCTGAAAACAAAAGGCGACAAAGCTTTTGGAACTGTGGCCCCCAGATTGTGGAACTCTCTCCCTTTGAGCCTGAGATCTGTGGACTCAGTGGTCACTTTTAAAAAACAGCTAAAAACCCATCTTTTTAAACTTGCTTTTAGTTGATTTTTATTTTTAGGTTTCAGCTTCTGTGAAGCACTTTGTGATTTTTATCTTGAAAGGTGCTATATAAATAAAGTTTTACTTACTTACTTACTCTGTATGGAGCCCAAGGTCTGGCTCTTACGTCAGATGGACATGTTGCAGTGGATGACCGGCAATCAATGCTTTAAAGTTTACTGCTACCTGCAGTGATGGAGGCTTAAATGACGATAGGGGGTGGTGACGTGGAGGCAGTAGAGTGGTGAATAACAGAGCAGTGGTTGAATTGAAGTCATACAGTGAGAACCGTCAAATAATATGACAACTTTGTGAGCCTCTATTGGTGCCTGTAAATTTGGAAAAGGGGATAAATAGCAGAGATAAACAAGCCAGTTAAAAAGTTCCAGTGATAAGAGACCTCATTTGGGAAGTAGATATTTTTGATTATTTTAATTTGGTAACAGCATAAAAAAAAAATCTAAAGATGGATACCAGACAACTCTCAGTAGTGTTTAAGATAGGCTCATGTGAGGTGCAATGGAAAATCTCAATAATTTGCAGCCTTCCTACAGATATTACTTAATGGGATGCAGGTGTGATGCATGGGAAGGCAAAACTCATGACACATTGGTTCAGAGATGTCAAATTTAAGAGATCCACTGTCTACCACCTTACATCTACCAGCTCTGTCAACAGAAGTCTATTTTGGCGCGAGATATGTGAAGACTTATCAAAGTGTCTGAAATGTAACATTCCAACTTCCCCCTTAGTGTGTCTACTGGGCAGCTTAGATAATGTCACTTCAGAAAAGAATATAGCCCATATGATCTTCACTGCCCTATGCATAGCCAAGAAAACAGTCCTCATGAACTGGAAAAATAAAAATAATCTTAATTCTAACCAATATAGAAATTATCTATTAGATTACATTAGTCTTGACACAGCCTCTGCCACCACATTAGATCAATTGCTCTGGGCCCCTTTTATCAGCTCCATCACCTAGTGGGGGTGGGGGGTCATAGTTTGGTCCCGCCTTCACTGTTGTGATTGGTGAGGGGGTAGGGACAGGCTTAGGGCGTCGGGGGGTTCCCGGGAGGCATCTTCCTTGGGGGGCTCAACCCGGGGTAGCGGTCACGTCCGGTTGGGGGCTCTGTTGGCTCTCAGGTGACTGTTTCCTCGCGGCTGCGTGCAGCGGGGCTAGGGGAGGGTCTGTGCTGACGGATGTGGGTTACTGACCTGGCAACCTGGCTGCCCCTGGGTGGGTCCGGGATGGGCGTGAGGTTCTGGGGGCGCTCCGTCTCTGGGCTGGGGCCCGGGCCGGGCCTCGGGGGCTTGGGTCCTGGTTGGTGTGCTGCCGGGGTTGTGGGCGGGTGGGTGCATGGGGGCCCGGCCCTGGAGCAGGGTGCCGCCGGTGCGTCGAGCCGCCTGGGGGGCTCTTCAACTGGTGGGGGGGATGGTCACATCTTGCAGGAGCTTTCTTCTCTTCAGGAACTCTCTGCAGGAGGGGGAGATACAGGAGAGGTGGAGGAAGATCTCAGCCTGGGCGTTTACCGTCTTATGTAGTCTGGAAGATGTGTGGATGGTGGGGTGGGTGCAGTTTTCTCTGTGGTGGGGTTGGGTGGACTGTCCAGGGCTCTGTGGAGCCGGAGGGCGCTACTGCACTGGGCCCCGGTCTGATGGGCCTGGGCCCCCCTTCCCTGGCGGGTCGCGGAGGGTGGGAGTGCCTACTGGGGTCAGCGGGGGAGCTGGCCCCAGGGAGGGGTTACCTGCCCCTCCCTTCCTTCCCTCCCCATCTCCAGCTGCCTCCCTCTTCCCGCTCCTCCACAACCACCCACACATGCAGGGCCTTGGAGTGGGGGTATGTCACCAGGGTGCAGAGGAGGCTACCCCCCCCCCCCCGTCCCCTTCTGGCTGCCTCTGCCTCAATTTTATCCCACAACTTAGACATTCACATTATTCACACTCTCATTACACATACATATAGGATCTTGGGGGTGGGCACAATCACGGAGTCCAAATTACCATCAGGGTGTATACCTCACCCCTGACGTCGTTGCCCACCTCTCAATTTTAAATACACTTAGTCATTGAGGGCTAGCAGGAGGGACTATGCGCTTACCTGCTGCTCCTTGGCAGGTAGCTCCATGCCCTCCTGGGTTTTAATTACACCTTAGAACACATATGCATCAACACTACAATGAGCGGGTGGAGGGAGGTTTGGAGTCTTCTCCCACTCCCATTCTCTGCGGCCTGCTGGAGCGGGAGGGCTAGTAGGAGGAGTTGGCCGTCCGACTGCGGTCTGGGGTGTGGGGCCTCCCTGCTGCTGCGGAGTCGGGGTGGTCTGCCTCTCCCCACCGCAGGGAAAAGGGTAACACCACCTGGGTCTGGGTGCAATTCCCCCCTCCAGGGGCAAGGGTACCTAGACCCGGTTTGTAGAGTACGCTTGGGGAATGTGATTGTGTGTACAGCGTCTCTTTATGTCTATCTCCACGTTGGTTGAGTGTGGAGTGAGTGCATATGAGAGCATGAGGGTGGGAATGGATGTTTGTGTCTGTGGGTGCCTGTATGTCTGTGTCTATATGTCAGGTTGGGTATCAGACGCCACCTCTCTGGGGACACCTCAGGCCCTCCAAGGTTTGGAGGCCTATCTCCACCCACCACCACTTCCCCTGCCGGTGGCGGACTCCCTCAGGTGTCGGTGTGTTGGTGGTTCTTTGTGTCTGGGGGTGGGCGTCCGGGTACACACCGGCTCACTCCTTGGCGGCCGCTTGTCGGGGCCTGGGGCTCGCTCGGGCCCCTTTGGAGGTGGGGTGCCCCCGGCCTCTCGGCCTGGGGCTCGGTCACTCAGGCACAGCTGGGGGCCGGCGGAGCTCACGGGCGCGTCACTGCAACTCCCCCTGACTTCTGCTCCGCGGCTGCTGGGCGAGCCCTCATCTGGGACTCTCCTCAGCTCTTACTGGAACAGTGGCGCGGCTGCCCCTCTGTTGGTCTTCCATGGTCTCTTGTGTTCTGGGGGCCTCTGGATGTCTGGAGTTTTGATCTCCTCCATACCCGCTTCACACCCTGGAGGACGGGGCTGTGGCCCCCCCACACTCCCTAGCAGATCATTACATGGAGAAACCTTTGGAATGCAAGCATGCTGATCCACACAGGTATGCACACATGGGTATTCACAGACGCGGACTAAAGCTTTCTTGGCTGCTGCCTCAAAGCACACTGTGCGCTGTCTATCTTGCGTGCTGCACAATATCGTTTATTATTTAGTAAATATTGATATCTATGACTAGCTAGTTTATTGTGATGGTGCTTTGTTTTCTCTATTATTATGTTGCTCTTTGTTGTTTGCTGTCTCCTCTGTTTGTTTTTTTTTGTTTGTTTTTTTTCTCCATACAGGTGACCCAGGAGTTCTTTTTTTTTTTTTTTTTTTTTTCTCTCTCTTCCCCCCCCCTCTCACCGTCTCTTCTCCCCTTTGGTTTTCTTTTTTTCTCTCCCCCTCTTTCTCTCATTCATTCCCCCTGTCCTATTTATAAAAAAAAAAAAAAAAAAAAAAAAGACAAAGGATGAACTGAAGCTCTGCCATCACGTAATGTCGCATACTGCTGTTTCTGATGTCATTTAAAAAAAACAAAAAAAAAAACAAAAAAACAAAACAGAAGTCTATTTACAATATTTACTGTAAATACAAAAAACAACTAATCCGGCCACAGAATCTTCATCACATACAGTACAGAGCTAAACACAATCTGCTTTAAAGCTGGAATTAGGCAAAGCTTTCATTAGCATGGGTAATAATCTATAGCCAGGCCCATTTTCTAACAATATGCTTTCCTACAACCCTCAATAACAATAACTACATAATTAGAAACTTCCCCTATGGATTTGAGTTTCATTCTGCCATTTGGACGCAGACATTAGCTACCAGTTCCCAGAACTAGCAAATGAGCTTTTGGAAAAAGCATTGACGAATAAGATGCATTAAATTATTTTTTTATTTTTAGTCTCTGTCTTTCATGATTTCAGCTGGTTACTTATTTTCAGAAAAGTATTCTACACTGCAGTACTGTTTAAAATACAAATATATATACAGTATATTACACTATAATGTATAATTAATTTCTTAGAACATGTGCTGGTAAAAACCTGCCTTAAACAGTCCTATCTATGGAATTTGGTACAATCATGTGTTTTCAACAATATACTAATTGGGAAGAGAATGTTCTTTCATATTTCAGGCCCGCAAGTTTCCAGGCTTATGAATGATTTCTACATGGCAGGCCTTATGTGAGTACACAGTTTGATAATATCACATCAATGTGTGTGGTTAAAGCTTAATTTCACTTCTCGGCAAGTTATATAATAAATCATATAAGCAAACACAAAGCACCAACAAGCACTGTACAAACAGTAAAGATGATTTGTGCTGTCATTTACATAGACAGCAGCCATTATTCTGTATGTGACTTTGGAAGACATCATTTATTTTGTTTTGCATTTTTCCCCATTCAAACAAAGAATTAAATCAATATGGCAAACTGATCCATCAACCCAGAACCTTCTTCAAAGTTTTAACATAATTATGTGATGCCACACTTTGTAACGACACATGATCAACTCAGTATGTACCTTATAATCACTTTCTTTTGTATGCAGCTGATGAAATATGGCTTTTCTTCCCAAAAAGATTAAGATGGAAGTTTCCCTTCTTTAAAGAGCAGCCCAAAACACACTGATATAAACACATTACACCACACACACCACACACTAAGACTGTGGTTGTCTTTACTTGTTGGTATAACTACAACATGAGAGTTTTCCTGCCCTATGCAGATATAACAGAGGTAACACCAAACTGCTGGGCAAGTTAAACCAAACCATATACATCAACATTGAACACTTGCCAGTGCTGCTCAGCAGAAGTGACTGCTTGAGAGAATTTGATACAAGAAAACCAACAACCCATAGCCACACAGTGCAGGTTATAGCCAGGATGGTGTAGAAAACTCTCAGCTTTGATTGGTGCAACGTCTCCCTTTGCCTAGCCGCTTCCCCTGGCCCTGGGCGAATCAGAACACAGAGTACAGAGAGGCTGCAGAAAGATATGATTATTATGGAGGGAGCCAAAATGCAGAACAGTGGGGCAGTTTGGTAATTAGGAGGTAATAAAACTTTAACACATGTCAGTCCAAAGCTCAGCACCCAAACACAGCCAATGCAGCTGTTTCTGATCCTGACCCCACGGGCATTTCTTAAACTCATGTAGGTGATGGGGTGAACAACAGCAAGATAACGCTCTACACAGGTCAGGATGTGGAAAAATATCTCTCCGTAATAAGCAATACGAGACGCGTGTGATCCTACAGTCTCACTCATTAAGTGATTAGTGTATGTGCCATAGTAGATGAGGAAGCACCCCAAGACCCAGATTAGCTCCATGGCAGCCACGTGGTAGGTGAAGATGTCAGAGTGGCTTGCTGTTTTAAAGGAGCGCTGCCTTCGCCATCTTTGATGACCCACATAAAAAACAAGAACAGAAATAGTGAGTATGAGGATGAATCTCACTGCATAGAACGGAATGAATTTTGGTGACTTGTAGGAGCAAAAATAGTCCAGAAAATTGTTTGAGGTGGAGTTAAGTGACATATCTCCTGTTTGTTGTAGGTCTGAAAAGAAAAAAAAATGATTAGAGAGACAGAAAGGGGACGGATTGAAAGTTCAGTTATGATGCATCGTATTAAGGAACTGTACTTTAAGGCAGTCATGGACCAGTTAGTATAGCAAATACATAAAGCAAGATATATGGAATTATGTAGCAAAGGAAAATAGAGACATATCACCAAATGTTTTATATTTTAGATTCCTCAAAGTAGCCACACTTTGCTTTGTTGACACCACTGCAAACCCTTGGCCTTCTCTCAATGAGCTTCATTATGTACCGTAATTGTCGGGCTATAAGCCGCTACTTTTTACACAAGCTTTGAACCCTGCGGCTTTTAGTCAGGTGCGGCTTTTCTATTTATTGTCCATGAGCGGATTTGTTTTGTTTGTTCCGCTGTTGTACGGCACTACGTTGCCTGGCGGAAGGATCGGGGTTCAAGAGTGGTATGTTGGTCACATGTCCATCCGCCAGGCAACGTAGTGCCGTACGAAGTAGCGCGAAAAACAAACTTCAAAGTAGCGCTACGCGTTCAGCTCGAGGTGTGAATGATGAGTGGCGATAAACTTGCAAAAAGCAAGTTATGCCTAACTCCACCATTGGATTCTGACAGTGTGGAAAAGTGTGAAAACATCCACGATCACCAACGGATTCCATCATGCAGCAGTCCAGCTGCATGATGGAGAGGAGGACACTGCCACGGCCCTTCTGAGGGTGTTCGACTCTGACGCTGACAACGAGGATTTGTTTGGTTGGTTTTGAAAGTGACAACGGAGGAGAGAAGCGGAGAGTGGATGACGAAGCCACCCTGAGCCTGTTCGTTTCCGACATTGGAGAAGAGGACTTTGGTGGTTTTATTGCGCAGGAAGAAGAGGAAGATGGTGAATGACTGACTTTTCTTCTTGTTAAAGCCATGTAGCTGCACCTGAGCCTAAAAGGTAGTCCGAATCTATTTTTCTGGTGTGCTGTAGGTTATTGTTATGTACTACATTTGTTACTCGTTTATGAAGCACAGTACATGTTTTGTACTTGTAATTACCGCTACTTGTACATATACCTAAAAAGTTATGCAAATATGTACCCATAACTTGTTTTTCAAAATATTAATAAAAGGGGTGTGTCTCCAAACAGCCATCTCTTTCCTGACAATTCGCTTTGTGCATATTCTCTTACATATGATAAGTCAACATTGAAACACCTGCGGCTTTTAGTCAGGTGCAGCTAATGTATGTACAAAACAGGATTTTCCACTGATTTTAGCTTCTGCGGCTAATATTTGGGTGCGCTCTGTAGTCCAGGAAATACGGTAGTCACCTGTAATGGTTTGCATAAGATGTGGCCTACTTCATATAGTGAATCATATAAGGCTTATATGATTTACTCATGAAAGTGGCCACTTTCTCATTACTTTCATATATTGTTTTAGTAAGTATCCAAAACATACAAGTTTTATTTATATAATTTTTCAAGGGATCTTATATCTGTTTTCACTCTTGTATGCTTTTCATACAAGTTTCACACAAGACAGATAAAAACTTTATAAGATTTATATATATCTTTTCCATATGGGTATGGTCACCTACCTGCTAAGAAATCACTACTTAGGAAAAGCAGAAGAGATTTGTTTGGGCCAAGAAACACAAGGAACGGACATTAGACCAGTGAAAATCTGTGCTTTGGTCTGATGAGTCCAAATTTGAGATCTGTGGTTCCACCCGTTGTGCCTTTGTTTGATACAGAAAAGGTGAACAGAGTTTCCACATGCGTGGTTCCCACCATGAAGCACGGAGGAGGAGGTATGTAAGGGCTACTTGTCCAATAAGTATAGTGATGGAGTGCTGCACCAGATGGCCTGACCTCCACAGTCACCTGACCTAAACCTAATTGAGATGATTTAGGGTGAGATGAACTGCAGAGTGAAGGCAAAAAGCCCAACAAGTGCTCAGCATCTCTGGGAACTCCTTCAAGGCTGTTGGAAAACAAGGTGCCTACCTCATGAAGCTCATTGAGAGAATCCCAAGAGTGTGCAAAGCAGTAAGCAAAGAAAAGGGTGGTCATTTTTAAGAATACAAAATATAAAACGTGTTTTGAGTTAACAAAAAAATTATGAAATAAATTCATGTTTTCATTCATAGTTTTCATGCTTTCAGTGAAGATCTACAATGTAAAATAAAGAAAAACCATTAAATGAGAATGTGTCTCCAAACTTGACTGGCAGTGTATGTTCCAATACAAAACAAATTGTGTCCCTCATCCATGATATAATATAATTATATAATCCCAGTCAAAGTTCTTACATCTACCTAATCAACAAGCAAGTATTAAGAAGATGTCTGATCTGATCACACATAAAGCAGTACAAAAACATCTGTACAGTGGACAACATTTATAAAAAATGTAAGTAATTTATAGTTAACACAGAGCAACCTTTGTCTGTGCTGCTGTCAGAAGGAATCATCTAAAATCCCCCCAAATCTTCAAGACTCATCTGCTTTTATGCCAGTTGCATTAGTTTAAAAAGATACAACAGTTTAAATATGTATGAAAAAGAAGGCATTTAAAAATTAAGGTATCACTATAATAAAAGATATTAAAGAGCACCTTTTGGTTGAATTGTTTCCTCTAGTTCACGTCTCCAAACTGACTGACTGCTATTTACCCTAAACGTGCGCTGATGCTTCTGCTAGTGTTCAGGGTGCTCACAGTTGACACAGCAGTAGAACTATGTGAGCTTTTTGCATGAATCATTAGGTGGCACTTAATGTAAATTACAGCAGCAAATTGTACTTCACAATGCACTTGTACTTCAGAATGCTGTTTATAGACTTCAGTTCAGCATTCAATACAATCCACCCCTCACAACTCATCAGGAAACTGACAGACCTGGGCATCAGTTCCCTCATCTGCAAATGGTTACTGGACTTCCTGACCAACCGCCCCCAACATGTCCGGCTGGATAACCGCTGTTCATCTACAATCACGATGAACACCGGTGTACCACAAGGCTGTGTGATGAGCCCTTTCCTCTACTCCCTCTTCACCCACGACTGCAGACCTGCTGATGGTTCCAACATCATCATTAAGTTTGCAGATGACACCACGGTGATTGGCCTCATCAGTGACAACGATGAGGCCGCCTACAGGGAGGAGGTGGATCATCTGGCTGAGTGGTGCGACACAAACAACCTGCTGCTTAACACCGAGAAGACCAAGGAGCTCATCGTGGACTACAGGAGGAATGCTGACCCACATCCACCCATCCACATTAAAGGGACGGCTGTGGAGCGTGTGAGCAGCTTCAAGTTCCTGGGAGTCCACATCTCCGAGGATCTCACCTGGACGACCAACTGCTCCAAGCTGGTCAAGAAGGCTCACCAGCGCCTCTTCTTCTTGAGGACTCTGAGGAAGAACCACCTGTCCTCAGACATCCTGGTGAACTTCTATCGCTGCACCATCGAGAGCATCCTGACCAACTGTATAACAGTCTGGTACGGGAACTGCTCTGCCTCGGACCGGAAGGCGTTGCAGAGGGTCGTGAAAACTGCCCAGCGCATCGCCAGAGCACCACTTCCTGCCATAAAAGACATCTACAGGAAGCGGTGTCTGAAAAGGGCTGGGAAAATCATCAAAGACCCCAGTCACCCATCACATGGACTCTTCACCCTCCTGCCCTCTGGGAGGCGCTACAGGAGCCTCCGGACTAAGACCACCAGGTACAGGAACAGCTTCTTCCCCACAGCTGTCAGACTCCTGAACTCTGCCTCCTGACATCTGACCCACGTTAAACTCATGGACTGAACCCCCACAATGGACAACTGTACCCTCAAACACACAATAATAACATGGAGTGAACCACCACTCACAACCACTAGCACTTTATATAGCCTCTGTAGAAACTATCTACACCCTCACTTATCTTAACTGCACTAATGTATAGCTCTGTGTAAATAATCATTCTGTACATTCTATAATCTTTAATCCTACAACTGTTTACAACTTGCATAGTTCCCATTTCTGTATAGCTGTATATCTCAGATTTCTGTAAAGTTATTTATTTCATATTCTGTATAGTTTTTCATATTTATATCCTGTTCATAGCCTGTACATAGCTTGTACTCACTACAGCCTGTACATACTTATAGTTATAGAATATTCACAACATACTTCATACCGTGTACATTATAACATACCATAATAGACTCATTTCTGTAATATACTTACATATCTATACTATTGCTAATATATATTGTAATATACCTATATCACTAAAGCACTTCTGGATGGATGCAAACTGCATTTCGTTGCCCTGTACCTGTGCATGTGCAATGACAATAAAGTTGAATTCTATTCTATTCTATTCTAATTTGGGTCACAGAGCAGTGTAGTAGGTACATCTGCATTTTCTAACTATGTGGAGACTTTATGTAGTGAAAATAGAATTTTTATTTTCACCCAAACCAAAACTAACAAGCAGTTTGTTTAATTGATGCAACTGGTTTAGATTCAGTTTTTAAATGTGACATATAGTAACATGTACTTTGGACTATCAACAATGTGGAAAAAGTAGTGTTAGAGATTTTTAATGTCTATGTTTTCATTCACTTCATTAGATCTGATAGTGTTCAAAGGGCCTGTAATTAAAAGCAGCTGTTTATTCAAATTAGGCAGTGTCATGCCACCTGTGTGTACATAGAGAAGATTTATGGGATCTCATTTCCATTCTTTATGGAAGCGGAGAGCTGCCAACCAGGCCAAAGAAAAAAGGAGCTATATTGCATTATAATGAGAAGATCTTTTCATTCTAACAATATGCTTTTCATTTTTGTACAATATATTTTTCACATTCAACAACATAATATCTATAAATATAAATATAAATAAATACAATAAATACAATACAATATAAATATTATATTGTACGAATGTACGAAATATACTGTACAAACATAAAAAAAATTAGATTATTATTTTTTTATTGCACGAACATAAAACGTGTTGTGTTCAGAAATCCAAATCCATGGTAGGTGTGGAGAGCCCACGCTCTTGAGAACTGGCAGTGGCAACTTGCAATGTGCTGCTTTCAACTTGGACACAAACCAGAATAGCCCACTTCCAAGATTTCTTCGGGAATCACGATGTACCTGAAGACTGTCTCTTGTAAATGCTACAAGAACACAGAACTACTCTCTCTATGGGTAAATTTGTAAAACTCACTTTATGCGAAGTTGCAGCATCTAAAAATGTGACATATTGCTAAGTTAGCAATCATAGCAGTTTTACAACTTCTTCGTTTCCTTGCTTATCTAAAAATAAATGAATTAAACCGTGTTTATATTGATATTTGGCTTCAATTTAAAGCAAGGATAAGAATAAATTCTCAAGACTGATGGCTGACACTAAAATAATAACAGATTTCATAGAATGACATAAACAATTATCAAAACACATGTGAAAAGCATATACATTTTTATTCTGGTGTACCATTAATATATGTAATAACATGTGACGTGAAAGCAGTAATTTGTTTTTCTGTACAGTAATAAATATCTCTGTTATTACAGCTTGATGCCACAGTGAAGACCCTGTCTGGTTACATCCCAACATATGTTGATCAGAGAGCTGCCAGATGGTTCGGCTTGGAAAACAATGGCACAAGTAAGCAAAGTTTATTTATTAAGTGCCTTTAACTTTTAAACGCCAGTAACTAAATAATTAAGAACAAAACTCTTTGCCTAAAAAATTGATGGATAAGATGCACATTAATGAAAATGAGAAGAAACCAGATCATGAGGAGTTATTTGCTTCTAAGAAAAAAAAAAGAACATATGCGATTTTCCACTGATGAAGATGATGGTGAAGTTTATGATAGAGGGAAAACACATGTGAACGATGCTACACAACTGACTGACTCACATCAAGGAGATGAGAAAGCTTCATGATCCCATCATCAGATTTTAGGAATGCTGATGAAGATGTATTGGACTCATCTGAGGTTAATGATTGGACTCTACCTTGTAGCGCCTCTGGGTTGTCATTTTGATGACACTGTAATACATGAACCATGCCTCCAGTTTGGAGAACATGGTCTGGTCATCACATCCATTACATTTCCTCTAACAAACACAGCAGTCAGTACTCTAGGTACATCTATAAGCGATGAAGCAACGGGTTCTGCATCATATGATGTTGTCTGTGTCACCATCGAATTTCACAGGACTAATATTCTGGAGGAGAAGATCAGCCAGTTGTCCAGCACTCGTCATACACCCACTAAAACACAAATATATTGATGAAAAAGGAAGTGATGCAGACAGTTTATGAAGAGATGTGCATCCTGCAGAGTTTGCAGACAACACAGCTGAAGGAGTATTCTCTACAAACGTTAAATTCCCTAGAAACATATACATATGAAACCCTCTCAAGGTTATCCACTGCAGTTCAAACCAGTGTTTTAATGTTTAATGTAGTAGTAGCAGTACCAATTATATCCAAAAGAGGGCAGTGATGGCGCTAAAGTTGTCCTGCACTGCGTTATGCGGCAAGAAGAAGAACTGCAGCAGAGCAGATAGCCAGCAAGGCAGAAAAACAACGCACTGAGTGCATGGAGTACCAGAGGGAATAAGAACTTTTTTCCTAAGTGTGAAGGTTTTCACAGTTACAGACTTGTTGGGATTTGCTTACCTTGCATCCCATTCTCCAGTTGTATTTTTACTTTGTTGGGACATAGTGCGAGAGACAGCTGGATACTTGATCAATGTTTGGAAGGTAAATCCAGTTGGTTTGTTTTTCCAGAGACGTATCGCTCCACCAAGGAGAGTGGTGAACAAGGATTCTACTCATCTTTGCAGATGAGTGTGTGTGGTATAGCTATATATGTATATACATACATATATATGAGGGGCTGTACAAGCCAAAATTCATTCTTTCACTCTCGCATACATATATTCTTCTTTCACTAGGGATGGACGTTCCATTATGTCCCCGCAGCCACGGAACTTATCCCGGGACCCACACATTATGCCACTGCCCGAATTAGCGACCCAGCTTTGCGCTGTTTCTCACAGATGAAATAGTGCTGCACATTGCATCGATGACAAATGACAAATCTACAAGGAAGTCGCAGGTTCGAACAATGGAGAGACGTGGACACGGATGAAATAAGGGCTTATGTGGGACTGCTGATCTTGTCCGGTGTGTACCGTTCAAGAAACGAGTCATTGCGCAACCTCTTTAGTGAGAAAACCAGACGGCTGGTTTTCCGGGCCACCATGTCGGTAAAAAGATTTCTTCACATCACCAGGGCGTTGCATTTCGATGATAAACTTTCCCGACCCCAACGCCGTGGTGACAAACTGGCTCCAGTACGCAAAGTCTGGGACATGTGGGTGCACCGCCTCAAGATGCTGTTCTGCCCAGACAGAGACGTGTGTGTGGACGAGCAACTTGTGCCATTCAAAGGCAGGTGCGGATTTAGGCAGTACATGCCAAAAAAGCCTGCTAAGTATGGCCTGAAGGTTTGGGGCTTACGCGATGTCAAGACGTCATACGCCTGGAAAGTGCAAGTCTACACTTGCACTTTCTTCCACCAAGCAGCTGGTAAACAGGCGTAGGTCAACCAGGGGATGAGGGTGGTCCTGGAGATGACAGGGACACATCTTCGCCTTCACAAAGACGCACACCCTGGTGTCTTACGTCCCCTGACACAAAACAAACAGCCTCCTGCTGGGCACAAAGCACCAGACTTCATCCATAACCGATGACGCCAAGAGAAAGCCAAAAATGATAACTGAGTACAACAAATGTAAGGGAGGTGTCAACAACCTTGATAGGGTAGGTGTCATTACCCATCAGTTACGCACACATTTTTTAATTCTTGCTCATCTATTCTTGTGTAAAATATACATAGGTTTAATGTATTTGGTCTTTTTTTTTTTTTCTTTTTATGTTAGGCTGTCGCCACCTCTTCATGCAGGAGGCACACAGCACGGTAGCCATTGGCCCTATTCCACCACCTCCTTGATGTCTCCCTCTACAATGGCTGCGTCTTGTGGAACGAAATTGACCCATCATGGCAGCAGGCCAAATCACACAAGAGGAGGCTGTACATTGAGGAGGTGGGAGAGATGTTAGTCTAGCCACAGATAGCGAAGAGAGGCTACCTTCCCCGCTCATCACTCACAGCAGATTTGGTGAGAAGTGCGCAGGGTGCTGCTGCTGCAGGCCCCTCTTCAGGCACTAAAACGAAAAGCAGGAGGCAATGCGAGTTTTGCTCCGACAAAAGCAGAAGAGTTGTGACTACCTGCTGCCAATGTGGAAAAGTCACATGCCAAGTCCATAGTCTTTCCATCTGCAGCATCTGCTCCACCTGAGCAGGAATGTCAGAATGATGGAATGTACCAACATCCTAAACTATTTATAGCAAATGCAAAATACAACCAACTTCTTGAATATTCTCAGAATTTTAAATAACCCACCATTAAATCTTAGCAATCACCTAAAAGCAGATGTACAATCACTCAAAAACACATCCTAACACCCCTATATGAAATAAAACCACCAGATAAGTGCAACAATCTGAAAAGCAAACAATACAATTAAAGTCTACCTGTGGCTGGAATGAGGCATGACGTGACCACAAGTCTCCATTTGCTGACATTTCCTTTTTATTTCACTTGGTTGCTGTTACAATGCACCTTGGCTGCAGCGTCCCAGCTGCCAGCTAGACACACTCACAACAAACAACAACCACACAACAGGACCCTACATGTGCAAGGTAGTAGGCTTTTAAGTTTGCTTTAATCACTATTTTCATTCTTTTTCACTTGCAGCTGAGTTACATTTAGGAACGAAAACTACAAGCAGACACTGTCACAACCTCTGTAACTGAACAACTGAGGACAAACCAACTATGCTGAGCAGGTCCTGTTTGCATGGCAGTGAACATTGTGAAGAAAGCTACCTGTGCTTTGTTTTTCTTTTTAAAAAATGTATTTATTTTTAAAAACATAAAAGTTCCACTGCAGCAATTGCCCTGATAACTACAGATAAAGCACAGATGATATAACTGTGATGGTGTAGAAGGCTCTTTGCTTTGATTGGTCAACCTGTTTCTTTTCTCCACTTGCTTCCCCTGGCCCTGGATGAATCAGAACACAGAGAACAGGCTGCAAAAAGATATGACTGTTACCGATAAAATCAAAACACATAACAATTGTATGGAGAGTTCATTTTGCAAAACTAGAGCTCCAAAGCTCAGTCCAAAACAGAGCAGCCATGCACAGCCAATGCTGATGTTTCTGATCTTGACCCAATGGGTGTTTCTTGGCCCAGGTAGTAGTGATGTGCGATACCACTGATTTCCTTTCCAATCCGATACCAAGTAATATTCAGGGTGGTATCGACGATACTGATCCGATACCAATACTTTGTACAAAAACGTATTTTATTTATTGTATCTCAAATTATAGCGTCATAATGATTACAGGACATCAGATTTCTTGTTCTTATCACTTAATAATGCAGAGTTCATCATATAGAAATAAAAAAACTGAAGTTGTGCACTATTTGAACACCTTGCCTGCCTGCAGCACTAAAGGACTCCGTGAGAGACGTCACCTGTCCCTGTCTTCCTCTTCAGTTCATCTCAACATATGCTCGTCATATTCTGTGATATGATTTACTCTGAGGTGTTTGACAAGGTTAATGATGTTGCCACAACCATACATGCCAACCCTCCTGATTTTTCCGGGAGAATCCCGAATTTCTCCCGATTTTCCACCCAGGCAACAAAATTGAAAAACTATATGCAGAATTCATAGCGCGCCCCAGCCAATTCCAGTTTCCAACAATGACGGCAGCGACTTAGTTTTAATATCACTCTTATTTCTCTTTCTGGGTCGCAAAAAAACTTTTAACATATTTTCAGGTTTCAGAATGTAGCTGTGTAAACTTTAAATATCTGAGCCGATCAACACATCGTTTTCAAACCCCCCTGTCTTTCGCTACTCGGGTTAAACATGATATATAAGTTATTGATAACGTAAAAATGCTATTGTTTGGCTTTTTCAGTGTTTTATTTGTTCGTGAGTAAATCGGTTTGGCTGAAATTAAAGTTATTATATTAGATTAAATTTAACTTTAATAATCCCTTGGGAGGGTTCCTGCGGGGTTTTCACACAACTGAATAAACGTTAAACAGAAAACTAATTAAACAAAGTGTGAGACGGTCGAGAGTTTACGCCAGCGCCCTGTTATATTTTAGATAGCAAGGAGCAGACGGCAGAGTTTCACTCCACCGAGGGAGCTCGTGACGTATACGTGACGGCTTTCTTTAGACCACGAAGGCCGGGTCCTCAGGTGGAAGCAGCCTCTGAATTTGGACACCCCCGCTGTTTCCGGGCTGGCCAATAATAATGGTGACATTTAACGTATTTTATCCGATAAATAAACACTGTAAAATGTATTTATCCCCCCCCCAACAGCCCTTTTGAATGTCTTCCTAATTCGAGGTCTCAAGGTTGGCAAGTATGGCCACAACACCTCACTTTTTTGCCATATGTATCACAAACCACGTCTCAGCTGTTTGTGGAGGTAAAATACGTCCGCACAATTACGCTCAGCCATTGTTGTGAGTGTGCACGCCAAGGGGCTGCGAGACATTTATACAGCCGTATTTCGCACATGACTATGAAAGGCGGAAGGGGAAGTAGTTCCTTTGAATGTAGACAATCCGAATGTTATAGTTTCTTTCCACTGTGTTCCTGTTAATGATAAACTACAAATTTACCCTAAATTACTAAAATATCGATATTTTAATGTGAGAATTGATTCTAGAACATAAATGAAAGCCAGCAAGTACCACCAACAACCGGATTTGCTTTGTGGTAATAACAGGTAGAGCTGGGCGATATATCGAGTTATTAAAAAATATCGATATATTTTTTATACGAGATATAAGATGTGACAATATCCTTTATATTGATATAGTCTATGTTACGTTATAACTATACTTGTGGAGCCGCAAGTTTGCCTCTCTTGCGTCCACTTTTGTCTTTACGCAACGTTACTCGGCCTCGCCTCTCCTTCACTGAACACAACTCCCCTTCCTCCCCCATCGCGTCACCTGCAGGAAGCGACAAGATGGACACGGCAAATCTCCGTTAACGAGTTACTGCGCATCGCCCGTGCGTGGGGCTGGACGCCGTCAACGTGTTAGCTAGCTAACCACGCTAACGCCATGCAGCCCAGAGGTGCTGCACGGACTAAAATCCTTTCATTTTCTCAAAAGTTGACAGCGCACCTTATGTATGAATTCTGGTTGTGCTTGATGGCCGCGAACCGATTTTATGTGGAACATGGCGCTCAGCAATCTGTCAAAAAATGTTTTAGTACGACTTTGGTAAGCTACGGTGCTGCACCGCTTGATGGATTGTCGGAGCATTACGGCTTAGCCTCGCGGAGTGATACGTACTGTGCTTCAACGTAATATTACCCTACTGTGTATAAGGACCATAAATGGCACCTGTTAAGAGACGTGGTTGCGAAGCGGATTACAAACTCCAGGCTGTCAGTCACACAGTACAAATTGGGAACAGAGCAGCTGTGAAATCTGTCTTTGTTATTGTGCTCAGCGTCTGTTAGTTTACATTTTGACTGCACAATTGTGAGCTTTTTGTTATGCACAAAAACAACACTGTTTTCTTTTATTTATGGAGCATTATTATTTAATAAATGCTCATAAATTATTTTTGAGTAAATTTTATGTACATCTGCTCTATGTTAATAAAAGTGCCTGTGTGACATCTGGGACACAGCTTGGACTAAGAACTCTCTTTTTGTTCTTACTTTATGGCTTTAAAAAAATATATATCGAGATATATATCTTATATCGCCATCCAGCTAAAAAACATCAAGATATGAATTTTGGGTCATATCGCACAGCCCTAATAACAGGTAAATGAACATTTTTTTAAAAAATTATTTGAATATATATGAGTGCCTGTGTATAAATACACAAAGAATACACATATGCTTTCAATTGTGTAATTTAAGTGATCTAGTAGCTCTGCTTTGGAAGTTCAGTTCATGCTAGAAATGTGTCTTGGAGTTTGTACGTGTTTTGTCTCTAGGGACCACCGCATATATTTATATATAAACATATATAAATATAACCACTCTTTTTTACGTTAGTAATTCCTTTTGTGCATAATTTTATAATATTGTTAATAATAAATTAATTAAAGCAACAAAACAACCTGAAGAGCCGGTTCGGAGCCGAAAGAGCCGGCTCTATTTAGTGAGCCGAACTGAAAGAGCCGGATCTCTAAAAAGAGACGGAAATCCCATCACTACCAGCTATGCTTCCCTTCTGTCTCTCATTCACTGATTGCTCCCTCTGTGTATTTAACCCTTTAAGACCTACCATAGAACCAAGTCCGCCAGAGGTTATATTATATTTTTACATGGTGTGGTGCCATTTTTGGGAGCATTTCAAGTTGCTATACATCAATACAACAATTATAGCCCAGATTTTAATAATATGTATTCCTTAAGTGCATAGTAATTACATAAATTGCAAAAAAGTGCAATAAACTACAAAAAAATTGAAAATCGTTTTTGATTTTTTAACATATATTTCTTAGTTAGAGAAATTTAAGAGGCTTATCCCTCAAAACTGTAAATACAAAAAAGTTGCACAAAATAGTTTCCCACCACAGGAAATTTATTTTGAGTGTCTTCATCATTTTATTTTTGAAATACACCAATTTTTATACACTGCAGGAAAAACGAAAATGAATATTATACTGCAAATTTGCAAAAAAGCAGCATATGCATCAAAATAAACTATTTCCAGCAGTGCAATATGAGTCCTAAGCATCCCAGAAAAGTCATACAGTCAAACATAACTTTTAAAAACACCAGTATATGCCCTGATACGGTGGCCCTGAAGTGCAAATCACACAAACAAATTGCTAAACACAACAACAAAATTGAGAAGCACAAAAACAATACTGAGAATCACAAAATCAAATTAAGAAGCACAAAAACAAAACTGAGAATCACAAAATCAAATTAAGAAGCACAATTACATTAAGAAAACCGGAAAGGGTAGGCACCAGTCGGCAACAGGAGACCTCACTGATTGGATGTCCGCGCTGTTTGTCTTTGGAACCGGAAGTTACTCTGCCTGTAGCGCATTTCGTTTGAACAAGAACGGCGGAATGTTTTGTCCTAGCTGTGGGAAAAAGCTGGTTGAGGAGTCACCGAACTTTTGCAGCGGCTGTGGCGAGAGGCTTTATCACGCATCTTGCATCGGAGACACCTCACTCCCATTGAGTAAGTTAATAAGCATAATAAAATGTTTGTTATTTATTGATTTATGTCATCTAGAATCTTCTGGCGCTGATCCGTAGCCATGAAACTCATGGAACGGGAGGAGGGAGAGTCACTCGTTTGTTTATAAAGATAGACTGCAGTACACAAATTTGACCACAGGATGTTCCTCTTATTTCATTCTTACTTATTGTACCTTTAGATAATCTATTGGGATAGGGAACCTAAGGTACATCCATCTACTTCCGGACCATGGGTCCCCTACTGCTAAAAAAATAGGAGTCTATGAGCCAATAAAAATTATTTTCTGGTCCCATTTGATGTGTGCCATGGAATTAAAATATGATGTCCGTGAAGTATATAAACACATTTTGATGCCAAAAAGTGCTTAAGCGATAGGTGGCAAAGGTTATTTTAGGTTTTGTTTGAAAAGACGTGGCGAAATGTAAATGTTCCTCTCACAAAATTGACATCATCGAACCAGACACAGAGAAGAGGAAAAGCTTAGTTTTGTTTAGCGAGCTTCGAATCCTTCTTCCAGGATGATGTGGAGAAAACCACTATAAATCTGGCCATGTGGTAATTAGCAGCTACGCTGGGGGAGAAAAGCTTCTGAGGCGATGTCATATTTGCGACATCTGACTTGTAGTCATTTTAATGACGAATTTTTACAAGCTAACAAATCTCAAATTACATTACAGACATAGTTGAAACACAATTATTTATTTTTTAAATTGAAGTACAACATATGTGTGATTCAGAGAGTAAGACAAAGCAGACCAGAAAATAACTTTTATAGCTCCATTCACTTCCATTCATTTTTCTTTTGTTCAGGGACCCATGAGCAGACCAGAAGGGGAGGAGAAATAGGCTCCCTATATTAAAATAGTTATCAATTGGTCAAATATGAATTTTCATTCGTCCTCATTTCTGTATTTCCAGGTCATAGATTTGGAAGAAGAAAACGATACAGGCACTACTGAATGCCTCACTGTCGAGAGCTCCTGTTACAGGTGCGTTGTATCTTGAGTAATTATTCCAGAGGGTTGCACAAAATATATACACACAATTATTATAAATGTATGTAGTTTGACTCTTTTACATTAGATTCTTCAGAAAAAAAAATAGTAGAACCGTTCTATAAAACTGGAACTGCATGTTTATGCATTTGTCTTTTTGCATCTACACTTTGTGTACATGTTTTCACTCTGCAGAAACTACACACAGCTGTTTGAACCGATTGTGATTGATGATGAAGATCCTACTCCTAACGAAGCCAAAGCTGAGCCCCCAGAAGAACCTGTGTCAGTAATTTAAACATTTGAATCCAATTAACTGCCATCTTGTTCTGTACAAGACATCATGCAATCATAAGAGAAGTATATACACATTTAAAAAATAAGTTTCCCTTTTTTTTTAGAGACACCAATTTGCAGGCACATGAAATTATTGCAAATTTGGCACTGGAACTTGACCACAAGAAGGTCAGCAGGTTCAATATATCAAGGTCAGCTGTATGGGATGGAGCTGTTAGAGGATTTCGACGCAGCACATACTCTGACAACTACGACATGTTCATCAAGTTTAATGATGATGCTGGCAGCTTTGAAGAAGGTTTGGATACAGGTGGCCCGAGGCGTGAATTCCTCACACTTCTTATGGGCAGTCTGAGAAATTGCCCCATCTTTGATGGACCTCCAGAGAGCCGTTATCTTAATTCAAGAGGTGGATGTTTTCTCCGTAATTATTACAATGGAAATTTTAATAAAAATTGGCTTATTTTTTTCATTAGCATATTTAATAGCAATTAACCATGATAATTATGTGCCCTGTATAACAGCTGCCAGGCAAGATGAGTACTTTTTAGCAGGAAAGATGATCCCTGTATCCATTGTGCATGGAGGACCAGCACCACATTTCCTCTCCAAGAACCTGGTCAACCACATCACAGGGAATCAGAGTTTCAGCGCCACTGTAGAAGATGTGCAAGATGAGGAGATCACAAAAGTTCTACATCAGGTAGAAAATTACCTAGGCTCAGGGAATGGGTTTACTTAGAAGACACTTGGGGCCAGTTTAAAAGATTTAATCATGATAAAAGTTATCCAGGTTGGATCATATCTTGAAAGTAGGTTCAAGGTACACTGAAAAAAATGCAATAGGCTGGTTGTTGAATTTGCATATAAGGATTTCATATATCCAGCTTGACTAATTTCAATTTCTCATCTCAACATAATTTAGTCTTTTCATTTTCACATATTCTTTAAGGATGTTCAGTGTATTAGACTAAATCATGTTGGAAAGAAACAAAGCAGTGATATTTTCTCCTGAAGCTCCACCCCCTGGAAATGTTCAGGAGGAAAAATCAGATTGTTCAGTCTGACGTCACTGGCCGTGTCTGGGTCTAAACTCCGCTGCAGGTCCATATATCAAACGATCACTATGGCATTACTGAGAGTTGAAAAACTGTCTAAAGTCTTTGATCTTTAATAAAATGATCAGCGTTCTGCTCTACCAGGTGTAACGATTGAGTTTAACATCCAGGCATCCATGAAAATGGAATTTATGACATTTAACGGAGTTAGAAGTTAGCAGGCAGTTAGCTCGCTAGCTTCTATCTAAATACAATATAGCATGTCCTGACTGCGGGGTTTTGGAAATAAATTAAAACGTACAGCTCTGCTATCACTTCCAGCATAAATGAAGACAGAAAACTAGACAGCAGTGACGTTTGTAGGGTTACTGAAGTTGGGCTAGCTGGTATATAATGATGTGCTACGTGACCGCTAGCGACACAGCTATGTTAGCATAATATAAACAAGCTAACTTTTTTTCCACTCAATAAAAGTTAAACGTGAGTGTTCTCGGTGGTCAGGAACAAATGTAATCGCATGGCAGGATGCTGTAAAAGGACCAAACTTCAGCCAGGAGAACAACTGAGATAATCCATCCACAATACAAGGTTAGTCATTCATATACTGCTGCATGGGATGGGCTGTAGCTACACCCTAAGGTTTTAAAAACTGAGCTTAAATAAATGATTAGCGGTAATAAAAGCCGAGGGAGGTCAACAGGGATCACTGACTGTTTTAGGAGCTTTTTGAGATCAAATAGAAGAAAATACATAACATTAAACATGTTAACAACACAAAAGCCATATTAAATGCAGACTACTTTAGACCCGGAAGTAGGATTCGTCGAGTCATCACTGAACAACCGGATTGCCTGCACCGTCCGTCATTTTTGTCTCTTGCTTTGGAAACTGGAAACCGTCTGGAGTTCTTTACTTGAAGGTAAATAAGAATTTAAAGCTAAAACACCAGTGAGAAAAAGTGTAGACCCTTTAGTTATGTGGACTTTTACTGGTGTAATGTTATTTTTCTGGTATGTGGGTTGTGCTGCCCCTTTAAGGCAGGCATGATCATTTGGGTGTGTGTTTTTTGTACCAGCAGACTTGCCGTAGTATCTCACCAGTGAAAAACAGTCCTTTAGACAAACTGTCGTCTATTCCACTTTTTGTTCACTTTTTCTTGCTCAGCCTGAGAGAGCACATGCCTGTAAGTAGTTGCTATCTGTTTTGTAAGCTTTCCCGCGATAGTTATGTGTAGCAGTTTAGAGATTTGTGTGGAAAACTTTCTTTTGTGAGGAAAAACGGCCGCGATGCTAACACGTTAGCCCATCTATGGGATTTCCCATGTAATGTTAGCATTAAGCTAATCGCTAAATGCGTGAGCCTGATAACCAGTGAAAGGGTTTGGATAAGTTTGTGTTTATGTGTTATATACATTGTAGTGCATGACTTAATGTTTGATGTTGTAAAGAAAATGCAATTACAGCAGAAATGTAATATTTTATATTTGTTTCTGTACCAGATTTACAGTGCTTCAACAGTAAACATCTAAAACGTATCCGCTGACTCCTGGATGTTTATTGTGGACCTGTTAGCTATCTGCCAAGCTAGAAACCAGCTTTACACCCTAGTGAGGGCAGAATATGGGTTGTTTATCAAAAACCATGAAAGGCCAACGTAAGGCTCCAGTTAGCTAATGGTAACAGAAATTATGCGATAAATGTGTGATAAATGTGATAAATAAATTAGTAATAATCAAATAAGATTTATATCTTTTTTCAGCCTAAATTTACTGAGTATTACAAAGTTGCATCAGTGTCTGTACTAAGTGGTGGTAACTGCAGTGGCTTAACCATTAAACAAGCTAATAGGGATACGACTGTCTTCTGCCACAAAATAAAGTAAATTCGTGCTCATGTAAGGTCATATTTACCCCTATAGGGTGTGTTCTGCGAGGGAAGATTGACCGTGGTGTCCGCCATTTCTTCTCTTCGTGGGAGGCGTACGTTTGGTGCAGAGCTCTACTTTGTCGAGGTAAATTAAACTTAAAACTAAATTTCCGAAAGGAAATGAAGATAAAATCTATCAGATGTGTGAATTTTTACCGAGGTAGTTTTTCATATATACTGCTGTTGAGCAACATAATGGAAAATAAGAATTATTCCTCAAATTAAGTGACGATAATGCTAGCTTAAGCTGCAGGGCAGTATTATGCGTGTTAACATCTTTTCCAACAAACTTGTGTGCATTTAGTTAACTGGTGTTAGTAAAAATGTTTTACAAAAAAAAGAAAGGTATGAAGGGCCTGCAGTAGTCATTAGTGCCAGAGAAATTGTAAGTTTTTTGTATTTTCTGGGTCATTGTGACAATATAATTATTTGAAATGTATTGACTTTTTCTTTACAGATATTTGGTGCTTGTCCCTGCTGAGAGGCAGATTGTTGTCACTTCAGAGCAATTATCTAGTGCTGTTCTGTAGTGGTATTAAAGTTAATGTTGTAATAATATTTTGTTTGTTAGTGAAGATTTGCATATGTTATCTTGTGGTGGACCACTAGAGGGCTCCACTCACACCCAGTGTATAGGAAGTGTGTTCCTGTGTTTTGTGGCGCGATATGCGCAGTTGATGTTGGAGACGAATAAAGAAGGAGTGAGAACTGAGAGCTGTGTCGTTGATACTTACCTCCACATTGGTGACCCCTGACTCGAGCATGCAACGGGCCGTAGATAACGCACACTCCGCTATGGATGCATCAGCGGCCGCCGGACCTCCGCCTCCTGTTGCAGCTACGTTCGCTGTGGCGCTGAAACTGCCGGACTTTTGGCTCCATGACCCCCCGTCATGGTTCGTACACGTGGAGGCTCAGTTCGCCCTTCGCGGCATCTCGGCTGACGACACGAAGTATCACCATGTGGTGGCCTCGCTCGACCCGCTGGCCACCCGTCGCGCGATGGCGCTCCTCCGGGACCCACCCGCCCAAGGGAAATACACCGCCCTCAAAGAGCTGCTTCTTCGGCGCTATGCCCTCTCCGACGCCGAACGAGCCGAAAAGCTCCTCAACCTGTCAGGCTTGGGTGGCGGTACCGCGCTCGAGCTCATGGAGAACATGCTATTGTTGCTCGGGCCGGATGACGGTGGTTTCCTCTTCGTGCACCTCTTCCTCCGCCAACTACCGGCCGCCGTGAGAGCTGTCCTCGCGAACTCTCCGCTTCTGCCTGCGAAGGATTATCGCTCCCTGGCTGAAGAAGCGGATCGTATTCTCCTGGCTAGCCGCACTTTCGACGTTCACGCCCTGGCTACGGACACGCCGGCGGCACCTTCCACGCCTCCACCTGCCTCCCCCGGAGCATCCGCCCCCTTGCTGACGGCAGGGATTGCTACACGCCGGCACCGCGGAAAGAGCATCTGTTTCTACCATCAGCGTTTTGGCGACAGAGCGCGTTGCTGCCTGCCGCCTTGCGCTTTCACGGCCCAGGGAAACGGACCCGCCAGCGCGCCGTAGCAGCCGCGACCGCTGGCAATACAGAAAGGCTGCTCTTCATAGAGGACTCGCGCTCCGGGAGACGTTTTCTCGTGGACTCCGGCTCCCAGAAGAGCCTCCTTCCCCCTACCGCTGCCGACGGACTAGCAGCGAACTGTGGGCCGCAGCTCATTGCAGCTAACGGCTCTCCCATCAAAACGTTTGGGGAAAGGTTGGTGACTGTTTGTTTTCATGGCCGGGATTTCCAGTGGAACTTTGTTGTTGCTGCTAGCTCTGTACCTATTTTGGGTGCTGATTTCCTGTGTGCTCATGGACTACTTGTCGATGTCGCTAACAGACGTTTAATCGATGCTCTCTCGTTTTCTTCGCTACCCTGTTTTACTCGGGCCGCCGAGCCCCTGATTCGGGCTAATGTAGTGACCTCCGGGGATGCTTTTCAGCGTTTGCTTTTAGAGTTTCCATCGCTGTCTGTCCCTAATTTCTCTAGCACGGTAACGAAGCATGGGGTTGAGCATTATATTCCCACGGTCGGGCCCCCGGTGTTCGCGCGCGCGCGCCGCCTCGACCCCGCGAAACTGTCCGTCGCTCGGGAAGAGTTTGTAGCCATGGAGCGCCTTGGCATTGTACAGCGTTCGAACAGTGCATGGGCCTCTCCGCTTCACATGGTGCCCAAATCGGACGGTCGGTGGCGGCCATGCGGAGATTTCCGCCGTTTAAATAATGCCACGGAGAATGACCGTTACCCCATCCCCCACATTCAGGATTTTTCTGCCAATCTCGCCGGAACGTCGATTTTTTCTAAAATTGACTTGGTGCGGGGGTATCACCAGGTTCCCGTGCGCCCCGAAGACGTTCCTAAAACCGCTGTCATTACCCCCTTCGGCTTGTTCGAGTTTTTGCGCATGCCGTTTGGCCTGAAAGGTGCCGCCCAGACCTTTCAGCGGCTGATGGACTCCGTTTTGCGTGGGCTGCCGTTCGTTTTTGTTTATCTGGATGATATATTGGTGGCCAGCTGCTCAGCGAGCCAGCACGAGTCCCATCTGCGCCAGGTTTTCCAGCGTTTGGCAGCGCACGGCCTGATCATCAACCCTTCCAAGTGCCAGTTTGGGTTGCCTGTTCTGGATTTCCTCGGGCACCGCATTTCCGCTGAAGGTGTGGTTCTGTTGCCCGACAGAGTCCAGGCCGTTTCGGCTTTCCCGCGTCCCACGTCGGTTAAAGCGTTGCAGGAGTTCTTGGGGATGATAAATTTTTACAACCGCTTTCTCCCCAGAGCTGCCCACCTGCTACAGCCACTCTATGCTGCCTTAAAAGGTAAAACAGCCAAAGATCCGGTTGACTGGCTGCCTGAACGCGTCCGCGCGTTTTCCGCAGCCAAGTCTGCGCTGGCTGACGCCGCCCTGCTGGCCCACCCGCTTCCGTCGGCAGAGATCGCGTTGACCACCGACGCCTCGGACGTGGCAGTGGGTGGAGTGTTGGAACAGCGGGTTTCAGGTCTCTGGCAACCGCTCGCCTTTTTCAGTCGTACGCTCCGGGATGCTGAACGCAAGTACAGTGTTTTTGACAGGGAGTTGCTGGCCCTGCACCTCGCGACACGGCATTTTCGTTTTTTCGCAACTTTACTGCGTACGTTGACCACAAACCTTTGACGTTTGCGATGTCCAAGGTCTCTGACCCATGGAGCGCACGCCAGCAGCGCCAGTTGGCGGCCATTTCTGAGTTTACCACAGACATTCAGCATGTGGCTGGTAAGTCCAATCACGTCACTGACTGTCTCTCACGTGTGTTGGTTTCTCCGGTGTATGTCGGCATCGACTACGCTGCCATGGCCGCCGAGCAACGTGCTGACCCGGACGTCCTTGCCCTTCAGTCAACAAAAACGGACCTTGTGCTGGAGGACACCCCGGTGTGGGACGGCGGACCGCACCTTCTTTGCGACGTTTCCACCGGCCGCCCCCGCCCGGTGGTTCCCCTTTCGTGGCGTCGTCGTGTTTTTGACTCGGTGCATGCCCTCTCTCATCCCGGCGTCCGGGCCTCAGTCAAGCTGGTCAGCGCCAGGTTTGTTTGGCCGGGCCTTCGCAAGACGGTGAAAGAATGGGCGGCAGTTTGTATCCCATGCCAACGCTCGAAAATCCACCGGCACACACAGGCACCCCTCGAACCTTTCCGTGTCCCGGGTAGGCGTTTCGATCACGTTCATGTGGACCTGGTTGGTCCCTTGCCGCAGTCACAGGGTTTCACGCACCTTTTGACTGTGGTGGACCGCACAACCAGGTGGCCGGAGGCGGTACCCCTGGCGTCCACGACAGCGGCGACGGTGGCCAGGGCATTTTTGTCAGCGTAGGTTTCACGTTTTGGCCCCCCTGCTGACATTACCTCGGACAGGGGCCCCCAGTTTGTTTCCGAGCTTTGGTCTGCTATGGCTGACGGCCTGGGAGTCAAGGTCCACCGCACCACAGCATACCACCCGCAAGCTAATGGGATGTGCGAACGGTTTCACCGGTCACTTAAGGCCGCGCTCCGTGCTTCCTTGACAAGTGGCGACTGGGTCGACCGTCTTCCGTGGGTTTTGCTGGGTTTGCGTAGCGCGGTTAAAGAAGACCTCGGGGTTTCCCCGGCTGAACTGGTCCTCGGCCAGCCTCTCCGGGTCCCCGGGGAATTCTTACCTGAGAGCCCTCCCCCATGTTTCGATACCTCTTTGTTGCCTTTTCGCCCCCCAAGAAACTCATTTCCTGTTCCTGGTCCTGTGCACCACTGCCTGCCTGACACCTTTGTTCCGAGTTCATTGGACTCTGCTCGTTTCGTTTTCGTCAGGCACGATGCCCATAGGACTCCGCTGCGTCCACCATATGACGGGCCATACAGGGTTCTTAAACCAGGCAACAAACATTTCGTTTTGGACTTTGGCGGTCGGCAGGAAGTTGTCTCTGTTGACAGACTTAAGCCTGCACATGTTATGCAAGAGGATCAGGTGGTCCCGGCCCAGGCCCCTCGCCGCGGCCGCCCACCTGCCACCGGGCTGATGGATTCTGTTTTTTCCCCCAGGAGCGACCCAAAATCAACGGAGTCCGAGTCGTCTTCAGCTTTTTCTGACCGCCAGTGCCAGCCTCGCTCCCGGGCTGGGTTGCCCTCTGTCATTTCCCCACCCCCCCAGTTCAGCCGTTCCGGCCGTTTGCTTAAGCCCCGGGTCCTGGACTAGTTCTGCTGGGTGTTCGGGGGGGGGGCATGTGTGGTGGACCACTAGAGGGCTCCACTCACACCCAGTGTATAGGAAGTGTGTTCCTGTGTTTTGTGGCGCGATATGCGCAGTTGATGTTGGAGACGAATAAAGAAGGAGTGAGAACTGAGAGCTGTGTCGTTGATACTTACCTCCACAATCTTACTTTTTGTAAATTTTATTTTTCAGAAAGATCAAATTAAATTATGTAACTAAGTATTACTGAAAGAGAATTTTGGTGGTAGGATACAGATGTGTAATATTCCAGTTATCAACATTGTACTTAGTTTTAAGTTTTTGGATTAGGTTTGGGTTGCCACATGGAATTTTTTTTTTTTTTTTTCAGATAAAGGTGCGTAGTAATTTACCATATATCTGTAATGCTTTAATCAGATGGAAAATTACTTTAATGTATAATTAATAACCATGATTAGTTTATTTTTAAAACACACATAGAACTATGTTGGACAGTTTGTCTACATCTTTAATAGATGCTAAATGTTTTTATAATTGAGGCAAAATTTGATATTTTCTAGATATCGTATTCTGCCTGTGAAACAAAATTTACCTCTGTCCTGAGTGTCCCTAAAGGCTCTGTAGGAGTGGTGAGTGTTTGAACTATAAATAGGGCAGTACTTTAAGCTTAAGTACATATAAGCTCTACTAAATTGCATTGCAAATGTTAATGAATCTGTCTCTCTCCCTCTCCTCCTTCTCCAGTGAATGTGGCAGTGTAAAGGGTGCTCAGTATCAGTTAAAGGTACAGTGGGGCAAAAAAGTATTTAGTCAGCCACCGATTGTGCAAGTTCCCCCACCTAAAATGATGACAGAGGTCAGTAATTTGCACCAGAGGTACACTTCAACTGTGAGAGACAGAATGTGAAAAAAAAAATCCATGAATCTACATGGTAGGATTTGTAAAGAATTTATTCGTAAATCAGGGTGGAAAATAAGTATTTGGTCAATAACAAAAATACAACTCAATACTTTGTAACATAACCTTTGTTGGCAATAACAGAGGTCAAACGTTTACTATAGGTCTTTACCAGGTTTGCACACACAGTAGCTGGTATTTTGGCCCATTCCTCCATGCAGATCTTCTCGAGAGCAGTGATGTTTTGGGGCTGTCGCCGAGCAACACGGACTTTCAACTCCCGCCACAGATTTTCTATGGGGTTGAGGTCTGGAGACTGGCTAGGCCACTCCAGGACTTTCAAATGCTTCTTACGGAGCCACTCCTTTGTTGCCCGGGCGGTGTGTTTTGGATCATTGTCATGTTGGAAGACCCAGCCTCGTTTCATCTTCAAAGTTCTCACTGATGGAAGGAGGTTTTGGCTCAAAATCTCACGATACATGGCCCCATTCATTCTGTCCTTAACACGGATCAGTCGTCCTGTCCCCTTGGCAGAAAAACAGCCCCATAGCATGATGTTTCCACCCCCATGCTTCACAGTAGGTATGGTGTTCTTGGGATGCAACTCAGTATTCTTCTTCCTCCAAACACGACGAGTTGAGTTTATACCAAAAAGTTCTACTTTGGTTTCATCTGACCACATGACATTCTCCCAATCCTCTGCTGTATCATCCATGTGCTCTCTGGCAAACTTCAGACGGGCCTGGACATGCACTGGCTTCAGCAGCGGAACACGTCTGGCACTGCGGGATTTGATTCCCTGCCATTGTAGTGTGTTACTGATGGTGACCTTTGTTACTTTGGTCCCAGCTCTCTGCAGGTCATTCACCAGGTCCCCCCGTGTGGTTCTGGGATCTTTGCTCACCGTTCTCATGATCATTTTGACCCCACGGGATGAGATCTTGCGTGGAGCCCCAGATCGAGGGAGATTATCAGTGGTCTTGTATGTCTTCCATTTTCTGATGATTGCTCCCACAGTTGATTTTTTCACACCAAGCTGCTTGCCTATTGTAGATTCACTCTTCCCAATCTGGTGCAGGTCTACAATACTTTTCCTGGTGTCCTTCGAAAGCTCTTTGGTCTTGGCCATGGCGGAGTTTGGAGTCTGACTGTTTGAGGCTGTGGACAGGTGTCTTTTATACAGATGATCAGTTCAAACAGGTGCCATTCATACAGGTAACGAGTGGGGGACAGAAAAGCTTCTTACAGAAAACGTTACAGGTCTGTGGGAGCCAGAGATTTTCCTTGTTTGAGGTGACCAAATACTTATTTTCCACCCTGATTTACGAATAAATTCTTTACAAATCCTACCATGTGGATTCATGGATTTTTTTTTCACATTCTGTCTCTCACAGTTGAAGTGTACCTCTGGTGCAAATTACTGACCTCTGTCATCATTTTAAGTGGGGGAACTTGCACAATCGGTGGCTGACTAAATACTTTTTTGCCCCATTGTATATTGGAGCTACTTAATCATTACAAACTCAAACATCCACACTTTGGACGTACTTCCCGTTATCCATGTATGTATTCAAAATGCCCATGCACATTTAAGACATGGAACGCCTTAAATGTACATCAAAGTAGAGTGCATTCTTCACAAGACAGTCAGATTTTGAAAGAGTTATCTATAGTTAGTTGTCACTTATGTTCCTGCAAAAACTTGGCAAATGAAAGGGAGTACTTTATTCATATCAACTCACATCTAAAGAAAAATGAAAATGTTTCTTGCATGTTTGTTGGTTGCAGTTTTCAGACTTGTATTTATGGAACCTTTAAATCTCACAAGAGTCGCAGACATACACCCCATAACCTTGCAGATTTTAAACCAGGTACTGTGAAGAAATCTACAGTAGCATCTCTGTCATCATTTCCTGATGAAAAGTGTGAGGAATTTGTCGAGGAGGATTCAAATTGTATATCGGTAGATTGCAGAGATCAAGATAAAGCCCTGCCAAATGCAATAGAGCAGCAGCTTGCAGCGGCCTTACTGAAGTTGGAGTGTTTAGTACATGTGCCAGGTACAGCTATTGATGAATTTTTACAAGAACTTTATTTAAAAAGCGCTGCATCAGTCCCAGTATCTAGAGACTTCATAACTGACATCTTTAGCCGTCACCATCTTCAAGTTGAAGACTCTGTAGTTGAAGAAATCCTTGCAGCAGTTTGTTTATCTGACCCTCTTCAAAAAGCAATAGGAAAAGGAGGCCCTCTTAGCACCACATATCAACGTAAACAATTTTACAGGGAAACGTTTGGTGTTGTGGAACCAGTTACCTACATACTTGATCAAAAAAAGAAGCGCACCTTTCAGTATGTCCCACTGTTACAATCATTACAGCAACTTTTAAATATAAAAGCAATTCTTGATAAGGTACTTGAAAGTCATAGAGGAAAGGACGAAACTGAAGTTGACCCATCTTATGAGTACAGGTCTGTTAAAGATGGTTATCATTTCAAAAACAACTGTTTCTTGAATGCTGATGAGTTGCGTATATCACTTTGTTTGTATGTAGATGATTTTGAGACCTGCAATCCCCTAGGGACGTCTCGAAAGAAGCACAAGCTTTTTGGTGTTTATTGGATACTAGCAAACCTGCCCCCAGGCTGTCACTCTGCTTTATCATCTATTTATCTTGATGTGCTTTGTAAAAGTGATGATGTTAGAGCATATGGTTATGACAAAGTTTTGGAACCTCTTGTGGAAGATCTTAAAAGTTTGGAGGACCATGGTGTGTATATTGCTTTGTTAGGGAAATCTCTCAAAGGTACTTTGCATAGCATTGTGGCTGATAATTTGGGAGCACACACCATTGCTGGCTTTGTTGAAAATTTTTCTGGTGATTACTTCTGTCGGTTTTGCACAGCAAAACGTTGTGATAGTAATTCTCACAGTGTTGCTTCAGGTTTTTTTAGCCTCCGAACTAAAGCAGTTCATGCAGAACATGTTAAAAAAGCCTCTGAGAACAGCACACAATACTTGGGGGTTAAACAAGATTGTGTTTTTGCAAAACGATTGTCACATTTTCATCTAGTCTCTGGTTTTCCCCCTGACATTGCTCACGACTTATTTGAGGGTATTGTGCCAGTAGAGGTGGCTCATTGCTTAGCATCACTGATATCCAAGAAGATTTTTTACAATAGATGAGCTAAATAAAGCTATATTGTCATTCCCCTATAAATGGTCAGACAAAACAAACAAGCCACATGTTGTGCCACAGAGACTCTTGGGTCTGAAAACAATTGGAGGCAATGCCCATGAAAACTGGAATTTGCTGAGGTTGCTCCCATTTTAATAGGACATCGTGTGCCAGAAAATGAGCCAGCATGGGTTGTATTAATGGTTTTAAAAGATATTGTTGAGTTAGTTGTTGCCCTTGTACATACTGATGAGTCCATCTCATATCTTGAAAGCAAAATAGTTGAACACAGACAAAGGTACCAAGAGCTGTTTTCCTGTGTCAGACTTCTACCAAAGCATCACTTTCTTGAGCACTATCCTCAGATGATAAGGTATTTTGGCCCTCTTTCAGCAGTATGGACAATGCGATTTGAAGCCAAACATCGTTTTTTTTAAGCAAATTGTCAAACACACCAGTTGCTATAAAAATGTACTGTTGACTTTGGCTTCAAAACATCAGCTGATGATTTCTTTCCACATCAGCTCACCGTCATATGGTAAATGCAACCTAGATGCACATCATGCGTCCCCACTTCCAGTTGATCTACCGAAAGAGGGCGTTTGTCAAGCTATTAGGTCAAAACACCCTGGTACATGTGAAGTATATCTGGCCAAAAACGTGTCAGATATTGGCATAACCTACAGTGAAGGGATGATAGTTACTCATGGTTCAACATCCGGATTACCAGAGTTTGCCGAAATTATTCAGATGTGTGTTATTAATGAGAACCTGTTTCTCATTGTCAAAGTGTTGTGTGGGTGGTACAATGAACACTACAGAGCCTTTGAATTAAGTATGTCCCCTTCAAGAGAAATCAAGCTTCTAGCACTGAGTGACCTCTGTGACACTTATCCGTTGGCTGATTACATGATTGGCCCAATCCGAATGGTGACCTTAAAAAGACATATCATCATAAAAGGTTGGTTAATTAGGAGTTTTGATTAGTTTGCAGTTTTGTTCTTACTTGACTGCACTTTTTGTTTTTATTTGGACATAGGGCTACAAGACAGATAATGTGCAGTGCTTAACACATTTGTTTGACCACCCAATGTAAGGTTTAATGTAGATCTGCCCTATATTAACAGTATTGGTAATTACCAAAATTATTACCACTGCCAAGGAAGTGATGTCTTCATGGTCAACTTAAGGATTTATTGGTGGAAAATTCACAAAAAGTCTTTTAACTTAGAAACTGATTATTACAAGTGTAGTTTTTATTGTAAACATAGATTGTATCATTTAACTTTTTTTTTTTAAATATTATGTCACTTTCGACCTCTGACCTCTCCTTCAACCTCAACAGATTTTTCTAAAGGTCGAAGTGACAGTAATGTTATATAGAGCTATTTAAAACTATGTTTCTTACTGCCATTGGTTATATTTACAAAGTATAGTCTTACAGGGATTCTAAATATCAAATTTCTTTGGCTCTCTGATCTCTTCTACCCAGAGAGTGAGCTGGCTTGGTGGAGGTTTGCACTCTATGTGCTTCCTGTTTATGTTTCTGTAATGGTCAAAGTATATTTGTCTTATTTCTAGTCAAAAAAAAAAAATCATCAGTGCATCTTGAAACTGGAGAATTTTCACTTGTTCACTTGGCAGATTTTTTAAATTTATTTCAAGCAAAAATAACTTGTATTAGGTGAAAGTTCTTCAGTTTTAAGATGCACTGTCTAAAAACAAGTTACTATATCTCACTGAAATGTAACTCTGTATTTTGACTAGAAAAAAGACAAATATACTTGGTAAGATTTTGAGCTTTTGCTGTGAAATTTCAGTTAAGTACCAATCCTGAACAGAAAAATAGATTTTAGTGGTGGATTGTGCTTGATTAATTTCTGATTTCTCAGAGAAGTCAGAGTCAGAGAATGCCAGCTCACATTTGCGTATAAAAAGATGACTTCAGTTTTAAACTCCTCACTCCTGTTCTTAATGTTAAAATGTTGGTAATGCACTGAAAAGGAAAAGGACTTCTAAACTTTTAATTCTAAAATATTTCGTTTTTCTTTCTTTTTTTTGGGCGGGGGGGGGCTTGTGGTGTAATAAGTTTGTTAAACACTGGGTATGCAGACATAATGTTTATTTTTTTGATTTTTCTATTTTTTCCAATTTAAATTGTTAATTTTCTTGTGGGTAGCTTATCAATCTTTTAATTACAGTGGGGCAAAAAAGTATTTAGTCAGCCACCGATTGTGCAAGTTCCCCCACTTAAAATGATGACAGAGGTCAGTAATTTGCACCAGAGGTACACTTCAACTGTGAGAGACAGTGGTCAGCATTAGGACCCTACATTCTGTTTCTTTTAAATACTTCACTGACGACCGGAGTCTTTCCTGAATGTTTTAAATCAGCTGTGGTAGTGCCAATTTTGAAAAAGCCTGGACTGGATGTTGATATGGTCGTAAACTATAGACCTATCTCACATCTGTCTTTTTTATCTAAAATCTTTGAAAAAGTGGTTTTTAAGCAGCTCACTGAGCATTTGTCAACAAGCAATCTGTTTGAACCATTTCAGTCTGCTTTTAGACCAAATCACTCCACAGAAACAGCTTTAGTAAAAGTGGTAAATGATCTGCTGGTAAATGCAGACAACGATCGCACTTCAGTTTTATTACTGCTGGATCTAAGTGCTGCGTTTGACACTGTGGATCACTGCATTTTATTAGATAGGCTTGAACATTTTATTGGAATTACAGGAAATGTTTTATCGTGGCTGAGATCTTACTTGTCTGGGAGGTCTCAGACTGTTAGTTTTAAAAATGATCTCTCTGAGACCTGTGCAGCGAGGCATGGGGTCCCTCAGGGCTCTGTACTTGGACCATTGCTATTTTCTATGTACCTGCTGCCTCTTGGTGTTCTTTTACGTTCTTTTAATGTAACCTTTCATTGTTACGCTGATGACCTGCAGCTTTATGTTCCTTTAACCATTGGAAATTGTGCTGAAGTCTCTAAACTAGAATCTTGTCTATCTGCAATTAAGGGCTGGTTATCGGATAATTTCTTGCTCCTAAATACTGATAAAACAGAGTTGATGGTCATTGAGCCACACAAATTTCAGCACTTGTCCCAAATTTAATCTTGAGAAATGATGACAGTGTCATAAATTGTAGGGACAAGGTAAAAAACTTGGGCGTG
Organism: Diplotaxodon limnothrissa; assembly: GCF_057381915.1. Classification (NCBI taxonomy): domain Eukaryota; kingdom Metazoa; phylum Chordata; class Actinopteri; order Cichliformes; family Cichlidae; genus Diplotaxodon; species Diplotaxodon limnothrissa. The sequence goes on from NC_140598.1 coordinate 33,948,074, forward strand.
TGGTTTGACGTGGTGCTCTCTTTCGAGTCTCATGTAAAAGAGATAACAAAGACCGCCTTTTATCATTTGAGGAACATAGCCAGAATACGTGTCCTCACGTATTGATTATTATAATGCTCTTTCTTTCTGAGATCTCTGCATTGGCTACCTTGTCAGGTTCGAGCAGATTTTAAGGTCCTGCTGCTCACCTACAAGGCTTTAAACAGACTGGCACCTTCATACGTCTCCGACCTTTTACATCTTTACGTTCCATCCCGTGCTCTCCGATCTCAGGACTCTGGCCTTCTAAAGGTTCCTAGAGCCAGAAAAAAGATAATTGGAGAGCGTGCTTTTTCTTTTCGTGCCCCGTTTCTGTGGAACACCCTCCCTCAAGATGTTAGGCAGGCATGCTCCGTGGAGGTTTTTAAAACTAAGCTGAAGACACATTTGTTCACCTTATCTAACAAGTCTTAATTCTATGGCTTTTAGTTTTTAAATTCTTACTGTTTTTAACTTGTATTGTGTCTTTTACGTGTATTGCTATGTATCACTTTTACTTGTTCCCATGTTCTAGTGGGTCCTGTTGTGGCTCTAATGTGAAAGAGGATATAATGTAATATAATATAATATAATATAATAAATTTACCCTACCGCCTACTGGTGTTGGCCAGAGGGGCTGATGGCGCGATATGGCAGCCTGGCTTCTGTCAGTCTGCCCCAGGGCAGCTGTGGCTACAACCATAGCTTGTCTCCACCAGTGTGTGAATGTGAGAGTGAATGAATAGTGGCATTGTAAAGCGCTTTGGGTGCCTTGAAAAGCGCTATATAAATCCAATCCATTACTATTATTATTATTATTAAATTACTTACGAGTTTAATTTGTCAGCAACTTTCTGCCAGCCCTCTCTCCTTGCTTTTGCAGCTTTTGCAGTGTTCCCTTGCATTTTAATTAAACTCTGAAACTCCTGAAATCCCTCAATCAAGAGTTCTTGCTCTGCTGCCGAAAAATACTGAGCGCGCTCCTTCGACATTTTCGCCGACCAATCAAAGGGTTGCCGATCAATGTTTCTACTATCGATGCGTAGCTCCTGTTAAGCCACCCAGTGATCTCACATTACTTCATCCAGCTATACTAATCGTCCACAACAGGTGTGTTCGGAGAACCGTAATAGCGAGCTCAAAGTTAGCGCGATGATTTGATCTTGGATGTAGTAAGCGAGGTACGAAGAACAGACCCCAGGGCCTCTTAATTTTGTTGTTGTGTTTAGCAATTTGTTGGTGTGATTTGCACTTCAGGGCCACCGTACCCGGAGGCCCTGATGGTAAAAATAAAAACTACATTTCCGCGCGTCACTTCCGGTTTCGGGCAGGTAATGGCGGACATGCAAAAGTTCGTGCTGACGTCTATTCCAACTAGGAAGTGTTATGAACAGCTGATCGGATCGGCAAAGCGTGTTTCTGAAATATTATGTTTTTGTTCCTGCAAGCGCTTTTTATGCAGTTTTTGCAAAGCTTTATGTGGAAGGAAACTGTGACCTAGGACAAGCTGATGGCATAAGATGTAAGTACAACTCCTCCGGTTTCATATGCAAAAACAATTATTGCGCTAGCTTACGTGGTTGCAGAGCTACCTGGATTTAAAAATAGTTACGCAAAACGGAGTGTACCCGCTCTGACCGGCTCTAAAGGGTTAAGCCTTGTGTTTTCCTCTGCCTGTGTTGCGATCTTAACCTTATTCCTGTGTGTTCCATAGTGCTTAGTTTTTTGTATTTTCAGTTTAGTTTTTGTATTCTTCGTTTAGTTGGTTCTCTTTTGCCATCTAGCAATAAATCTAAGTTTGAGTTTACTTTCTGCCTCCAAGTGTCTGCACAGTAGGTCCTCCTTACACTACTCCTGCCTGCACACAGCCTTTACATGACACTTTGAGGCTATATTTTTTTAGTAACTACATGGATATTAAAAATCACCCACAAAAATTATTTTATCTGAGCTGAGCACTAAATCAGATAAAAAAAGAGAAATCACATAGAAACTGAGTAAAGCCCAGGAGACGCAATTCAAATGCCTGATGCGTAGCTTTGTTCAGAATAGGCCAAGGCTTTGGAATTAATTAAAACATCAGAAGTACAAATGCAAGCCAACACCAGAAAGCAGTGTGGCAACCTCTGCTTCAGATGGAAACTCAAACATCTCACACTTTGATCTTTCTTTTTGTTGAAAACCAAACCACAGAACAAATCCCACCGTGAGGGATAAAAAAGAAGCAGCCAGAGACACAAAATGTCTGTCCTTAAGAGTGCATGTAAACCACAATGTACTACCCCTCACTCTACATGTAAAGACACTTCATGCTTCACGCTGTGTTAGAAAATGGTTGAAGTTTGGTTTGTACTTACATTTAAAACCATTAAAAAAAGCTACCCTCATGATTATAACCCACTCTGACCTTCTGAAAATAAATTACCTTTCTTATTTTTCAGAGAACAGAATGAGAAGGGAGGTAGTAATATTATTAGACTTTATTTAGCCACTCAAAATACGACCTACTGTATTCTGTACTCATTGAGGCCAAACCCAGAGGAGCTGAGCACTGCAACCCAAGAACTAAATTAAATGATCTTCTTTGTTACCATAGAGTCACCAACACTAACTCAGCTCTTGACTTCTGCTCTGACACAGTTTAACCAAATCAATGTAGAACATCAGATCATTATCTGTGGCTTTGCTGAGCTATAGCTGTTGCTGCAGCATGAAATAAGACACCACTTTTTGCCCTAGATACTAGACCACATTTCAGTTAAAGACATGCTCAGTATCAAACTTTGCATGTGTATTTCACTGATGACCACAAACCTGGTGCATATGTTTTTGAAAAAAAAAAAAGAGAGGCGACACTTTCAGATTAGCAGTTGACCACATTCATGCACTTGAATTGTTTATGAGCAAGTGCACATGCAAGAAGGACAGCACTAATTGAACAATGCGCTTTACATTTAACTTTGAAATAACAGAGATAATGTTTTTATTAGCATTTGAACTTTATAACAATTATAGACATGAACACCAAAAACTGATGCCAATGTATTACTTACTAATCAATTACAAAAACAATATGTGTTGGGTATAATGCATTATAAAGTATTCACATTGGCATAACCACATTCGATTTTTCAGTGTTTAGTTATGTAACACAATGCTGTACTAAAATCTATTACATAAAAATTTAATTATGTGACATCAAAATATGACCTTTTACTGTGTGTTTCATTTTTTTGGCAATTTTACAGAGTAAAGAGAAAGTTACATAATAAGTATTGGGCAAATTTATTTCTCCAGAGAGTAATAAAATAACGTGTTGAATTACTTACTTAAGAAAAGTAACAGGTAATGTGTAATAGAATACTTATTTAAATAACAACTCCAACATTGCTGAAAAATTTGGGATACCTAATTTTTTTTCCTCTATTAAATGTGATTGTGTCTTCAGTCAGCTCTCTTTCTGCAACCTGTAAGATATACAGGAAAAATAGACCCCCCACCCACCTTCCCCCCAAAAAGGCAGAAAACAAAACATGTCAAAACATAATGGCAACCATTTGCTTTTGTACACATTACACACCAATAATAACTTATTTTCGTAGCTCCAAAAAAAGTATGAACATTTTAGTTATGAAACATTAGCTCTCCTATCACGACTTGTCTTTTATATTTACTACCCATCACATATTATCAAAATGGAGCACATAAGGCATCAATAATAACGAGTAGTCTCACCTTTGGGTTGAGTGTTACCCAGGCCTAACGTGTAGTAAATGGCTGTAGAATATAAAATATCTTCATCTGATGGAGAAAGACAGTCAAAGTGAGAGGAACGATATGTATACAGTAACATCATCTCAAAATCTCAGATTCTGTCTTTCTTTGACTTCCTCTTATTACTTTGTCTGGATGCGGTTGTCAAATCTCATAATTTATGATTGTATTCTGTTTCTTCTTTTCTTACAGAAGAATGCATCCTGAGACAATTATAAAGAAGATTAATTATGTAGTAGGCCTATTATTAACCCAATTTGCTGCTGCTTTGACATACATACATACATACACTTTTGAAAGTTATGCATAAAATATAATTATGTTATTTTCTTTACCTCTGTCCCAGTAACCTTCGCCAAAATAATACAGTCCCACTATCCCCACCAACAGAGCAGTCAGTAAAATGGTGGCGATAATCCATGGTGGTGCAGCAGAGAAGGAGTCTCTCCCCTCTTGGCGACTCTCTGGGTTAGTTGTGGAATTTACATTTTGAGAGTGTAAACAATGGTTAAAAAAAATACTCAAAATATGAAGTAACAGGAAAAAAAATAAACCATCCAAATCCATTAAAATCACTATTCCCAATTACACTACAATGTTCTAAATGGCCAGGGAAGGTTTAGTTATCTAAATCTACAAATAACAGTTTTACTAAAAAGAACATCAGCAGTAATCAATATGGCATATACTTATCTTAAAACATCTGTGTCTCACCTGTGACTTTCAGCCAGCTCTCTGGTGATAATCCAGCTCCTGAGATGTGACACTTGTAAAGTCCTTCATCTGACTTGGAAACTTCCTGGATGGTCATGCTTCCTGTGGAGGTTCTATGGATAAGACGTCCATTTTTGTAGAAATCAGCGGCTAAGTTGGAGGAAGTTGTTTTGTTTCTGCAGCTCAGAGTCACAGTTTCTTGCATTAACACAGGAACAGCAGGACTCTCCAGGATCACAGAACCATCTGAAACAGCATGCATTTGTTATTTATTTTATATACATTTTAAATTAAATGACTCATTAAATATTCTTTCTGCAAACGTACCAGTGACAAACATATTAATACTGTTGCTTCTTGTCCCTCCCCCAGTCTCATACCAGTACTCTCCACTGTTGTCTGTATAAACTGTTTTAATCTTGCAGGATGATCCTGTTGGTGTTCTCTCGTTAGTTATGTTACATGGTTTTATTTTCCCTTTGAATTTATGCACAACTTCACAATAAACAACTCCTTCACAGTGAAATGTTACTGTTTCGTATTTAAAGAACTGCAATCTGTTTGGAACAATATGAAGAAAAACTGCATCTGAAACAAAAAAAAGGAAACTTTTAGTTTAAAGTTTTACTTCAAAAAATGCTGTTCTGTGTCCGGTGATCCACCTGACTCAAACAGGCTGTCCTCTACACAGTCATTTAAAAAAATGCTTTGCTTCGAACATTACAGCTAACAACTGTACTTTTCTGTTTCAGTGCAGCTAGCCAAGTAATGAAGAGTCCATTACTGCTAAAGAGACAGAGTGAAAATAGACAGTTTCTTAATGTAAAAGTCATTGTTGCAGCCAGGAATGAAAGTTGAAGTTGAACTGAGTTTTTGTTTTAGTGTTGCTATTTTCTTCTGAGTTATCAATTCTGTCCCTATTAGCAGCAACCGGTCGACCAACCACATGAGGTCACATTCCATACAGACGGAAGATGACACTAAACATGTTTTTCGAACTTTGACTTGACCCAGTTATTTTTTTTAATCTAGCCGACAGTGTTACATCTACTAAAAAGAACATGGGCAGTAATTCATATGGCATCTATGTATATACTATAGCTCAGTGTCTCACCTGTGACTTTCAGCCAGCTCTCTGGTGATTCTCCAACTCCTGAGATGCGACACTTGTAAAGCCCTTCATCTGACTTGGAAACTCTCTGGATGGTCATGTTTCCTGTGGAGCTACCAATTATGTGACGTCCATCTTTATAGAAATCAGCTGTGAAGTTGAAGGATGCAATTTTGTTTCTGCAGCTCAGAGTCACAGTTTCTTCCATTAACACAGGAACAGCAGGACTCTCCAGGATAACAGAACCCTCTGAAACAACAAGTATTTAATATTTATTTTATATTAACTTAAAATGATTCATTAAATATTATTTCTGCAAAAGTACCAGTGACAGAGATGTTGATGCTGTTGCTTCTCGTCCCTCCTTCAGTTTCATACCAGTACTCTCCACTGTCGTCTGTATAAGTAGTTTTAATCTTGCAGGATGATCCTGTTGGTGTTCTCTCATTTGTTTTGTTACATGATTTTATTTTCCCTTTGAATTTATGCATAACTTCACAATAATCGACTCCTTCACAGTAAAATGTCACTGCATTATATTCAAAGAACTGCAATCTGTTTGGATAAATATGAAGAGAAACTGCATCTGAAACAAAGAAAAAGGAAAACTTTAGTTTAAAGTTTTACTACTGAAACTGGTGTGTGTTATGAGTTCAAAATTGGGGATGGAGACGAGAAAAAACCACAATAACAACACTGGTCCGGCCAGGTTAAGTCAAACGATGATTTTAATAGTCACACGCGTGGGAGATGGACACTGTATGCAGACAGCCTCAGTTCTCAAAATGGTGGAGCATTGATCAAACTCTTATAGCCTCTGGTGCCCCCACCTTATCATAAAAGCCTAAACATTCACATGCTTTTCTCTCACACGGCGCCTAAGCTACGACCTTAGCTCCCCGTTTATCTACTCCTGCTGAGATGGGGCAGAAAACTCCAGCATGTTCCGTTCTCTTCTAATCAGACAAATAAGGCAATAACTTTCTGCAAACAGTATTTCTTATAACATCATAAAACAATATCATTCATCCACAATAAATCAGCAGTCTAATGTAATGCAAATCAGTTTAACTAATGCAATAGTTATCACCTTCTTCCAATTCAGGAGAATAATGCCAACTAAAACTACATAATAATTCACAACCTTTAATTAGGGGTCTAACATGGCATAAAATAATATTATAATTTTACATGTGCTAGATTTAAGCAAAGAAAGAATAAAAAGAGTAAATTAAAAAACCTGCAATTCCTGTGATGATGAACCAAGAACAGAGAGCAGAAGAGGTTCACAAAAGAACAAGTTGTGCTGTTTCCTACTTTTTTGACTAAATTGCTGTCTCCTCCGAAATCTTAAATATTTTTCACATAGATGAGCAAACAGCTGGTACTCACCAACTTTCTGACCCTGTACACCCATCAGAGTCATGATGGTCATCACTGAAGAGAGATAAAGATTTACTAAGATACATGTTGAATCCTACAGCTACTAATAAATTCATTGTCACAAAAATGCTTTTGTCTTAAAGTAAAAAGAAACAAAAACAAAGTCATATTTTTTTACAGAATTATTAACTTAGCATTTATAGTAATGTAGAAAAAAGAGAAAGTACTCACACAGTATGATGCAGAGAACTCTGATCTCCATGTCTCCTTGCCGCAGACTGAAGACTGACATATAAAATCAGTTTTCAGAGGGCATCTATTAAAACAATTTTAATATAAATTGAATATTTTTATGACTTTAGGCAATGAAATAATATAGTTTTACAGTTTCCAAAGAAGCTCAGTTGCTTTTGTGTTAAGTCAACCCTCACTGTTTCAGTTCACTGTCAGTGGGCGGAACAAAAAACCCATTCAGACTAATGCTGTGTTTGATGCAGCTTGTAGACTGGTTCATGTTTCCTGTGCACAGTTGGGTGAACTGTGCTGAGATATGTCACAGAAGTAGTGAACATTTGAAACATCTTCCAGGGGTACTCAGCCCACTCAAGGAATTACCAAAGTCATTGAAGCTATTTTTCGTCACAGGATAGTTAATATCGCTATAGATAAATAATTGCAATTCCGTTATTCACACATAGTTCAGGTTTACATGAATGTAAGTCACACTTCCATTCAGGTATACTCAGAAAATGTTTGAGAGAGTGTGATGGTAAGCCACACATGGTAAGACTCACACCAGTAGTTCGTGTCACTACTCGTCCAATATATTATTTCATTATTAAATTAGTTCATTTCTCCATCACACCTTGCAATGTTTATACGAAGTGCACACATATCAATGCTGCAAGGTTAAATTATATTTTATGTTGTATTAATACCAATTTTATTTTGTTTGACATACCTGGTGGTTTGGCTTTTTCTTACTGGTAAAGGGCTGGGGCATCTGAAGTTCTCCTGAGAGTCTCAATGGACTGAACCACATGCTTCATTGCCTGGAAGGTGTTTAGAGTTTATTTCATTGTTTTGTGTTGGTTGGTTATGTGGCAGCCATTTTGTCTTCTCTTCATGCGTTATATATTTTAGCTAAACCAGTAATAAAGTTCCCTGATATGTCAATGCAAGAGGTCAGTTTGGCTTATGTATGTTTGAGATTTGTTTGTTATTATTTTGAGTTTAGTTTATTGAGTTGACCTCTTTTATTTGTCAGTCCAAGCTTTGGATTTGTTAATCATTTTTTTCACATTTCTGGGTAAATACAAACTTTATTTTTGAACTAAACACCTGTGTGCTCTATACCGCTTTACTACTTGGTCCCCGACAGAGAGCATCTATGCATGTTGAATGAGCACCTCATCACAACAGCTAAACCATATCCTGTTATTCATTATCATTATGTCACCAAAACTCGCTGAGCGTTTGACTTTTGCTTTCGCACATTTTTGACCAAACAAATGGAAAAAGGCACTTAATTTTCTTTGGCTTTATTAAATAGCTTCTGCTGCAGCATGAAACAAAACATCACTTATTATGTCTGGGTACTAGACCACAATTCAGCCAAAGACATGTTCAGTCTCAAACAGGTTTACTTCATTGCTGACCACAAACTTGGTTCTTCTGTTTTGAGAAAGTAATATGACACCTTCCGAGTAGTGGTTGACCACACTAGGTGCATTTGAAAGCTGCAGGAGCTTTTTTCTTTTAAAAGCATTCATATATGTGTACAAGGACAAAGCAAATGAAACTGAAAGCAGATGATTAAATACACATGAACTACAATAAATTATACACAAGCACATCAAATCCAGCTGCACTGCTTTTAAATTGGAACAACTGTATTTAATTAGGTTACTACATTGTTATTACATTAACCAGTCTAATCTAAAGCTCCACACTTATCTAAGGTTATGAGCTTTGGGTAGTGACTGAAAACAATAGATCAAGGATGTAACAGCTGTTGAAATGCTAGTGTTTCACCACCAAATCAAATCAAATCACTTTTATTGTCACATCACATGTGCAGGCACACTGGCACAGCACATGCGAGTGAAATTCTTGTGTGCGAGCCCCACAATAGTGTATGCATTTCTGGATGTGTATACTAAATATTTTCCTACGTGTGTGTGTGTGTGTGTGTGTGTGTGTGTGTGTGTGTGTGTGTATACACATTTTTACAAATTAAATAGTAAAAAATAAATAAATAAAATATATAAAAATATACAGAGTTGAATATGTGCAAAACAAGTGGCATTTATATACAGTGTGTAGTGCATAATGTTGAAGTTCCAGTAGTGAAGCTGAGGTGTCTATGAAATGTTCAGCAGTCTGATGGCCTGATGGAAAAAGCTGTCTCTCAGTCTGCTGGTACGGGACCGGATGCTGCAGAACCTCCTTCCTGATGGAAGCAGTCTGAACAGTTTATGGCTGGGGTGACTGGAGTCCTTGATGATCCTCCCCGCTTTCCTCAGGCAGCGCTTCCTGTAGATGTCTTGGAGGGAGGGAAGCTCACCTCCAATTATCCGTTCAGAGCACCGCACTACTCGCTGGAGAGCTTTGCAGTTGTAGGCGGTGCTGTTGCCATACCAGGTGGTGATGCATCCAGTGAGGATGCTCTCAATGGCACAGTGATAGAAGGACCTGAGGATGCGGGGGCTCATGCCGAATCTTTTCAGTCTCCTGAGAAAGAAGAGGCGCTGCTGCGCCTTCTTCACTGTTTTGTTTATGTGTACTGACCACGTAAGATCCTCAGCCAGATGTACTCCAAGGAACCGGAAGCTGCTCACTCTCTCCACAGCAGCGCCGTTGATGGTGATGGGGGTGTGTACTTCTCTGCACCTCCGGAAGTCCACTATCAACTCCTTTGTCTTTGCGACGTTGAGGGTGAGATGGTTGTCTTGACACCAGTGGGTCAGGGCACTGACCTCCTCCCTGTAAGACGTCTCATCACCGTTGGTGATAAGACCCACCACTGTAGTGTCATCCGCAAACTTCACAATGATGTTGGAGTTGTACCAGGCAGGTACACCAGGCAGAGCTCTTGTAATGCTAATGCCATTAATGCATTTTATTTTATGTTTTTATTTTTATGTTAAACATGTTTAAAATGTTCCTATTTGTATACAGGATTAGTATACTGTTAATTTGACACATGCAAAATAATTGATTTAGGTAAGTTTAAGGTAAGGGCAGAAGTCACTTCTATTTAGAAAAAAGGTCAGAGAAGCTGCTCATGGTGACTGTGTAGCCGTGTGATTATCAAGCTAAGGAAGAAATAATAAGTTTCCAAATACACCAGTTTGTCCACTGGTGTGTTTGTTTATATTTTCGGAATTTTATATTGTCATATGTTTTAATGTTGAAATATAATGCATTGGACATTTGTGTTCACCAGTTGTACGGTGTACCTGTGTATGTTAAGAGGATCACAGTAAAAAGCAGTAAAAATGAACTCTTGTGTCTCTCGTGTATGTGTAGAAGCCAGCATAAAGGATATATATGACGGAAATGAGCTTTCTCCGAAAGGTGGCTGGCCTCTGCCTTAGAGAGGGAGAGGTCAGACTAGAGTCAAAGCAGGTTAGGTGGTTTGGGGATGTGATAAGGATGAGGATGCCTCCTGGGTGAGGTGTTTCTGGCATTTCTCACAGACCCAGTTGGGGCAGACCCAGTACATGCTGGAGAGATTATATCTCTTGGCTAGTCTGGGAACGCCTTGGTGTTCCCCTGGACAAGCTGGAGGAGGTGGCTGGGAGGTCTGGCCTTGTCTGTTTAGAATGCTGCCACCGCGACTTTGCCCTGAGTAAGTGGAAAAAGATGGATGGAAATTTCACAACATTAACTTTTAATGAAGAAATAAATGCATGCCTTTGATGAAGATACTTCATCTGATCCAGCCCTAACTATATGCCATTGCAAAAAGGTTTAAAGTTTGAAGCTTAAAGGTTTGAAGCTTAATCTTAAAAGTAGAGATAGTGTATGTTCCACAAAAGAGGAGCCTGAAAATTGAAGGCTCTGCCGTTCCATTCTACTTTTGATTCATTAAAATAAAATAGGTCCTGCTTATTTAAGACCTTGTATGTGAGGAGCAGGATTTTGAATAAAATTCTGGATTTAACAATGAGCCAATGAAGGGAAGCCAATACAGGAGAAATATGCTCTTTCTTTCTAGTCCCCGTCAGTACTCTTGCTGCAGCATTTTGAATTAACTTGGATCAACTTATGTAAAACATTATAATAAGAGAAGCCCTCACAGTGAAAAGTTATTGGCTCATAATCAAGGAACTGTGATCTGTTTTGAAAAACACAAAAACTGCATCTGAGTCAAAATAAAGATTCACTTTATTTTTTTGTATTTTTTTTAATAACTGAAATGGGAGAGCAAACTAAATGAAATCACAGGGTAAAATAATAAATCTCAAATTGCATGAAATGATGTTCAAGCAGTTTAACTAGCCAGTACTTACCAACTCTCTGATCGTGTGCACAACAGGATCATCACACTCATCACTGAAAAGACAAAAAAGTGCTAAACTTTAAAGCTACTGATAAATGTATTTGTTATTTGGCATTGTGCATTTGTTATGATTCCTCGACATAAAACTTTTAAAACAACACAGTAATTTAAAAACTTTACTAACTTAAACAGATTCCTTATATTTTAGTTTTAATCTGGGAAAGAAGAAAGTACTCCGTGAGTTTGATGCAGAGGGCTCTGACCTCCATGACGTCTGGAGTATTTTACAGGGTACAGAGTAACTAGATTCCCAGAACTCAACTCTCAGGTAAGCTAATCAAAAGTTTCTTTATCAGGTCTAAATCTAAATCACTGTCTAATTAGTTTCACAGATAAATCTCTAGTCTCTCAGAAGGCTCAGAACTCTAAAACTCTCTCAGCTCTCCAGTAGAATTGCAGATGCATATTAAGCAGGCTGATTCCTGAAGTATCTGGCTCAGGTGGACGTCACACTTTGCCTCTCCTAAGTGTGAAATGGATACGAAGTTACAGTACCAGCAGGAGGAGATAATATGTTTAAAACCAACAAGTCGTTACTTACTAAGGATGGTAAGAATTACATTTCAGCCATTCAATGCCAGAATATTATTAACCTAGATGTAAATGTGTTAGTAGTGTCTCTTTAAATGTTTGTTTTCATGTTGGCTTGAAATAAAATATTGTCCGTTGCTGGTACTGAAGCTTCCTTACAAAGTGTGACAACCACACAGTGGAACAGCATATCTATTACATGATTTACCGTGATATTAACTTGCTCAGGCAGCAGATCTGGGATGTGGAAACACATGACAGTGGTGGTGTTGGCAGCATCTGATCAATCACAAAGGCAGTTTTCTTCCACACAAGAAGCATCAGAGACATAATCGGATGGTGAGGTGGAAATTGCTTAAGTTTGTTGCAGATCAAAGCAACATTAATTTTGTAGATAGAACAGGTACACTTGCTGTGTGTTCTATGTTCTAGTAGCTAAAATAGCACTAAAGTAAAAGAGACCATGCAACAGATTAGAATCAAGTATACTATAGGCTAGTATTATATTTTTCTAAATCACAAAATTAATACACAAACAAAAAACGCAGTTTTAAGTTCCTGAAGTGATTTACACCAGTAAAAACTGAACCATCTTTGTAACACAGAAACGCTCGAGGAGAACCCTGAAATCAAATCAAATCAAAATCAAATCACTTTTATTGTCACATCACATGTGCAGGCACACTGGCACAGCACATGCGAGTGAAATTCTTGTGTGCGAGCCCCACAAGCAACAGAGATGTGCAAACACAACAACACAAACGAGCAAAATACAAGAATGGCCAACCTGAAACTAATAAATATATGTACAATATATAATAGTGTATGCATTTCTGGATGTGTATACTAAATGTTTTTCTACGTGTGTGTGTGTGTGTGTGTGTGTGTGTGTGTGTGTGTGTGTGTGTGTGTGTGTGTGTATACACATTTTTACAAATTAAATAGTAAAAAATAATAAAATAAAATATATAAAAATATACAGAAGTTACACGGATAAGTCAAACTCCTCTTGTACAGGTCTCAGGACAGCTGTGTCAGCTGGAAGGTGAATGGACACACCCACTTTAGAGCAGGAATGAAAATACACTTGATAGACAAAGGCAGATCTGCACCTGGAGGACAAGGAGGGCCATAAAAAATTTGGTAGCAAATGCGACCAAATTTTTCAGTGGTGCGACTCAAAAAACTTTTTGGTTGAACCTGTGCGACCAAATGTTCGGCTAGCAAAAAAAAAAAAAAAAATCTGCAACCTTCCCTGTGGTCAACAACAGACACACATTATGCCCCTATCGTGGACTCAACCAATCAGAGATAGTCAGGGGCGGGACCGCTCTGATTGGCCGTGGTCCAGTTGAAAGTGCAGGTGGAAGTGGGAGGTGAGTATCTTGAATAAAGCGATATCAATTCATTAAATCCTGAATCGACTTTTAAATATAACTGTGTTTTGCCAGAAACGCCAGATTCTCAGATTAAAGCTCACAAAACCATTTCAACAACAACCAAACAGCAAATGAGAGCAGGTACACGGACTCCACACAAAGACGTAAACACAGAGCCGACGCGTCAGAATCAGCTTTGTCTTTCTCGGCTTTCTCACCTGACGGCCCGCAGACGGACACGCTGTCGGAGCTTAGCGGTTCTGATGCGTCCAGTCCGCGCTGTGATTACGTCTTTTTGCGCTGATTCTGAGCTGCAGGTTTTGTCTCTCCAACCAAAATTCACCGAGCCAGCAGCAAAAGAAGCAGCAAACTGCGTTTCACATTTGATCAGTGTCGTCATGAATTTTGCTGTTTTGCTTCCACGACTATTAAAATCGCACTCCATGCACAGCTAGCTCTCTCTCTCTCTGTACTTCAAGAACAGTTTCCCGTCTCCAATCTCTGTTTTCTGTATTATTCATTCGCTTATTACCCACCAGTCTACCGTTGTTTACAGCGCTGTGGCTGCTGTCTTTTTCTTTTTTTCACTTAAATGACCTCGGACAAGAAAGCCTATTTTTTCTGTTGTTCAATACTGAAGAAATTTAAACTTTATATGCAGAACATTGTAGAATATTTTTAAGGTTATCTGCTATAAAAAGCCAGACCAGGAAAATCTCCTTTATGTGTTTTGGTGTTTTATTCTCAGTTACTTTCACACAAAGGCATCTGCTGTGATGTTCACAATTCTGATGAAGTCAGTACTGATAAATGATCAGAATTATAATATTTCTGACTGTCTGAGGCTAAGTTGAATCGAATCGGGACTTTGAAAACCGGAATCGAATGGATTATAGAAATCAGTGATGATACCCAGCCCTATGAGCAGCCTAGGCACGACAGAAGTGGATGTAGCTGTAATAGGAAAAGAACTATTGCTAACTTTTCTGTTAGGTTAAGGCCTGATCCTTCTGAAATTCATAGCCAGTGCTCTGACACGGTGTCATTAATCTTTGAATGCTGAAAAAGCACAGTGTATCCAGAAAAACACATTATATTATATCAATTATTATAAAAAATTTTGTGCGCCTAACTTTTGTGCCGGTAAGCCTAACTTTTTAAAGTTAGGCGTACCGGTACGCCCATGGCAAAAAGTTAGTCTAGAGCCCTGCAGTGGGTCCCTTTGCATTGATGGCAGCATGTGTTCATTTCAATCCATCTCTGCCACCTGCAGTAAATCATGAACATTGCAGCATTCACTTTCGTCAGGCAGAAAAACACTACATGCTTGTTGACCCTGAGTACAATTTTGACTATGATGAAGAATAATAACCAGATGTGCATATAGTAACATACAGTAACATAGTGAACTAATTAAATATTGCAATACATTATAAAGTTTACAAAATATAGCTCTAATATATACAAATAGCTCAATTACAGACACCAAAATATTACAGAGGTTCATATTAGGCCAACGTATCACCATCATCCAGGTACATGGTTATAATACTCCAAATGTTGCTTAAATGGTAATAATTTCTTCATGAGGGGAAATTGGGAAATTGATCAGTGTTCAAAATGTCTATAACTACATTCATCAGTGAGAGGTATGAGTCTCTGCATCAATATAAATTGGATAATGAATACTTATTACTTATCACGCATTTCCTCAATAATGACATTTTTGAAGTGTAATTGTTTTCCTTTTTGTGTTGTTTTTTTGTATTTTGCCTTTTGCAAAATGTACTGTGTTGTCTTTTTTTTAACATAGGGAGTGCGGCACTACCCACACGACCCCGACTTCACATGGTCTGGCTCTGAGGTGTCACCAACATTTAAAACATCACAGCATTTTAACAACAATAAATGTAACAATCTCTACATTTTAGTTTGATAATGAAAATGAAAGTTTGATGCAGAGACACATCACATGCACACAATTGTGCATGCCTTGCAGAGACATTTTTGACCACTGCCAAAAAAAAAAAAAAAAACCCTATAAAAAACAGTCCCAACCACTCTGTGTCTAAGCAGTCACAGCACATGATGCATCAAATAGAGCGTGAGGTAAAGTAAAGTAATGAGGTACAGCTTTCTATTGTCTATTTGTGCTACTTGTAATCATTCACTGCTTGCAGTAACATGACATTTACATTTACATGAGACTGAACTTGAGTTAGTTTTTGCGGCTCTGAATTTCCCAGAATTAAGAAGTCCCACCACCACCAGCAGCAGAGCCACCATCACCATGGTGAACACGGTCCGTAAGACGAGGTAGATATGACAGCTGGCCTCTGAGAAGGGGTTTATCTCAGTGTTTGTGTGATGAGTTTTCAAGTGATCGACTGGAGAGATGATAGAAATTAATTAACTATATGTGGTCACCTTGGTTATTTATCTTGGATCTACATTTAATATTGTTAAATTCAAGGGCTGAGAAGTTGCCAGAGATGCAGTTCCTCCAATGTCCACTAGAGGACAAAGTTAGTTAATCCCCATAGACTGCCAAACTGTTAAAGGCTTAACTAGGGAAGAAAGATTGTGTAACAATTTTGTGTGACAAAAATATAGTGAATTATTTAGTAATGAAACAGTTTTTAATCACACAAAGCAGAAGACAGGAGTGATGAGAATAGAGTTAGACTACAATTTCTGCTGATTTTGTCTGACAGAATAGAAACAACTTAAGTTTCTTTATAGCTGACACATTGCTCACATATTACAGTTGTAATACTACTGGCATTAAAAGGGAGAAAAAAAAGACCTCTTCATTGTCTCACCTGTGGTACTGAGCCAGGTCTCTGGTGATTCTCCAGCTCCTGAGATGCTGCACTTGTAATATCCTTCATCAGACTTTGAAACTCTGTGGATGGTCATGTTTTGTGTGGAGTTGGTGCTGATGTGGAGTCCATCTTTATAGAAATCAGTTGTGAAGTTGAAGGAAGTTGTCTTGTTTCTGCAGCCCAGGGTCACAGTTTCTCCCTCCATCACAGGAACAGCAGGGATCTCCAGGATCACAGAACCAGCTAAGTAACATGAGTCTGATATTAAGTTGATATTACATGTAATTAAAATGAATCACAAAATATTGTCTCACTGCAAACATACCAGTGACAGAGATGTTGATACTGTTGCTTCTGATCACTCCTTTAGTCTCATGCCAGTACTCCCCACTGTCATCACGATAAACATTTGTGATGGTGCAGGATGATCCTGTCGGTGTTCTCTTGTTAGTTTTGGGACATGTTTTTATTTTCCCTTTGACATTATGCACAACGTCACAATAAAAAAAACCTTCACAGTAAAAGGTCACTGCCTCATATTCAAAGAACTGTAGTCTGTTTGGAAGGATATGAAGAGAAACTGCATCTAGATGAAGAAAAAGAGACAGGTGCAGTTTACTGATGAATTCAAAAACTTCTGGAGTTACTCTTACAATAAAACAAAGTGGAAAGCATAACAGTAAATAAAATCCTCATCATAACTGGGTAATCCGCTATGAGAACTTTCCCAGTGATTAAACCCAGAATTAGGGGGAAGAACGACAAGAGATGCAGTACAGGGCCAAAAGTTGGACGCCAGCCTGTGACACTGTACTCTGAGCTAAACTGGCACATCCTTTTTTACTTCTTTTAAACTGCCTACTGCTTCGAACTAAAAAATAAAATTAATGGTCATACCAATGAGAAACAGATTATACTCACCGGCTTTCTGAGAATGTGAGCAGAGCAGGACCGCGATGATCATCACTGATAAGCCAAAAACACAGATAAAAATCAGTATATTCACTTTTAAAACTTGTTGAATCTATCAGCTAAAAATGGTATTTGTTACATCTCTAATGTGCCACCAAAAGGGTCCTCACTATGATAGCTTTAAATATACAACATTTTCACATTACCAAAGTCTTTATAGTTTAGCTTTATGGAGACAGTACTCACACAGTCTGATGCAGAGAGCTCTGACCTCCATGATGTCTTGCTGCAGACCAACAGACTCTCTTTGTGTGACTAATTTGAAAGAACTCTAAATAGTTTTCAGAGAACCAGAGGTGAGGTTGTGGTTGGTCATCTGACACAAAGACAGCCTGATGCTGCCTTCAGTGAAACTTGTAGTTATTTAACCTTCATCTTGTGCTTGGATTAGAGCAGCAATGGATTCATTATTCTTCTGCTTTTTTATTTATTTAATCAAACAGTTACTCTACATTTTGTGATGAAGCCAGTTTTAAACTGAAGCTGGAAGCAGCGAAAAAGAGATCCACATAACTATTTCAAGCAATGTCAGAATTATTTGAATACATACATAAAAGTTGGTGTTTTCTGATACATATAGACGATTGTTTTAATCTTCTACTGCAGAAGATAAAAACAATGCTTTATAGTGAAGACACGCATTTCAATGCAAACTTGTCATCTTATGCTGTGTTTAGCAGGAAGAGTTGTGAACCCAATATGAGGGAGTCAAAGGCTGAACTGGACTCAGAATCAGTTTTATTTAAATAATTAATTTAAGTTACGTTTGTATTATATTATAACATATTTATATCATATTTATATTATAAGTTATAAGTTAAATTTGAATAATTTAACTGGCAGGAACTCAGAGATCCAAACAGGCAAAATATGCAGCAAGAACGAGACACTGGATGGAGAGAGAGAAAGACCATATATGCGCAAGAGGGAATCAGGGCAGAGGGAAAACACCTGCGGAAGATGGATGGACATAATCTAACTGATGAGACAGGGGAAGCAAAACTGAACATGTGCACACAACAAAAGACTCAGAATAAAACAAATAATAAAACACAAGAAACACATGAGATGCAGCTTGTCTAAATACAGAGAACAGAGGAAGGAAACAGACACAAGACCACGAAGACACAAAATGGGGGCGAGTGAGTGAGGGACAAGCAGCATGACAGAAACCGGACAGACACACAGAGACATGAATGGGAAACAGATGAAAAAACATGGTGACAAGACAGACTTTACAGTGAGGTACAACTAACTAACACAGGAGATTCTGGGGAGGCAAGACCAAGACAAACAGGACACGAAAGAGAACAGACCAATTAAACAAGTAACTAAGAACTAGAAATACACATGATTAAACTACAAGCAGAAGGAAACTAAACAATACCAAATAAATAATAAGAAACACATATCACCACAATAATAAACAAAGTCCAAAAACACTGGGTCATTAGAGTTCCAAAAAAAGAACAAGCAGTTTAGGGGCCTGGACACGTAGCCAGTGGCCTACACAGAGCAGTTCGGGTTGGCCGTGCGGCCAGCAGCGCGGAGCCCTCTCATTGGGTTCTGGGACTGGCTAAACACCAGCTGTCCCCACCTGAGAAATGGGTATGGTTGGAGGGATGGGCTTGCTTCTTGCTAACGGACAGTCTCACACACAGACAGAGTTCTGGCAAGCAGAAATGTGACAGTTTATTTAGAAAAGGGGTGAACCACAGTGCTATATATATATTTTAACAGTGAGTTGGGCAGGGGTCCAGGGGGAAGAGGAAAGGGAATCCACACACACACTTTCCTCTTCAGCACCATCACCACCACTTCTCTTCTGCACACACTCACTCCTCTTCAGCCACTCTCATCCAGATCTCCACTCATGCTGCCGTACACAGAAATCACAAGGGAGGGTCTGTCACAAGGTCCAGTGAAATCTATATAGAGAGAGCACAGGTTAGTTCAACAGGTGAGTAAACAAAGAGCGATTTCTAAGAAAGAGGTGAGAGAACAAACACAAGTTCAACGTTCCCACAACTAACTGCTCCGTGCCAGAGAATTAAATAGTTACAGAGCACCCTGGTGTTATGGCACTGATCATTAACAGGTGGTGGCAATCAGCACAGGTGTGCGGGCCAAGAGCAAGAGCCCATAACGAGCTCCACCCAGGCAGGCAGGAGAGAGTGAGAGAGAACAACACATAAACAAAACCTGCAGCCATCACGAGCCAGCCAGAGAGGGATGGGATCATGACACTAGGAACAGGGAAAGGCGCAAGAAGTAGCTGGACACCAACTGCCCCTGCATGAGGAACATGTACAGGTGCAGGAATGAACTGGGTTATGGCTATCCTCATCTGGGGAGCAGGTGATGGCTGGACACCAGCTGTCCCCACCCCAGGAACTAATATGAGTGCGGGAACCAGTGGACCAGTATAAGTTTACTGTAATTAATTAAAGGGAAGCACAGAGAAGCTGAGTATGTCTCATAACCATTTCTTCATCATCGCTAACACTCAGCTTATGACTTCTGCTTTCACACAGTGTGGTCAAACAAAAGTAGAAAGCCACATAATTTTCTTTGACTATATTGAACAGAAACGGCACTTATTTCTGAGTACAAGACCACATCTAAGTTAGAGACATGCTCAGTATCAGACTTTGCATCACTGACAACAAACTTGCATTTGCATCTGTTTTGCAAAATAAAGTAATGTGACATTTTCAGATTAATGGACACCACAATTAGCTTTTTTTCACGTAATGGTATTTATAGAGCTGTAAACAGATAAAGCAGATGGGACACCGGAAAGCACTAACAACAGTTATATAAGAAGCAAAGCACCTCCCATAGAACATCCTGAGGAACATGGTTCGAATGCCTTCTCCAAGTCCACAAAACACATGCAGACTGGTTGGGCCAACTCATGCACCCTCAAGTATCATCGAGAGCGTAAAGAGTTTGTCCAGTGTTCCACCAACCTGGACAAAAATCGCATTGCTCTTCCTGAATCAAATGTTCGAATAATGGAAAGATTCTCCTTTCCAGCACCCTGGCACCTTCTAGTCCCCCTTTTTGAAGTTCTGAAGCACCCCCACCCGGTCTGCCAGTTCATAGGTACTGCCCATGATCTCCATGCAACATTGCAGAGGTGTATAAATCAAGAGAGCCCTACAACATCCATAGTCTTCAGGAACTCAGGGTGAACCTAATCCAACCTGTGCAGCCCTGCCACCGAGGAGTTGTTTAACTGCTTCAGTGACCTCATTCCCTGTGATGGAGAGTTGTCACCCCTATCCCAGACACTGCTTCTCCTATGGAAGATGTGTCAGTGGGATTAAGGAGGTAATCCCACTGATAAAGTATCCCTTCCACCGCCCGAGAATATCTTCAGTCAAAGTCAGCAGCGCTCCACCCACACTTTACCTTTTCCCCTCCTGAGTTGTCTGACCAGAATCTCTTCAAGGCAGTCCGAAAGCATTTTTCCATGGCCTCTCCGAAGTCCAGCCACTCAAACCACTGCCTGAGTTGTGTTCTGCTTGGCCTAAGTGTCCCCAATATCCCTTGAATGCTGTCAAAGCTCTGATGGAGGTGGGAGTTGAAGATCGTAGGGATGGGGTCATCTCCTAGGCATTCCCAACACACCCCAGGTTTGTCCAGCTTCCTCCCCCACAGTGTGATCCACCTGATCAGCAGGTGGTGATCAGTTGACAGCTCAGTACCTCTCTTTATGCAACTTTCCAATATATGGCTGTAGATCTGATGATACGATTACAAAGTTGATCATTGACCTGAGGCCTAGGGTGTTCTGGTGCCATGTGCACTTATGGACACATGAGCATTGAGTGAGTCCCCAGGTGGATCACCCATTACGATGATTTTTTTTAATTGAGTTGCAACTTGTGGGTAAGTGTCACTAGACCCATATTCTGGACCCATATTTGACAGCCTGAGCTGTAGAATATGGATCTAGAGGACAGTACATCTTTGTCTAATAGAGGAAAGCAGTAAAGCTGAGAGGTCATCACTTATATTAACAGTAATATAACGGATGATGATCTCTGGTTATCATTCACTGTGGTTATTCAATTTCATGTGAAATTTTAGGAAAATCTCTCATTCAGAGTTAGAAACGAAAATCAATACCATTTCTATCAGTCCGTTATGTTACCTGCTGCTAGCAGGACTCTGAGGTAAAAACAAACAAACAAACAACCCTTTAATTGATTACCTGTGTGCTAAGCTATGGTATAATTTTCTGGCTCCTACTCAATACTTTGCATAAAGGAGAGAAAACATGGTTGTTCTTTATATAACACTCAACAAAGCAAATAAAAATATCCTACACGTTGAAAATTATCACTAAAATCTCCAAATTTATAAATGATTAGATATACAAACAAAAATGCAGGTAATAGCAACAAGAAAACTAATTATGATTGTCTGCTTGTCAATTTAGAGACATGTTTTATAAAATACCTTTCTTCTTCCTGTTTTTTTTTCTTATAACAGCATACATTTCTCTGACTGGATTCACCATAGTGGCCGCTGTGGAAGCTGTAAAATAACAAAAGTTATCAAAATATATGAAAACAGGCACAGACTCTTACTTAGCTTAATAAATAGTCTATAGCCTTAGCCTATCAAAAAATTAATTAATTAAAAAATAAACTCAGTATAACTTCAGTACAATATCCAAATAATCAATAAGAGCATTTCTATTTCAAATTATATATCTTCCAGTTTCCTTCAGTTGGATGGTATAAAAACAACACTGCCACAGTGTTTGTGTTCTGACCTGTTTGATCGTCGGCTGAGCCTGAACCATTGACTGTTGTTGATGGACAGAAGAAATTTGCTGAAGGGAAAAAAAGAATAATAAAATAAACTGTATCAACATAGCCAGCGAGAAAGAAATGAACATTTTTTCAAACATTATGCACCAACTAAACTTAACCACACAATAAATGTAATCCATGTAAAAACATTTAGGTAGCAGCAATTGGTGTTTTTTTTTTACCTCTCTCCCAGCAACATTTGCCAAAGTGGTACAGTCCCACCACCAACAACAGAGCACCGAATACAGTAGTGGAAATGATCCAAGGTGTGGCATCACAGGTGAAAAGTCTTGTATCTTTGTAAATGTCTGGATTAGTTGCTGAATGATTAAAAGCTAAAAAAATTAAGCGGAAGATAAAATGTTAATTCAAGCTTCCTTATACTGAGATGATGTTTAAAACGTTACATATCTGGCATTAAAAGCTTCTAAAAACCTGAGGGACGGACAATCAGACAACACAACAGGAAGGTTATAAAGGCTTCAAATCACCCCTGACACTGAGCCAGCTCTCTGATGATTCTCCAACTCCCGAAATCCCACACTTGTAAAGTCCTTCATCAGACTTGGAAACTCTGTGGATTGTCACGTTTCCTGTGGAGCTATTATGGATGAGATGTCCATATTTATAGAAATCAGTTTTGAAGTTGGAAGAAGCCATCTTGTTTCTGCAGCACAGAGTCACATTTCCTTCCTCTATTACAGGAATGGCAGGACTCTCCAGGATCACAGAGCCAACTGTATGAGACAAGTCTGTGATTCATGTGACAATAAAATAATTTAAAATCACAAAATATTGTTACCTTGTTGTAAACATAGCAGTGACAGTTATGTTGATTTTGTTGCTTCTGTTCCCTCCTTCAGTCTCACACCAGTACTCTCCACCATCATCTGGATAAATATTTGAAATGGTGCAGTATGATCCTGTTGGTGTTTTCATGTTAGTTTTATTACATGATTCTATTTTCCCTTTGAATTTATGAACAACTTGACAATAAAGGACCCCATCACAGTAAAATGTTACTGATTCATATTCAAAGAACTGCAGTCTGTTTGGACTGATTCGAAAGGACACTGCATCTGAGAAAAGAACAAACGAAAAGACTCACTGATGAGCTTTACCTAAATATAGAGAAAACAACATTTCAGGAAAAAAGGAAAATGAACTGAAAATGTGCACCATAACTCTTTATATACATGATCACAAAAGAATACTTTTTTCCTACTTTTCATATATTTGGTCCACAAAACACAAAATACTAAACAACATCCATATCAACAAGCAATTTATTGATACTTGCCAACTTTCTGACCATGTGCACAAAGGACCACAAGAGTCATAACTGAAGAGACAGAAAAGAGATACAAATTATAGAGGCCTACAGTGCAATAATAATAACATCTCAGGATGGCACAACTAAATTAGAAAATATTTTCTGAAAGTTAAAAAAAGAAAAGTATTACATCTAAACCTCATTATTAAATTTACTAAACTATTTATAATTTAGCTCTAATGTAGAAAAAGAAAAAAGTACGTACACAGTTTGATGCACAGAGCTCTGACCTCCATGCTGTCTTGCTGCTGACTATGTGCACACTTGACAAATGTTAAGTCAGTGAGCAGGGGGTGTTTCCTGTGTGGCTTCTTTCTGCAGCTGAAGCGATGCTAAACATTTAAAAATAGTATTTGAATAAGCTACGTTACATTAAAGTTACCCGCAGTTTCAGATCACTATAAAAGGGGAGAAAACAAACTGCTGCTTTTAATACAACTTGCAGTCATTGCATATCTATCATGTCTGCCTTCTTAGTTGCATCAGCATGTTAACACATGGTTTTCATTGTGACAGTAATAAACAAATCCTCATCATTTATATCACTGTTGTTATTTGTCCTCTCACCCGTACTGTCATACATATAGGGACTTGGGGGTGGGCACCCTGAACGGAGTCCAGACGGTCTGTTTATTCAGCCTCACCTGTGGTGTCGGTGCCCACCTCTCCATTTTACCTGTTGAGGGGTTTGTGAGACCCCTGCTGTTATCCTCCTGGTCTGGGAGGCCTCTGGATTTCTGGGGCCTGAGTCCCCTCCATGCCTGCTTCATGTCCTGGAGGGCAGGACTGTGGCTCCCCACACCTATTACAGTGGGGCAAAAAAGTATTTAGTCAGCCACCGATTGTGCAAGTTCCCCCACCTAAAATGATGACAGAGGTCAGTAATTTGCACCAGAGGTACACTTCAACTGTGAGAGACAGAATGTGAAAAAAAAAATCCATGAATTCACATGGTAGGATTTGTAAAGAATTTATTCGTAAATCAGGGTGGAAAATAAGTATTTGGTCAATAACAAAAATACAACTCAATACTTTGTAACATAACCTTTGTTGGCAATAACAGAGGTCAAACGTTTACTATAGGTCTTTACCAGGTTTGCACACACAGTAGCTGGTAATTTGGCCCATTCCTCCATGCAGATCTTCTCGAGAGCAGTGATGTTTTGGGGCTGTCGCCGAGCAACACGGACTTTCAACTCCCGCCACAGATTTTCTATGGGGTTGAGGTCTGGAGACTGGCTAGGCCACTCCAGGACTTTCAAATGCTTCTTACGGAGCCACTCCTTTGTTGCCCGGGCGGTGTGTTTTGGATCATTGTCATGTTGGAAGACCCAGCCTCGTTTCATCTTCAAAGTTCTCACTGATGGAAGGAGGTTTTGGCTCAAAATCTCATGGCCCCATTCATTCTGTCCTTAACACGGATCAGTCGTCCTGTCACCTTGGCAGAAAAACAGCCCCATAGCATGATTTTTCCACCCCCATGCTTCACAGTAGGTATGGTGTTCTTGGGATGCAACTCAGTATTCTTCGTCCTCCAAACACGACGAGTTGAGTTTATACCAAAAAGTTCTACTTTGGTTTCATCTGACCACATGACATTCTCCCAATCCTCTGCTGTATCATCCATGTGCTCTCTGGCAAACTTCAGACGGGCCTGGACATGCACTGGCTTCAGCAGCGGAACACGTCTGGCACTGCGGGATTTGATTCCCTGCCGTTGTAGTGTGTTACTGATGGTGACCTTTGTTACTTTAGTCCCAGCTCTCTGCAGGTCATTCACCAGGTCCCCCCGTGTGGTTCTGGGATCTCATCCCGTTCTCATGATCATTTTGACCCCACGGGATGAGATCTTGCGTGGAGCCCCAGATCGTGGGAGATTATCAGTGGTCTTGTATGTCTTCCATTTTCTGATGATTGCTCCCACAGTTGATTTTTTTCACACCAAGCTGCTTGCCTATTGTAGATTCACTCTTCCCAGTCTGGTGCAGGTCTACAATACTTTTCCTGGTGTCCTTCGAAAGCTCTTTGGTCTTGGCCATGGCGGAGTTCGGAGTCTGACTGTTTGAGGGTGTGGACAGGTGTCTTTTATACAGATGATGAGTTCAAACAGGTGCCATTCATACAGGTAACGAGTGGGGGACAGAAAAGCGTCTTACAGAAGACGTTACAGGTCTGTGAGAGCCAGAGATTTTCCATGTTTGAGGTGACCAAATACTTATTTTCCACCCTGATTTACGAAAACATTCTTTACAAATCCTACCATGTGAATTCATGGATTTTTTTTTCACATTCTGTCTCTCACAGTTGAAGTGTACCTCTGGTGCAAATTACTGACCTCTGTCATCATTTTAAGTGGGGGAACTTGCACAATCGGTGGCTGACTAAATACTTTTTTGCCCCACTGTAGATACTTAAAAGGAGAAACCTTATAAACACAAGCACGCTTAACACTCACATGTTCACACAGGTGCACAAACAGGCATGTACAGACACACTCTTGGGCTTGATCTTGGTCGGCTGCTGACTCTAAACATGTCATGTATTAATAATACTGTATTCTGCTCAATAACATTTAATATTTCTTATTTACGGTTACTTATACAATGTTGGTTGTTTCTGTGGGTTTCCTGCTGTGTTGCTTTTTTCTCACATTTTTTTTTTCTTCAGCTGGAGGTCAAGCAAATTTATTAGTTTTTTTTCTCTCTCTCTCCTTCTGTTTTTCTTTTCTCTTTTCCTTCTCCTCATCTTGTGTGATTTTAATAACTCAAAATAAAAAAAAAATTTAAAAAAACTAATTCACTTCTAATTAAATATGGATAGTGGACAAGTAAAGCAACAGCCAAAATTATCCACTTTTGAAATAAATCTTTTGGGCATTTCTTTGGCCTTCAGACAACAATTCTGATTGTTACACTGCTGGACAGGACAGGATAAAAAAGAAAACAAAAAAGAAAATGAAGGCAGAAATCTTAATCGCATCTTATTTTTACTTTTAGTGAGATTTTATTTTATTGGTTTGTGAGGTATCTGAGGTGGAGAGACCATGGGTCATGCTTACCCAACAGTAATTTTAAGATGACCTAGTAAACAAAAGTGAGCTAACGTCCTTCATGAGAATAGAGACACATTTTGGTAATATAATCTAAATATAATATGGCCAACATTAAATTTATTTTATCATCCCAACTCTCTACAATACAGAGAATAAGATAAGATAACCTTTATTAGTCCCACGTGTGGGGAATTTGTTTTGTTACAGGTGTGAACAGTGCAAAGTTGCCTAGAAAAATTACAGAAAAACACTGGAATAAGATATCAATAAGATACCGTGCACAATATAATAGAATAAAATAAAATACTATATATAATCAATAAAATAGAATACAAATGCTATACACAATTGAGTATAATACAATGATGCCAGAAAAGAGTATTGCACTTAGTGTTATTGCTATTGCACATGTGTGGAAGTGTGTGTTTGATCAGTTGAAGTCTTTGTTGTTTGAGTCTGACAGCAGTGGGGAGGAAAGACCTGCGAAATCTCTCCATCCCACATCATGGATGCCGCAGCCACTGAAGGAGCTGCTCAGTGCTGTCAGAGCTATTTGTAAGTATCTGTTTGTACAGCTTCCCTATAGTGGCTCCAGCACATTACATTAGAACAATGTGCAGGTAGTTCTGCATAAAAATAGCTCATGGAAATGTTTTTTTTATGGGGCTACTTTTACTTTCTTGCTTTGCCTACTTTTTAGAGCCTCTACTTTTTCATATTCACTTGAGTAAAGAAGATGAATCAGTATTTGTAGTACTACTTAAGTACAGTCTGTACTTTTGTTTTTAGTTTTCCAGTGAGTTATTGTTATTGATGGCAGCTGGGCTAAAATTTGTTCATTTTAGCCCAACTCTGCCATCTGCTGGTCGTCATGAAATATTGCAAGACTTATTTTCGGGCACAAAAAGGTTACAAGTTTGACAGTGTGTACATGTGCCTGATACCATCTTTAAAACCATTAAAATATCGGTGTATTGTGATTTCTGTCAATGTTTAAAATAATAATGATTAGGAAATATTGTTTGGTATTTAATGGGCATTATTAAAGTCACTTATTTACCACTTGTTCAGTTGCTTGATAGAAGAGGAAACATTTAAATTAGTGTAAATGACACAGTATTGAACTAATTTGCAGCAAACATGATCTGTGTGATCACTTAATGCAATAGAGAGAAGACAGGAGGTATCATTAGAGTGAATTTTGTCTGATCCCAATTTTTTTTTTAGATCATTGCTGTATTGCACTGTATGAGCATGTGGGAGTGTGTGTTTACGTATGTTTCAGATTAAATACATTAATGGAGATTGAGTAAACATAATTTTCCCTTGCACCTCCTGCGTTACAGTTACATTGGATGTCAGAACTCCAGAGCTGAGTGTGTGCCGGTGGTACAGACAGAAAGGCAAGGGATATCAAATTTTGTCATATGTAACTATTGTAACTCACAACCTTGTGCTAGAGTAGATCTCTTAAAGAGAAGCAGTTTGTATTCTTTGTGTTTAATATACATGTGAACATAAAACAAACTATTATCAAAATAAAACAGGAGGTTGAGGATAAATGTTGAAAAATGTAGAATACCAATAAAATAAACAACAAAAAAACAAAACACAAAGCCTTGGATATTTAACACGTACACAAACAAAGATGCAGGAAATACCAACAAGACAACTAATTTTTGTCAATTCAAATATATCCTATTCTGGTTTTTAGTAAAGAATAAAAAATTATTAATCACCTTGAGGCAACTGTTATTAGGATTTGATGCTATATAAAGAAAACTACATTTAATTAAACCAAATGCTTCTCCTTATAGAAATAATCTGTTTGTGCTACTAATTATCGTTTGCTGCAGTTTCCTATATCATGAAAGTTACATTTACAAAAGATTGAACATGAGGTAAATATAACAGGTGGGCTCTGAACATGTCTCACTCTGTGCATTGAGTCTCCAGCTGACTGGGATAGCAGGAATTAAATAAAAATCAGGGGGTGAAAATTCCCAGAAACTGCATTTCCTCATGCATGTGTTGTGCCCTTAAACAGGGGAAATAGTGAGGAGAGGTGAAAGAACGGCACAGACACTCAGCTCTCACTCTCACTCGTCTGTATTGAGTTTCAGAAGCAATACAACCAAAACAATATTCTTATGGATGCACTCAGTCTCAGGACAACTGTATCCAAACTAAGTCACTATTGTTCGCTGCATTAGCTGATGAGAATACTTTAGATAACATGAACTGTAGCATTAGACAAAAACATCTTTTTAACTCGCACATGTTAGCTGACACAGTCACTAACTTTCCACAGCAATGAAATAATACTTTAAGTACTGCATGTCTTCCAGTAGTTAACTTATACAGATAGTAACAGAAAAATCTTCACACAATATGGCGGAGTGATAGCGAAAACTAGCATACACAGCAACAGAGATTAACTGGAACTTCTCAGCAAAATAGTCCGCAATTCACATCTTCCGCTACAATGAACAATGATAACAATGTAATAATCAACAGTAACACACATTTATACAGATTTGTGCATGACAGTTACCTTAAACAGGGGAAATAGTGAGGAGAGGTGAAAGAACGGCACAGACACGCAGCTCTCACTCTCACTCGTCTGTATTGAGTGAAGGAGGAAGCGCGCGAACCCACCTACTGGAGCCCTGAGGCATTAACAATGGATCGAAGCACAATCAACCCAGGCAAAACTTTCACTACTTATCTCCCTCTATATTCCCACTGCATATTCTATTCGAAAACAGTCAAAGCAACAAATAAAACATTAATAAGGGCATGACATGAAATGTAAGGAACAGAGATGTACAACTTCAAAACTAATCAAATTTACGATCCACCACACATGTCCTGCAAGTCCAAACTGTTAAAATTACAACTTGTGAACAACTAAAGAAATACAGTATGGTATAAAATGGTGTTTCTAGCTTTCTGTAGCTTAACCTCCTCATTGTGCAGATTACATCTTACATCTTATTACATCTTTTTTCCATCCACAGACCAGAGAGGGATGTAATCATGGCTCCTTCACCCGCATACATAACTAGCTGTTGTCATTTAAGATGCACCTTCTTGTGCTTGCTTTATAACACTGATGAGTTCCTCATTCATCTGTTTTCCATATTTAAAAAGTCCATTCACATTTTGTGATGAAGCTTTTGTTGATCCTAGTAAACACACCACTTTTGAACTGAAGCTGGAAACAGTAGTGAAGAGACTTGCGTATTTGTTTGTGGCCATGTTTTTCTAAAATAGAAAATTGTTTTTATTCTCTAACATAGTACATGAAAATAATATGTGATAGTGGAGACAGACATTTCAGTGCAAAGTAAGTCACAGGTCACTTATGTCCACAAACCAGCCACAAAAAGTGTTGACAGACATGTAGCAGTATATGCTACTTTGCATGTGGTTATCAGGGTTATATGTTAAGTGGAAGTGGGAAAAACTCTGACTCAACCCAAATGACTTCTGCTTTCATAAAGTTTTGCCAAACAAATGCAGGCACATGATATTTTTTGGCTGCATTGTATTTCGGCTTTCTAATAGATATTGCTGCAGCATGAAAAAAGACACCACTTCTTCTGTCTGGGTACACAACCACACTTTAGTCAGGGTGTTTAAAGATGGGCTGTCCTCTGTCTATGGGCTCAAATTGTGGCCATAGATATGTTGTACTTGTACATCAAATGCGTAGTTGTGAACTGAGTTTTGTAACCTCGTAAACCACAATATCCAAAAATGTTATGTTTGTGCGTCCATAGATGAGAATTTGTGTGAATTAGGACCAGAAGCTCAGTAAGCCACCTCTCCGACAACCAAATCCATCTGTTCTCTGATTGGATTTTTACATTTGTGATTGACATAACATTGACCAATCAGCTGAAAGAAAGGGAAAATTGGGTCAAAATTTGTACTTGTAAGTTCAAACTCACACACAGCCAGGGAACTTGAGCGCAGAGTTTTACATGTAGTTTTTTTTATAGGATAAGAATTGTGTTGAGAACACATACACGTGATCCTGAATCACAGAAATAGCATTAAATGTTGTGACTGTTGATAGAATCATAATGTATATGTGGTTGTAGTACTGATTAAGTATACTCAATTGTTTAATACTGATCAGAATATAACCAGGTATATTAATTATAAATATGCTTAAGTTAACCAGTATACTGCATAAGAAAATTTAGAACATAATAATGAATCTGAAGACAGGCCTCAAATAAATCACCTTGAGGCAACTGTTACTGTGATTTGGCGCAATATAAAGAAAACCAAATTGAATTAAACTTAAGACTTTGGTGTGTGTGTGTGTGATTGTGTATGTGTGGGTTGCGCAAGACGGGAGGGAGTGAGAAATATATAATTTAATAGAGTTTAACAGAGAACAAGTAAAAGAAAATATTTCTATATAACTGGATTAAAAGGTAACAGCTTGTAACAGCATTCATACACTTACAAAAAATTAAAGCACATAGATCAAGTTTATTTAAGTTAAAATTTTAAATAACAGACAATTGCTTTTGTTAGCATTTGAATCCAACACTATATGGGTTTGTCAGGTTTCTCTAACTGAATACGCGCATGTTTATAACAATTAATAGACATGCAAATAATGCAAATGGACACATCTATTTCAATTACAAAACAATGCATGGTATATTTGGATTGTTTAATATATCACTCAACGAAGAATGGAGGACAGCTTTCTATTGTCTATTTGTGTTACTCATAATAACCATTGCCTGCTCTGTTTCATGTATCATAGCAGTTGCAATTTCATGAGATTGAGTTTAAATTAGGTGTTGTGGCTCTGATTTTCCCAGAGTGAAGAAGTCCCACAAGCAGCAACAGCAGAGCCACCATTATGATGGTGAACACAGTCCGTAAGACGAGGTAAATATGACAGCCAGGCTGTGACGAGGGGTCTGTCTGGGTCTCTGTGTGATTGATTGAGGAGATAAAAACAATTCATTAATTATTTCAGTGTTCACCTTGGTTATTTACTTAATATTTACATTGGCAAATTCAAGGGCTGAAAAACTGGTAGAAATGCAGTTCCTCTATTGTCCATTTAAGTTGTGAATTTTACCCCCATAGACTACCAAACTGTTAAAAAGCCCAGCAAATGAACAATTAAAGAAATATGGTATAAAATTTTATGTAAATTATATCTGCACATTTTTCCTCCATATGTAGTCCAAAAGTTCTTATCCCGTTTGTTGTTTGTTGTTTATTATCCATGACATATTATTTTTTTCACAGTGGTTTATGATGTCTGATCTGAAGAGAAAATTGTGTAAATGATAAAAAAAATTACTGAATTATTTTATAATAAAAGAGTCTGTTTAATCACACAAAGCAGGAGACTGAAGTGAGCAGTTAGCGATCATCAGCTGATTCATGTGTCAGTCACAAACCCACTTCTTTGTTTCCTCTTCTGTCAGACAAATTCACCATAAATTCTAGTATAATGATAAGTGATACAGTTGTATTACTACCGGCATTAAAAAGGAGAAAAACAAGACCTCTTCACTGTCTCACCTGTGACACTGAGCCAGCTCTCTGGGGATTCTCCAGCTCCTACAATGCTGCATTTATAAAGTCCTTCATCAGATTTTGAAACTTTGTGGATGGTCATGCTTCCTGTTGAGTTGTTCCTGATGTGGACTCCATATTTATAGAAATCAGCCATGAAGTCTGAGGGAGTTAACTTATTTCTGCAGCTCAGGGTCACATCTTCTCCCTCCATCACAGGAACAGCAGGACTCTTCAGGATCACAGAACCAGCTGAATAACAAGAGTTTTTTGGTTTTTTTTTAAATAAAATTTGATTAAAATGAATCACAAAATATTGTCTCACTGCAAACATACCAGTGATGGAGATGTTGATACTGTTGCTTCTGATCCCTTCTTCATTTTCATACCAGTACTCCCCACTGTCATCTAGATAAACATTTGTGATGGTGCAGGATGATCCTTTGGGACATGTTTTTATTTTCCCTTTGACTTTATGCACAAATTCACAATAAACAACTCCCTCACAGTAAAAGGTCACTGCCTCATATTCAAAGAACTGTAATCTGTTTGGAAGGATATGAAGAGAAAATGCATCTAGATGAAGAAAATGAGAGATTTACTTTAGTTTTATTTTTGAATATCACAAATTTAAGTTCCAAACACAAACTGATAAATGTTCATGTCAGTTTACTTTTCTGGTACTTACCACTTTTCTGATCATGTGCACAAAGCAGGATGATCACACTCATCACTGAAAAGACAAAAACAGGCATTAAAAACACACATTAAAACAAACACACACTAAAAAACACATTAAAAAAGAAAAATAACAAAAAAGAATAACCGCCATACATAATACTTAAATGTAAAACTGCTGACAAAGCTACTTGTTATTTGGCATTTTCCTCTAGATGAAACTTTTCAAACCACATAATTTTCTAAAACCATTATTAACTTATAGATTTATTACAGTTTAGTTTTAATGTGGAAGTGAAGAGAGGACTCACTGAGTTTGACGCAGAGAGCTCTAAAATCCATGATGTCGTCCAGATTGTTAACAACATTCTGTTTCTGTTTGACTTATTCGTGCTGCTGATGCAACACTTGGCATTTAAAAGAAGAAGCAAAAATGCTGGTCTAGTAACACTACAGTTTCAGTTCACTGGAGTGAAATCAGAGAAGAAAGCTGCCTTTAATGCAACTTAATAATAATTCAATGTTTCTCACATTCACTTTACTACGATACAGTAACATGTGAACAAGTATGTATTAATATAAAATCCAGAGTGGTATCATTGTTTAAACAAAAAATGCACAGCTAATGGGTTTATTCCAGTACACAACATTTTTCTTATTGTTAAAATCATGAACATACACTTGTGGTGAAGCTGCTTGCACTTATCAGTGTGAATACCTGATTGTTTATGGACATATGAGCACATCAAACAGAGGTACAAATACAAATACTTAAGAGACTGGACATTTTATTTGCAATGATAATTTTCACACAGCGTGTCTATTACATGCATGCATGACTCCTGAAGCAGCCCAATAAGCATAAAAGTTACTGTACGGCTATCATTTGTTAACATGATGCTTGTTCTGATACATGTAATACATTTATTACCAACCCGAGAGTTATGCTGGACATTCTTCTGAAGTCTTAATCCACCTCCAGCTGACGGTGCTGTAGATTCCGCTCAATAACACATTGGGTCCACTGGTAAAATGTAGTTCTAGTAATCAGCGCTGGATTACTCTGTGGTTTTCTCGAAGGACCCAGATGTAAATCCCCAAATAATGAATTTAAGAACTGAAATTGAATTTTAGAACTGAAACTGAATGGTGAGAAGTGAAATTGAAATTACTGGAAAGAAAATTTTTAAAAAGATGAAATACAGTTTGAAAGGAAATGAATTCATTTTCAAAATATACAATTCAATTTCAATTTAGTGACGATTATTTTCAAACCAATACATTGGATTTCAAATTAGGCTAACTCAAATTCAGTTTTAAAAATCATTTAGTCAAGTTACAGATTCAATCTGACAAATGCAAATTAGAATTTAACTTATTCAAATTCAGTTTCTGATGGCACAAAGTTCTGCCCAAAATATATCATGTAGAAAAACTGATATGTGCTTTTGAAATTGAACTTCTTTGTCTTCTATGAACATATTGCTTGGAGTTTCAGTTATTCAACCTACTTAAGATCAAAGTAAGCTGGCCTAGAAGAAAAATGAGTTTGACATACCCGTGTTTTAACTACCATGATTTCTTTTTAGCTATTTAAACATCAATCACTTTCTTTCACCCAAAATTATTTTGTATTATTCATTCTACATATTAGTATTAACACAGAGTCCACACGGAGGCAGTCAATGAAAACTGTTATCCAAACATAGGATCAAATTAACATAGGAAAAAATAAACCGTCTGGTACATTTCTAGCTTTATATTTGTTTGTTGCAATAATATTACAATATTACAATATTATTTGCAATAATGGTTTCAGCGGTACTACTCTGCCTCTTGCCGTGCAACACGAATACTGCAAGATCTTCTCCCAGGGAGATAAAAGAGAAATCCCCACATACTTTGTGTCAAACGAGTGAATTATGGCCGTGTCAAATTATTTATTGCAAAGGAAGTAATAAAGGAGGTAATGCACCTAATGCAGACATATTATTAAAGTTTGGGCTATAATGGTTGTATTGATGTATAGCAACTTGAAATGCTCCCAAAAATGGCTCCACAGCATGTAAAAATATAATATAAGCTCTGGCGGACTTGGTTCTATGGTAGGTCTTAAAGGGTTAAACACAGTCGTTATCAGGGTCTTTTTTTGTTCGGCTCCAGCCTTGAGACCCCAGCTGGCGCCGAGAGGGTATCCGCATGAAGTTCAATTCAATTCAATTTTATTTATATAGCGCCAAATCACAACAGAAGTCGCCTCAAGGCGCTTCATAGATACAGAGAAAAACCCAACAATCATATGACCCCCTATGAGCAAGCACTTTGGCAACAGTGGGAAGGAAAAACTCCCTTTTAACAGGAAGAAACCTCTGGCAGAACCAGGCTCAGGGAGGGGCGGCCATCTGCTGCGACCGGTTGGGGTGAGAGAAGGAAGACAGGGTAAAGACATGCTGTGGAAGAGAGACAGAGGTTAATAACAGATATGATTCAATGCAGAGAGGTCTATTAATACATAGTGAGTGAGAAAGGTGACTGGAAAGGAAAAACTCAATGCATCATGGGAATCCCCCGGCAGCCTACATCTATTGCAGCATAACTAAGGGAGGATTCAGGGTCACCTGGTCCAGCCCTAACTATATGCTTTAGCAAAAAGGAAAGTTTTAAGCCTAATCTTAAAAGTAGAGATAGTGTCTGTCTCCCGAATCCAAACTGGAAGCTGGTTCCACAGAAGAGGGGCCTGAAAACTGAAGGCTCTCCCTCCCATTCTACTTTTAAATACTCTAGGAACAACAAGTAGGCCTGCAGAGCGAGAGCGGAGCGCTCTAATAGGGTGATATGGTACTACAAGGTCATTAAGATAAGATGGGGCCTGATTATTTAAGACCTTGTATGTGAGGAGCAGGATGTGAGGAGTTAATATACACACATGCTGTCTCTGCTTGTAAATATGACTGTACCATTAGTCTGTATAGTCTTGTCCTGTGGAGGTGGCTCTTCTGTGTTGTGCCATGCGCTTGTGAAGTGGCTCCACAGGACAAGACTCAGCTGTCCATCCGCATCTTAAGGATAAAGGACACTCTTTCGAGGATGCCAATGTTCACATTGTGGACAGAGAGGACAGATGGTTTGAAAGAGGAGTGAAAGAAGCCATCTATGTCCACTGTGAGCGACCATCTTTGAACAGAGGCGGGGGTTTACGACACCAACTCTCTGCCATCTATAATCCAGTTTTGAGATCCCTTCCCAGACACCTTAACGCCCACTCACATCCTGGGCCATCTGATCTCAGGAATTCGCATGACAAGGTGGGGCCAGGTTTCACAATGAACTCACCCGATACTCTGGCTGATTGGGACCCACACCCAGTTTCACACCTTGTCTCAGGCGATTAGAGGATCATCAGGGGTCTTTTTGTCCCTCTGTGGGGGGTTACTCCCACTAGGTTTATATCTGGGACTCTCCACCATTTGACCTTAGAACTGAAGAAGCTTCTCGGATGAGAGGTGAAACGTCTTCAAGTAACTTAAAGAAGTCCAGACGCTTTTCTTTGCAAGCTCCTTTGACTTCTTTATATCATATTAAGATATCTCAGGGATTAAACATCTTTAATTTACCAGAAAGTTTCACTCATCTGGCCCACTTAAAATCAAAGTGAGCTGTATGTGGCCCTCAATGCAAAATGAGTTTGAAATCCCTGACTAAGACAAATTACTGAGTGATGTTTTTAATATCTCAGTCCACTGATTAAAATGGCTTTGAATTAGAATCAGTCTCACCTTGTGGTTGAGTGTCCCTTATGGTGTAGATGTAGTGAACAGGTCTAGAGGGCAATAAACCATCATCTTCTGATGGGGAGGGACAGTGGAAGTGAAGGGATAGAATAAAGTTACGTTGAAACCAAGCACATCATTGTTTTTCTTGTGACATTACCAATAAGTTTGATGTGTCACATGGCCCTCTTCCTATTGAAAAAACAAAAGTTGTATCCAAGATGGCCGACTTCTAAATGGTCACCACCCATCTTGAGGAGTTTGCCCCCTCACATCTAATAATGTGCCACAAACAAGACTTTAATATCACCAACCATTCCAATTTTATTACGGTGTATCCATATAAATGCCCCACCCTGTACATGAATGTGAGATGAAGCTACCTGGAGTTACTCATACATGTTTTAAACTAAAGATAATAAAAGCAACAAAGAGCCTTTCACAACTCTTTGTGGGCATATGTACTACATCCACAAATCTTCCCTTTGATCATCCTTTTTTCACCTGGCAGCTCCATGCAATATATCCACTACCCTTCCTCTGAATATGTCCAAACCATCCCAGCCTTGACTGGAAAAAAAAAGTCATAATTTTGTTTGATGATTATTGATTTCTGCAGCTACAGTTGGATGGTTGGGGAACAGTGAGATGCTTTTCATGTCAAAATGGACCAAAATCTCTGAGGAATGTAAAAGAGGGTGCACTATTTTTTCCCTCTAACTTTGCAGTAATTAAATCATGTCTTAATTTCAGCCCAACTCTAGAGTGCATCATGAAACATTGTCTTTTTCTTTTTTCAGTTGAGAAAAAAACAAAACAAACAAGAAATATGTTACATGCAGTTTGTCACT
This sequence comes from Diplotaxodon limnothrissa, assembly GCF_057381915.1. NCBI lineage: Eukaryota > Metazoa > Chordata > Actinopteri > Cichliformes > Cichlidae > Diplotaxodon > Diplotaxodon limnothrissa. The sequence goes on from NC_140598.1 coordinate 33,985,423, forward strand.
GTACACGTGTGGATGACACTTTTATGGATTTATTATGATTTAGGTCACATAATTAAACAATTTTAATGACTAGAAAATATTGTTTGGCATTTATTGGTGTTACGTCCCCACAAATGAGGTCTAGGGGAAGGTGTGGGGAGCAATGACAAACAGGAAAAAATGAAGAGGAAACCAAACAGAGGTGTTTAGCTCATATTAAGGTTTTATTTGAAATAATCTTAACACAAAGAGACCGCAACAACGCTTTATCAATAAGTCAAAAAAAGGAAAATGGTCACAACAACAAAGAAAACAACAAACTAAGGTGCACTTTCGAAGGCCCACAGGGCCACCCCGTCGCTAGCTGCAGCAAGCTCTACTGCTGTTGAGGCCCACAAGTAGTGAGGTGAGTAGTAATATTTTTTTGCTCCCCACCCTGCGCGTCCATGTGAGTGCATGTATGTGTGTACTGGCTTTGCACGTGCATGTGAGTTCAGGGGTCATGTGAGTTCATAAGTGTTTAATTGCGCTTTATTTAATGAAACCATTATGTGTTTTAATTAAACTGTTTTTAAGGATTGTATAGGTCTCAGCGCTGTTATTTAGACATAGGTGATTTAATGTAACTAGTTTAGGAGCATTTCACTTTCTTTAGCGCTCCGAAAGACAGTTTTTAAACAGAGCACCACAAACAACATGCATTCCTTTAGAAAATCACTTTTCTTGTGATAAATCTAAAACCACATATTCACACCTGGCCACAGTAGCACTGTATCAACCCCCTACAATTATCTAGTAGCCACACTATGTAACAGTAAGACTCAACTACACATAGGGGGCTGCAGAGAGGGCCCCATGTGACACTCACCTCTCCTCTCTTGAAACTGGTAGATAGTGATGGCCCGCTTGAAGCTGACGCTCCGGAGCGTGTGTCGAAAAAAACAACACACTGGTTCAGAAGCACTGTGTCGAGGCTTGCTTCGTTTGGCAAACGTCACGTGACCAGTGACGTCCGAAGCTTCATTACGCACGTAACTGCTTCGGTACCTGATTCAAACGGACGGGATTCGTGGAGTGTGCTGATGGTGACAGAGAGCGAAGAGGTGATCATTCCACTGACAGATATGGAGCCAGCGAGGAAGAGAGGACGTTATGGCGTGTGGAAATATTTTGAGTTGATTTTGCTCAATTCATTTTATCTGCCGAAGTGAAAAACCTGAAATGTCCAAAATCATGTTTTCATAATGTAAATATCATTACAGCATATGACTTTAGGAACACTTCCATGTGAATTAAAGCTAATGAAGACTACAAAAATGTATTTGACACTATACGTACATTACATTGCTACAGTTTAGAAAATCATTTTGTTTATTGTTTTTAGGTGATAGTCTGCAGGACCCAGGAATACCTGCATATCTACCAGCTTGCAGTGTGGTTCCTGCACTCCACAGCCTCTTCTGTTCCATGCAAGTGGATTTTCTCCAGGGCAGGAGAAACTATTTCTAAGAAAAGAAACAGACTCAGCCAGCGCACAGTAACACTAATCCTCTTTTTAAATGTAAATAACAAAAGGGCTACCTTACATAGATCATGTTTTTACTTTGCAAGTTCTTGATTAGGGGTGGGTTTTGATTATCGCTTTTCTGATTACAATCCATGCTAAATTGAATAAAGTGATATTGATTCATTAAAATCCCTTGTCGATTTGTAAATTAACGTTATTATGCCTGAAACGCCAGCATCTCAGGTTAAACCTCACAACATGTCGTCAAACACCATGCAGCTAAAACAGTAACTGGGAGCAGGTTTACGGATTCTGCATACAAACGTGAACACAGAGCGCGTCAGAGTCAGATTTTGGTGTGTCGTCGGGTCCGCGCTGTGTTTGCCTCTTTTTTTTTCGCTGGCTTCTGCAGCTGCAGGTTTCATAACTCTCTGTTTACATCTCTAATTAAGTCTCACATGTGTCAGCTTTCTTTTAATAGATACGAAATTATGGATATATACTGTTAAATGATCAGACTTGTAATATTTCTGACTGAGGCAAAACTTTCCAGATTCCAATCAAATTGAATCGGATCCTGTATCGAATCAAAATGATTCTACAAATCAGTGACGATGCAGCCCTACTCAGCTTCCTAAGCATTTTCCCTTTCCAGTTCACAATCAATCCCACCCCTAGGTCAAAAATATGTATAGGACAATTGGCCTAATCTAATATTTTGTATGAACCTGTCCAGCTGTCCAGTGATTAAATGACAAGTAGATGGAGGCAGGACTCCACAGCAGGGGCATACTCCATAATGTGCTGTGCGTTATCATATGTATATTATATATATTGCTCACTTATTGTATTTACCAACATCAAGGAGTTATGAGCAAAGAAAGGCAACACCATAGTGCATGTTTAAATAGGTAAAGTTTATTGATCAAAATGTATTACGCAAATACGCATTACATTTTTTCAGCCCGCCAATCGAGAAAACAAAACCAATTACATGTTCAAAGCAACGGAACGGTGGCCCAATATCAGAGAGAACTCCACTCTTGAGTGAGCAGTGATGATTGAGCAGTCCGTTTTATTTTGCAGATTCAAGCTGCTCTTCAAAATTTTCACCACCAGATGTCACCGGAGAGGACTGTGTTGAAAAGCTTCGCGTAATGAACCGTTTTTCAATACAAGCTTCAGTGCTTCGGAAAGCTTCATTTGGCCATCACTACTGGTAGAGACTGGCTTTAAATAGGGCCATCAATTTCCCTCCAATTGCCCAGCCAGTACCACTCACTCAAACTGAGGGACCTAAAACTCTACACAGATGATCTAAAAACACAAAACCTCTACACACTTCTAATATGCACATTTACACAACTAAATGGCAGTATTAAGGAAAGGAAAAACATTCAACAAATCCCTTTAAACCTTAACACCAACAAAAGGAAGCATCTCTATGGAAAAAGAAACCCCTCCACTTGGTTTGACCTGCTGATGTCATATGTGACATCATCAAGACTTTAAAATGAGGAAATGCCAGGCGGGTGTTTCCCCCACACCTGATCCTCACGAAGACTGAAGAGACAAACAAAGTAAGTATGAACAAATGACTTAATCTGTAACATAATAAAATATAAAGAAACATGTAATTTGTATTTGCCTTAATTTGCAGAATGTTTAATTTGCCAGCAACAAAACGCTTACACAAACAAACTCAGGATAGTGAGTGAAGCAATGTTATTTTACAAATAGCAAATCATAGCAAATACATAGAAACAGAATAATGTGTACAAAGTGCAAAAAAAAAGGCAAACACATATGGGACAAATGGAGAGCATTACAACTGCTCCTCCACTTTGTCACACCCCAAAGGTCAGAAAACATTTAAAGAGGCTTCCTTATCAAGAGCATCCCAGCACACACATCCCAACTGTACCTCCATAGTTTACACCTTTTTCATTGTAAACTGCTCCTTTATCTCACCATGTCAGAGGTCAACTGAAACCATGTCCAACTGAACCTCCAAAGGTTTTTAAACCTTTTTTTCTTTACATCCTACTCTTTTATCTCTGCATTTCAGAGATCAAATGAAACCAGCCCCACCTATATAAAAACACCCTAATCAGACACAATGTATTTTTCCTCACTACTACAAAACAGCCCTCGCGAGCACAACACTTCGTTCAGCAGAACGGTCAGCAAAGCTAACAGTGTTTTTTAAATTTTTTTTTATTTTTTTTTATTTTTTTTTTTTTAACATGGACTTCATATATGGTAAGTAAAACAATACTATTATTGTATTTTTAAATTTATATCATAGCATATCATAGGATATTCAATCTGTTTTCTTTTCTAAAACAAAAGCCTAATTTTTAGGAGCTCGTCACAATAGGACAGCATACGTTTCACACAAGGCTGGTGTTTCTTCTCTCTTTTTTTTTTTTAAAATAGTCATGCGCTCACGCAAACCAGTTTTTTTTTTTTTTTTTTCTACGATGTCTCATTGTTTTAGAAACAATCTTACCTGTTTCTTATATAGTAACATTTAAAATGTATGTTTCTGTCTCATTCTACAGGATCACAGGCAGGTCAAACTACACCTCTAAAAAACACAAGGTATACACAGTGTTACACACATTTTAAATATAAGTATGTTTTGTTTAAACCGTGTATTAACTGTGCTTTTCCCCCGGGCATAGGGTCAATAAGCTGTCCAGAAAAACTTACAGAAGCGGGGGCGATAAGACCAAACCTTACGTTAGGTATGTATACAAGTCTCAGTATACATGTCAACCAATTTAAAGGAAAAAGTTTAAATAATTACAAATGCTCTAATACACCAGGCCTGAGACAGAATACAGTGCGAGTGGGTGAGTATAGTCATAAATAAATCAAGACTCAAGCATATACGGTTTTTGAAATGAGTGTGTGTGTGTGTGTGTGTGTGTGTGTGTGTGTGTGTGTGTGTGTGTGTGTGCGCGCATATATATTTATAATGTTTTTAACACACTTCTATCTCCACAGCAATCACACAACCCCTTCCCATGAGGTGGACCATGAAGACCCCTTGATGCTTTTGGAATATTTACGTGATATTCAACTCCCAGAACAACAACAACAACAAGAAAAACCACAAGCTTTGTGCAACAGAGGAGACTCAGAGCCATTCTCCATCATACCCCAGTGAGTGCCTGCCTTGTGATTTCAGCGATGTTTTTGAGTACAGTCTATCAGATTTCAATATAGTTGACATACCCATCACGCCAGAATGTCTCAGAAACAACAGTGATTCAGACATAGGTTTTGAAGAAGGCTGCATAACAGACTCTCAAATATCACAGGCATATGACGCATACTTAAATGCTACAAGCACCTCTACTTCAGAACAGAGTCATTCTGCTTCAAAAACGATATACTATCTTTGATCGATGCTCGCCAAAATCAACAAGCAGTACAGAGGAACCTGCAAGAAATGGCAGCTAAACTCAACCAACAACAAGAAGCAGCACAGGGGGACTTGCAAGAAATTGCAGGTGGTCTAACTGGTATCACCCAGGCAATACACAATACCTGGGGTTTATTAGATCTCATTAGTAGCAGATTTTTAAATCGCTGACTTTTAAAATCCACACCATGGACCCACTCCGTAAATTATTCAAACACAATTTTGGTACCTTCACTCGGCTAAATGGTTTGACTTTGAGGCTTTTAACTAGTGGGCTGCGCAAATAATAAACAATTCAAAAGTTTGCATGCAAGACTTAATAGTGTCACTGTAGTAGGCAGTCTTGTGTCTAATGCACGTCCTTGCCCAACTCATTCTGAACCTGATGCTGTTTATATTGATGCTGCTGATCATGCAACCGATTCACATCCGGATTTGCCTGTTGCCACGGCTGCTGCTGCCGCTGCTGCAGGGACTGTTGTTACTCAGGCTACCACTGACTGTCTTATTACTGAGGCTTCTGTCACACCTGATCGGGGGTGTGCACCTAGCGTACATGCGTATCTGGGTGCTGCTGCAGCTGCTGCTGACGCATCACCACACAACCCCTCAAACAATGGAAATTCCTTAAGTGTTAACCATTCACAAACAGGTGTTGCAGTAGTCGAGCCCATTGTTCAGTTTGGGTCTGGCAGTCAGTCAACTTGGCATTAGAGAGATACCTAATTTCAACGCCCGAGACTTGCGTGAGCACCTTGATTTTAGGGACATAAGTCTTGATGATCCTGAACAACTGCCAGAAAGAGTTAGAAACTGCTTCGCCAATGTGATAGAGCTGTGGATGGATCTCAGCAGGGCTGTGTTCTGAATGTGGTCCTGCAAGGGCCCTCATTGGCTTCTGATGTTCAAGCTGTTTTAAATCCTGATGATCAGTATGACCTTGACCTGTTTCTCAACCAAATAGCTCAAGTTATGCAAAGTAATGACGAATCTATCGGTCATGTTGAATTAGAGTTTATTGTCACGGTTGCTCAAAACAGTAGCGATGGTGCTCGCTTAAAACTGGCAAACATCTCTTATGATGAGATTCTCTCAAAGAAGGGTAAACATTTGTACACACCAAACAACACACACAATTTGTGCTTCTCCCTTTGCATAGCACATTCATTAAATTCAACATCCCCTGAGCATGAAAAACTTGCTACTGCTAAACAGTTAAATGCTCAAGTAGGTCTATGCACTACAGCCAGTGTCATTCTCTGATGCCGGCAAATTTGAGAAACACCTAAACATTAAGGAAGTAATCTATTATCACGCAGCAGGGTGTAAACGTCTGCATAGGTTTTTCACACATGATGAGCCAAACCCAAACACTGTAATGATGTACCTGCACAATGAACATTATCACCTGATTGAAAAGCCATCAGGTTTTCTCGGGGCATGCTATGTTTGTAATTTCTGTTACAACACATAGGAAGCACCGCTCTATCACAGCTGTAAATATAGATGCAACATATGTTTCACACTCTGTCACCACCACAGCGGTCCCACCGTGAAATGCAGTGACTGTAACCACATCTGCAAATCACAACACTGTTACCTACAACACAAATTACCAGAAATAAAACACAACATGGTCCCATGTGACAATATGAAGCATTGCATGAGTTGTGGTGTCACATATAAAGAATCAAAGAAATCACCACACAGATGTGTCCAGCCTAAATGTGAGCACTGCCACGAGCCTAAATTAGCCAGGGACTCTGAGCATCAGTGTTTCATACAGCCTGTTGAAAAATGGAACCCTTGTGATGAATATATTTTATGATTTTGAGACACGGTATCACAACGGCAGACATGAGGCCAACTTGTGTGTGTGTCTGATCTGAAGGGTAACAAGTTCACATATAATACATTAAAATGTGTGGAGGCGTTTGTGCAGCATTACAGACGCCCGAGGTTTTGTGGGTATACATTCATAGCCTATAATGCATCTGGCTTTGATAACTACATACTTCTGGAGTACTTTGTCATGCAGGGCATAACACCTACCGTCACAATGAGAGGGAGCCGTGTGATTCTGATGCATGACAGGGACTATGACCAGCGGTGGATTGATTCGTTCAGCTTTTTGCCCATGGGACTTGCCAAAATACCCTCTGCTTTAAGTTTTCATGACCTGCAGAAGGGTCATTTCCCACACAGATTCAACACGAGGGATAATGAGTATTGTGTTGGTCCGTACCCAGCCCCATCCTTCTATGGCTATGAGCGCATGTCTGAAAGTGGTAAGGCGAGTTTCATGGAATGGTATCAGACCGCCTCACAGAACCCCTTTGATTTTCAGGCTGAAGTCAGACGCTACTGTGTTAACGATGTTGATGTCCTGCGTAAAGCATGCACCATATATTGTGACACTCTACTGGGTTGTACACAAGTTGATCCATTCATGTATACCACCCTGGCTGCGTTCAGTATGGTATGTGTGTGTATAAAACACTGTTTCTGCCTAGAGACACGCTCGCTCTCACGTATGATGGTGCATACGTTGAGCAGAATAAGACGTTTTCAAATGTCTCTATTGAATGGCTGTCCCACACTACCAACACAGTGATAAAACATGCTCTCAAAGGAGGCGAACAGAGGGTTGGGCCATATTTTTGTGGACTGCTTTGACCCCACAAGTAACACGGCTTATGAATTTGCAGGATATTTTCACCACGGCTGTGTTAAATGTTACCCGAGAGTGAAGCTAATCCTGCCAGCAAGGCATCATATTGACTGCTGCATCGTATGTTTAGTGACAAAGTCGATGCACTGAGATCACAACACAATTTGAGGGATGTCGTGATGTGGGAATGCGAATGAGTTGCCTTGAAGCAGACAGACCCTGCAGTTGCGGCTTTCATGCACACATACAGAAAGCCGGAACGTCTGAATCCCCGAGACGCCCTTTTTGGCAGTTGCACATATGCTCTAAAACTGTACCACAAGGTTGCATGTGATTAAAAAAAATATTTTACTATGACTTCACCAGTCTCTATCCCACAGTGCAATCTAAAAAAGATTATCCTGTAGGACACCCTCAAATCATTTACACCAACTTTGACAGACTAGAAAATTATTTCGGTTTTGTTAAATGCACAGTCCTGCCTCCAAGAGGTCTTTTTCACACAGTCCTTCCCCACAGGTGCCATGGTAAACTGATGTTTCCGCTCTGCAGCATGTGCGCTGAAGACCAGAACCAGCACACAGGGAACAGTGGGTCTCATTTGAGCTTGAAAAAGCTGTTGAGAAAGGATACTGGATTGTTTCTATTGATGAGGTGTGGCACTTCCCCAACAAGACTGACACATTGTTTAAAGACTATGTGAAAGCTTTTCTAAAACTTAAACAGGAGGCCTCAGAGTATCCAGAACATGTGAAAACACTTGACAAACGGCAAAAAGTTCAGCTAATGTTCAGCGATCAGTACGAGGTGCCGCAGTTTTGTTTCATCTCTGACGACGTCGCCATGGTGAAGTGGCGCCACGCTGATGGTGGAGCATATGAAGAACGTTAATGTCCTTGTGGGGTCCATGAAGACTTCAAGACACGCCAGACTCATGCTGTATGATTTGTTAGATAACTTGCAGCAGCGTGTGCTGTATTGTGATACAGACAGCGTCATTTTCACAGCACGCCCTGGCGACTGAATGACTGGGGGGATCTCACCAGCGAATTAGACTCTGGAAAGGGAGGTGTGGAGGATCACACAATAGAATTTGTTTCCGGTGGGCCAAAATGCTACGCGTATCACACATCGCTGGGCAAGACCCAGGTCAACTGTAAAGGTGTAACACTGAACGCACTAAACTCCAAAGTTGTCACCAACAAATCCTTGAAAGGTTTAGTCCACAAGTTGTAGCCAATCAGACGCACGCTTAGTGGCTGTGTCTGATAATATCAAACGCGATAAAAAGAAAGCTTCATTTGAAGAATGAAACCGTTGTGAAGAAGCTTAAAGTTGTCTACAACAAGCGCCGTGTGCTCCCAGACTATACTACACAACCTTATGGATTTTAAATTAGATCATGGGTTTGATGCCAGGTTGCAGCACCTGTTCAGCATGATGGTCAGCGGTCCCAGTAACTGCGGCAAGACTTTTTTTTTTTTTTTTTTTTTTTTTTTTTTTTTTTTTTTTTTTTTTTTTTGTCAAAAATGTCATTGAAAATGCTTCCAGGATTATTTCACACAGCATTGATAACATTGTGTGTATATATGCTCATGCTGGCAGCCACTATATGACCAGCTTCTTAAGATAAGATAAGAGACATAAACTTTGTTAACAGTATACCCGAATCTCTGGCTGATGACACCCTTCTGCCTACAGACAAGAATAATTTGTTAATTATAGACGATGTAATGAACGATGCCGCCAACAATTTAGAAGTACAAAATGTGTTCACAAAGTATGTGCATCATAGGAATTTGAGTTGTATATATCTGGTTCAGAATTTGTTTATTCAAGGAAAATCCAGAAGAACTATTTCCTTGAACACTAACTACCTAATATTGTTTAACAATCCTAGAGATAAATATCAAATCATGCTTTTAGGTAGACAAATGTTTCCTGGTACTAAATATTTTAGGGAAGCGTTTAATGATGCCACACCCACAACATATGGGTATATTTTAATAGACTATAAAGCCAAGACCCCAGATTATTTAAGACTCAGAACAAATTTGCTGTCATACCGTCTGGTTGTTTATATCCCAAAACAAAAAACAGTGAAGAGGTGAAACGATGTTATCACGGATGCAGAGGAATCTGTCTCTGTTGGAGTTGATATAAAAGTCTCCACCGGCTCTACGCAGAGTTATTATTAGCAATGCTGGCTTGGATTTCATCAATGCATTGTGTGAGATAGCCTTAATCGTATTGCAAGGTAACATTCCGCTGACCAATCAGCAGTACAAACAGCTAAAAAAGAAAAAACGTCTCTAATCAGACTGATTGCTGATAACTTTGGTTGATTGCCTTTCTCTTTTTCAATCTGGAGGGTTTTTACTACCCTTATTAGGGGCTGCAATCCCTTTTATAACCAGTCTGATAGCAAACAGGTGAAAATGGAGCATGTGCAAAAGATGTTTTTGGTGCCTCAACATCAGCTGGACTTATTGAAGCAACAGCACACAGGCAACATCAGACAGCAGGCTCAGAATGACTTGGACAAGGAGATGCTTCATGTGTTACATGAATCAGACATAGATGTGTATGAGAAAGCTAAAAAATATGGCGATATTCTCCAAAGATACCTAACAGTTGTGAGACAAGGGGCCCGTGAAAAGAGTGTTTTGTCTTTATCACTACCGGAACAGTTTAACACAGATGTGCAAGTCCCACCTGCGGTCACCCCTCCTGTTTATGGTGATGTTGGGGTGAAGGATTTTATAGCAGAGAATGTTTTGACACACATGCCTAAAAGGAGTAGGAGGAATGCAGAACTCATTCTGTCAGCTCTGAACCATTCGCCGGACTTGATTTCTTACAATGACAAAGGCGAAATTGTTGTTGATAAACGCACCATCCCGGGTTCGCACATTTATGACCTGATTAAAGCCATCACAACCACACACAGATCTATAGGCTGGACAGAGTTTTTAAAGGCTGTTTCAGATTTAAACATACCGTTATCAGCGTACATAAGACCACTGCCTTGTATAAAGGAGGTCACACACTGATTGACCCTTGCCAGTCCCACTGCGTGATAGTACATTTAAAGAAAAAATAAAAAATAAATAAATTAAAGGGTGGTCCTGTTGAGTGGCTGGATTTTTGAATTCAGACTATATCTTATCACAGCTGTAATGTTGCTTATTTTTCTGCCAAAAATATTGACTGTTGTTTTTCTACTGTAATTTGTTTTCACTAACTAGATTGTTTTTTTGTTTTTTTTTTATCATAGTTAATGGTTTTCTTTTATCATAGTTAATGTATTTTTGATTTCTTTATTACACTTGAAGCATGTATGATGTGACTGTATAATATATGCAACAATTTTTGATAATAAATACCATTGACTCGATTAAATCATGCTCTCATATTGTCTTTTATTATAGCCACTAGTACATATCAGTATCCACGTTCCACACACACATAATCGCTGCATACTGCCACAGGTTCTATGTTGTTGACAAAGCGACACACCATAGCATCGTTACAAGTTAAATTAGTAGAATACATGATAAGCGTATGTGAATAAGATACACCATTTTGTATATTTAAAAAAATAAAAAAATAAATAAATACACAATGTTGACCGCATGTGATGGAGAAGTCGTTCTGCACTTTCCTGAATATAAAATAGTGGAACAGTTTTTTAGAAGAAACATCTTTATCGCTGGGGGAAAACTGTCTAGTGAGTTTCCAAAAAAATAACTCCGTCTGTCTCTTGAAATAAACAGCAAGCCAGTGTTCCCCGGGCATTGTAGAAGAGTGAGTGTTTACAATAGCCATAGCCGGGAGTCCTTGAAGCTGTGCAATGGGTAGCTGATTGCATGGCTAACACACCCAGAAAATGTGTTTTTATTGATAATCCTGCCCATCACGGCTGATAGTTGTATAGTTTTTATAGTGTTCATGACGGTGTTTGTTGTCTCAATAGTAATCCAAGAGCACGTGTCTCATGTTAGCTATTTCAATGACTGAATCAAATACGGAATAGCACAAGATGTTCATTGTGTGGGGTAGTGGGTTTCTGAAATGGGTTTCAAGCCTCGCGTTCCCAGTTTTAATTAACGATACATTGCCTGAATGTCCTTCGTCAGCTTCCAGATTGAAACAGAATAAAGTTTACCCGCTACCAAAGTCGTCACCAGTTATGGCAAGTAGTCTGTCCTTTAAATGTCTTCCAGCGGTTTGTATCAGCTGATAGAATTCTCTGGTATACTGTTTTCTCTGGAAATTTGGCTGGAACGGTTTAGCAGGATAAGCCTGACCATCAGCATATAAAGAAATTAATTCTATATCACAGTTTTTGAAATTAAATGGATTACAGGTGAGGCTGCCTGTGTAAGCTTTGTTATCAATGAATGCAATGATGACAAATTTAGGTATAAATAAATTGTCAGTAGTTATCATTCTTGCCCCAGCAGGTATGGAGAAAGTCTTTAAAGATACTCTGTCTATAGTGTATTTTGCATTTGCATGATGCAATGCCTTGCTGTGCGCAAGTGTGACGCTTGGTGAGATGCTTATGATGACAAATTTAAGTATAAATATGCCTTGCTGGTATAAATGAGACGCTTACTTTTTTTGACAAACAGACTGGCTGAGACAATTTTAACTCTGTACGCATTGTCATCCGCTGTCATGAGAGCAAATTCGTCTTTAGAGCGCACAAATTTCAGCGACAGGTGTAAATGACCTTTAAATTTGGTAAATATTTTTTACGATTGTTTGAAAGGCACTTCGGTTTTATTTTGAAATCCATGCTTTTATTTTGAAACAGGAAACTGGCACAAAACCGTTAAAGGGCTGTTAGTAACGTTTCTTTTAGGATATGATAAATAGTGTGCCTTAAAGTGAAAAATATGTACGTTTACTTTGCCAATTAGTACCTGGCTGACAGTGGCACAAGGTTTGTTAATGTTTTCTTTAACGGAATAAGTTACATGCAATCAAAATGTCGTTTAATAGAGTTTATGTTGTTAACCTTGACCTTGACCTTTATGTGTAGTTGTAAGTTAGTGAGGTGATATAATGAATTGAGTGATGTAAATTTGATGTATATGCTATATGTGAGCAGGAGAAATTTGTTTCCTTTGATGTTATGGTATTAATATTGCTGGTTTTGTTTTGCTCCTAGCTCTTACGGTGTCTTCACTGAATGTTTCAATAAAAACATTTCCAATAAAACCTCTGTGAAGCATCAGTATAAGAGACCATCATTCAGCCAGGGATGCTACAGTAAGAGCTTCAGCCTCACGAGTTTCACCTGACTGCCAAAGTCTATGATGAAAGAAGAGGGATTCATTGTGATGGTCTAAATGTGACACTCGCTAAAAATGGAAGCATCTCAGATATTAACTGCAGAAGCAGAAGGCTCAGATCAAATAAAAGACATCTGTCAAGCAAGCAAGGATGAGGAACTTCGCAGATCTGATCGCCCAAGAAATCCCACGGAGAAGATGCTTACATTTCAGAGAGAGGAGGCATACAAAAGGGAGAAGCGGCTCATGCACCTTTATGATCAATGGAAGATCCAGGCACGTAAGGCAAGAAATCAGCTAAAGCTAGACATTCCAGAAAGTGAAATCGCAGCTCTCATTGATATCTTAGAGAAATGCATGAATGATATTACGGACATTTATGTACAAATCAGAGATCACCTCACACCATCCAGTGAAACGAGACGTCGTGTTGATGCATGTGAGGCCGTAACAAAGGACATTATTAAAATTGCATATGAAAGAATATCAGGCATAGACGAAGACTATGATAGTGAAGCAGTCAAAGAACGCCTTCGTGAGCTCCTTAACAGAGACTATGCTCATTCCATATATGGATCCACAGTTTCACCTCCAAGTCAACACACTATAGACTCCATTGTCGCAGTAAAAAGAGCAGATGCTGCAGCAGAATTAGCAGCAAAGGAAGCAGAATATGAGTTGTTATTGGCGGAAGGAAAACAAAAGGAAAGGATCCAGCTCTTAGTAGAGCAACAGAAAAGGGATCTTGAAGCTCAAAAACATGAACTAGAAAGACTAAGGGCTGAAAAGGATATAAGAGCAGCACGAGCAAGATTGTCAATTTACAACCAAGATGTAATGCAGGAGGGCAGCTTGTGCTCTGCTAACAGCAAACTAAGGAACCAGGAACATATGCACCCACATCAAGCTGTGTCTCTGGCTCCAGTTCAGCATCTCATAAGATTTCCAGCTTCACCTCCACAGACAGATGTGTCCCACTTAGCTCAAGCAGTACAAGACAGCATAGCCATGAACAGACTTCCAATGCCAGAGCCACCTGTATTCACCGGCGACCCAATCCAGTTCATTGAATGGAAATCTTCATTCATATCCCTCATAGATAAAAGGAACATATGTTCAGCTGACAAACTGCATTACTTGAGAAGATATGTGGGAGGTCCTGCACGAAAGACACTTGATGGTATCTTTTACAGGGAGGATGATGAAGCGTATAAGGATGCATGGGATCGCCTTAATAGCAGGTACGGTCAACCATTCGTCTTGCAGAGAGCTTTCAGAGAAAAACTAGCTAGCTGGCCAAAGATCCACTCAAAGGATGCAGAACAACTCAGAGCATTCGCCGACTTCCTACATGCATGTCAGCAAGCCATGCCTCATATTAAAGGGCTGGACATTCTGAATGACTGTGAAGAGAACCAAAAGCTGGTCCAAAAGTTACCTGAGTGGGCAGCTTCAAGGTGGAACCGCAAGGTGACCCAGTTTATGAAGGACAGACAGGAATTTCCAGCCTTTCAGGACTTTGTCAACTTCATGTCATTAGAAGCAGAGATTGCCTGTAACCCAGTAACTTCCCTCCATGCATTACGTTTATCAGACTTACCTGCAGAGAAACATCATCTGAAAGAAAGGAAAAATAAATCTACTGTTCTTCATACACAGACACTTACAGAGAATGAGAAGAATGTACCATCCAAGACAAACTTAAAGCCCCCTTGTACATTCTGTCATGATAACAAACACCGCCTACATAGTTGTCCAGAGTTTAAAGGAACGCCTCTGGAAGAGAAAAGAAAGTATGTAAGGGAAAACAAACTCTGCTATGGTTGTCTGAAACCAGGCCATAATGTTAAAGACTTCCGCCACAGACACTTATGTGATATCTGTAAGGGACGACACCCAACTTGCCTTCATGACGACAGATATTCCAACATGAATGCTGTGTTAGCCTCTAATCAGAATACAGACGAAGCAGTTACGACATTGTCTCTCAATACAGAGACTGAGCACACATCTACGACTACATCCATGATTTTGCCAGTCTGGGTTTCCTCTTCCAACAACCCAGGAATAGAAAGGCTTGTCTATGCTCTGCTTGACACCCAGAGTGACACTGTGTTTATTGATGAAGATGTTAGTCGTAGCTTGACAACCAAGACCTATCCTGTAAGGCTAAAGCTAACCACCATGATCGGAAAGGACACAGTAACACACAGTGAAAGAGTCTCAGGTCTCAGAGTGCGTGGCTATACCTCCACAAATCACATTGATCTCCCTCCTGCCTATACCAAAGACTGCATACCAGTGAATCGAAGGCACATTCCTACCAGTGAAACGGCGAGGCATTGGAATCATCTCAAAGCAATAGCAGATGATATTCCACCACATTTAGACTGTGAAGTTGGTCTTCTAATAGGTTATAACTGCTCACAGGCACTAGCACCAAGACAGGTCATCCTAGGAAGAGATAATGAACCTTATGCAGTCCGCACAGACCTAGGATGGAGCATCATAGGCTGCTCACCACCTCACCTTGAATCTCCTCCTGTCGCCAACATATGCCATAGAGTAACTGTCAAAGAGCTTCCTCCAGTGACGCCATCCGATGCCATTAAAGTACTTGAGTCTGACTTTAAGGACATCAGCAAGGACAGCAGAACAGTGTCTCAAGATGACATCCTCTTCCTCAATATGCTAAAGGAAAGCATTTACATGAACGCCCATGGTCACTATGAGATGCCTCTCCCTTTTAAAGAGAGACCCTACCTTCCCAACAACAAGCAGTTAGCTATCATCCGGCTCAACCATCTCAAACGAAAGCTGCTGAACAACAAGAACTACAAGACTCACTACGTAACGTTTTTGAATGAGGTAATTAAAAACAATGATGCTGAAGAAGTTCTCTGTGAAGAGAAGGAAGGTGAAACATGGTATATTCCACACCACGGAGTTTATCATTCCAAAAAACCAGAGAAGCTCAGAGTGGTTTTTGATTGCTCGGCTAAGTACAAGGGAACTTGCCTAAATGATCATCTCCTGTCGGGCCCAGATTTGACAAATACTCTAACTGGTGTTCTTATCAGATTTCGACAGAACCATGTTGCTCTGATGTGCGACATCGAAAGGATGTTTCATCAGTTTCATGTGCGCGAAGCGGATAGAGACTACCTACGTTTCCTGTGGTGGAAGGATGGGAACTTCAGTGTGGAGCCACAGGAATTCCGTATGAAAGTTCACCTTTTCGGTGCTGCATCTTCACCGGGATGTGCCAACTATGGGTTGAAACATCTCGCTAAGGAGAACGAGAGCCTGTTTCCTCTGGGCTCCCAATTCATTATGAGGGACTTCTATGTGGATGATGGTGTCACAAGCATAGCAGATGTAGATGAGGCTATTCAGCTTGCAAAAGAAGCCCAAAGGCTCTGTGCTATGGGTGGTCTGCGACTACACAAATTTGTGTGTAACAATGCGAAGGTGCTTGAGAGTATAGCACCATCTGAGCGTGCCACTGAAGTAAAGGCTCTTGATCTTGCCTTTAGTGATTCATCGCTGGAAAGAGCCTTAGGAATCCACTGGCACATTGAGTCAGACAGTTTCAGGTTTCATGCCCGTTTGAAGGACCAACCAGAAACCAGGCGTGGTATACTATCCACTGTTGCCTCTCTTTATGACCCACTTGGGCTTATTGCTCCTTTCCTGCTAACTGGGAAAAGGGTTCTTCAAGAAATGTGTAGGCATGGTACAGGTTGGGATGACCCACTCATCAGTAAACTGCAACCAGTCTGGAGATCCTGGAAGAGTGATCTGGCAAATTTGGATAAAATCACCATACCCCGATGCTATGTACCAGCTGACTTTGGAAAGGTCACAAAGAGAGAGCTACATCACTTCTCTGATGCAAGCACGTATGGTTATGGCCAGTGCTCATATTTGAGACATGTGAATGGAAATGGAACTGTTCATTGTGCTCTGATTATGGCAAAGTCCAGAGTTGCTCCAATCAAAGCTGTGACCATCCCCAGGTTAGAACTGACTGCTGCTGTTGTATCAGTTGCAGCAAGCAATACTCTAAAGGAAGAACTGGGAATTTCAGGGATTGATGAATACTTCTGGACAGACTCCAAGGTTGTACTGGGGTACATTAACAACGAGTCACGTCGCTTCCACACATTTGTATCAAATAGGATTCAGAAAATACATCTCAGTACAACTCCTCAGCAGTGGCGATATGTTTCTACTGACAAGAATCCTGCAGACCTTGCTTCGAGAGGTTCTAGTGCAAGCAAGCTTCTGACATCGAACTGGTTTACTGGACCCAAGTTCTTATGGGAGAAAGAGGTATCACCAGAGGTAGAGGTAATCCCAGAAATCCCAGTTGGGGACCCTGAAGTTAAAAGGGTTCAAGCACTAAATTTGGAGTCTGCAGAACAAGTGACTCTTCCAGACCGCTTGTCAAAGTTTTCTTCATGGTGTAAGGTCAAACAAGCTGTTGCGCAACTTCTTCGCCGAACCAAGAGTGACAAGTCAACAAGTCACAGCACAGTTCAGGAGCGAGAGGATGCACAGCGCATCATTATAAGAGATTTACAGAAACGAGTGTATCGAGATGAGATCCAGCTACTTAGTAATGGCTTACAACTTTCACGGCAGAGTAAACTGTTTCGATTGGATGCCTTTCTTGACAAAGATGGAATCCTCAAGGTGGGAGGAAGACTGAAAAATGCATCTCTCCCTGCCTCTCAGAAACATCCAATGATCATTCCAAAGGACCACCACATAACGAGGATGATAATAGCTCATCATCATGAACAGGTTAAACACCAAGGAAGGGGTATAACCATCAACGAGATCAGATCAAATGGATACTGGATCCCAGGAATGAACAGAGCTGTTGCATCTTATGTGCATCAGTGTGTCAAATGCAGGAAACTCAGGGGATCAGTGGAAGAGCAACGAATGGCAGACCTGCCATCTGAGCGGGTGGATCCATCTCCACCTTTCACTTATTGCGGAATGGACTGTTTTGGGCCATTTTTTACAAAGCAAGGGCGTAAGGTGAATAAGCGTTATGGTCTGCTTTTCACATGCCTTTGTTGTAGAGCAATTCACATTGAAATGGTGAATGATATGTCAGCAGATGCCTTCATTAATGGCCTCCGATGTTTTGTTTCCATAAGAGGAGCAGTACGACAAATAAGATGTGACCAAGGAAGCAATTTTGTTGGAGCTAAGAATGAAATGTATAATGCGCTGAAACAGATGGATGTCAATCGTCTGACTGCATTCTTGGCTGAGAGGCAGTGCGACTTCATTATGAATGCTCCCCATTCAAGCCATGTTGGAGGTGTCTGGGAGAGACAGATCAGAACAGTAAGAAATGTACTTCGGTCCACTCTTTCACTCTCACCTGGAAGATTAGATGATGCCTGTTTGAGGACATTGTTTTACGAAGCAATGTCTATTGTGAACAGCCGTCCACTCACTGTGGATAACCTGAATGATCCAAATGGTCCAGAACCGCTGACTCCTAATCACCTACTCACTATGAAACCCACTGGAGCCTTACCACCTCCCGGGACGTTCATCAGAGAAGACATGTATGCTCGTAAGAGATGGCGTCATATCCAGTATCTAGCAGAGCAATTCTGGAACCGCTGGAGAAGAGAGTATCTCTCTAATATTGCCACTAGACAACGTTGGCATATTTCTAGAAGGAATCTGAAAGTTGGTGACATAGTCATCGAAAGGATGGATGATCTGCCACGGAATGAGTGGAGATTAGCCAGAGTTGAAGAAACAGTCGCTGATAAAGATGGGCTTGTGAGGAAAGTTAAGATTCGTCTTGGAGACCAGAAAATGAAAAGGGAAGGTCAATGTTCTGGCAAGCCATCCATTGTTGAACGGCCCATTCAGAAACTGATCTTGCTTTTAGAGGCTGTCTAAGACAACGACCATACCCTTTATTGTATGAAGACTTGTGGACATTACCTGCAGGCTCATGCATGGATAATTCTTTGTTTTCGTTATGTAAAAGGCCTTGTGGTTCAGGTCATTTGTTTTTAAAAATCATTTCTGTTATGGTTCTCCCTTTTGTTAAAACACTCATGATTTGGTGGGAGTGTAAATGACCTTTAAATTTGGTAAATATTTTTTACGATTGTTTGAAAGGCACTTCGGTTTTATTTTGAAATCCATGCTTTTATTTTGAAACAGGAAACTGGCACAAAACCGTTAAAGGGCTGTTAGTAACGTTTCTTTTAGGATATGATAAATAGTGTGCCTTAAAGTGAAAAATATGTACGTTTACTTTGCCAATTAGTACCTGGCTGACAGTGGCACAAGGTTTGTTAATGTTTTCTTTAACGGAATAAGTTACATGCAATCAAAATGTCGTTTAATAGAGTTTATGTTGTTAACCTTGACCTTGACCTTTATGTGTAGTTGTAAGTTAGTGAGGTGATATAATGAATTGAGTGATGTAAATTTGATGTATATGCTATATGTGAGCAGGAGAAATTTGTTTCCTTTGATGTTATGGTATTAATATTGCTGGTTTTGTTTTGCTCCTAGCTCTTACGGTGTCTTCACTGAATGTTTCAATAAAAACATTTCCAATAAAACCTCTGTGAAGCATCAGTATAAGAGACCATCATTCAGCCAGGGATGCTACAACAGGTCGATTCCATTAAGTAATAGTTTTTCTTGAAAAACATTTGCATCCCTAGTCAAGTTTGTGCCATCGGTGTTTGTGATTCTCACACGCGTGTAGATATATGTGTTGTTTAGATCCAGGTAATCTTCTCCAGACGATGAGATGTAAAACTCGATCGGGCCTCCGTCAGTCATTGCAGACACTGGAGGTATTTCAATTAACGTGCTTTTCTCAATGCTAGTCTGTGTGTAGGGAATGGTAAACAGGTCCAGCTCTGTTTTACTCATTTGCCTAATAATTCTTCACTCCCTGTAGTCAAACCCCACCTAAAAACTTCCGCGTCAGGCATAGTGTCTGATGTCGTATCCAACATAACCAAACCCGCAACCACTAAGCAGGATGGTAACGGAGTGTATGTGTATACGCCCAATACTTCAAAGAAGAAGTCTGCATCCTTCAAGAAAAACATGATTTTCATGCAGGACAATGCTCCATCACACGCGTCCAAGTACTCCACAGCATGGCTGGAGAGAAAGGGTATAAAAGAAGAAAAACTAATGACATGGCCTCCTTGTTCACCTGATCTGAACCCCATTGAGAACCTGTGGTCCATCATCAAATGTGAGATTTACAAGGAGAGAAAACAGTACACCTCTCTGAACAGTGTCTGGGAGGCTGTGGTTGCTGCTGCACGCAATGTTGATGGTGAACAGATCAAAACACTGACAGAATCCATGGATGGCAGGCTTTTGAGTGTCCTTGCAAAGAAAGGTGGCTATATTGGCCGCTGATTTGTTTTTGTTTTGTTTTTGAATGTCAGAAATGTATATTTGTGAATGTGGAGATGTTATATTGGTTTCACTGGTAAAAATAAATAATTGAAATGGGTATATATTTGTTTTTTGTTAAGTTGTCTAATAATTCTGCACAGTAATAGTCACCTGCACACACAGATATCCCCCTAAAATAGCTAAAACTAAAAACAAACTAAAAACTACTTCCAAAAACATTCAGCTTTGATATTAATGAGTTTTTTGGGTTCATTGAGAACATGGTTGTTGTTCAATAATAAAATTATTCCTCAAAAATACAACTTGCCTAATAATTCTGCACTCCCTGTATACTGACTCCTTTTTTTAAACAGCGGTACTGCAAATCTAAACAAGCTGCGGAACAAGCCTCCCAGTCCAGCCCCATACTGCATGCTGGTGCTGATATACCCTCCAAGCTCTCCCCCAGCCTGATTCAGATAATACCGTACATATTTTGCTTCACCTGTGTTGTAAACAACCATCCTTTCTTTTTTAAAAATGCTGTCTTATTGGACAGAAGTGTAGCTTGACAAGCACCGTATAAAAAGGGTATGTGTTGATTCTGGTCGTCTTTCAAATCAATTTCTATGTCGTCAATTAATGTCTTTGACACGGGTGTGTAGTGTGGGCTGTCAAATTGCAAAATGGTTACGCGCCATCGTCGCACATGGGCATCACCCACAAGTTGGTAATCAGTGATATCTGCATAAATAAACATGTTGTATTTTCCGCCATATATGTCTGCAGGATGTGGGGCGTATGTGTTTTTATAATGAAGTACAAACGGTTCTTCTGTTTTGAATCCTAGGATTTCTGCCAGTCTCCCTCTAAATGTGAGAACACTGCCTTTAGGCCCCATAACACTGACATAGTTACTAACTGGGCTGTATTGTGTTTTAATGTCACTGCACTGTGGTGAATGAATGACTGCAGAGCTGTGTCGTCTGGTTAATCACGCATCAATGATGTCTTTTTCTGGAATCCATGAATCCATGAATTAAAGCTTGCAGGCCATCCTAACCATTTTACTAGAGCCATCTTTTTCCGGGCCACTTTTTTTCTAGCCAATATGCTTTCAATATTTTGTTTTTATCAACAATCACGTGTTGTAATTCAGGCTCATAAAACGTACCTCTTTGTTGAGAAATGTTTGATGTTATCAGAATACTTTACTGATCCCGATAACTTCAAACATTTCTCAACAAGGAGGTCGCTTTATCGCTTCATTAGCTGTTTAACGGTTGTATTATAAAACTCTTTACCTTCATCTGTTTCTAGTTTCATAGGGATCCTTCCCTCAGTAAGTATATCCTCAAAAGCGGCTGATGCAGCAGTCCCTGTCTTGTTTGTGAGGCATCTAACCCATGTATATTTTGAGAATACATCTATACATGTTAGCAGGTATCTAACATTATCAATATCTGCCATATATTCAGACATATCAACCAGATCGGCTTGAAACTGTTTGTCGATCCCATTGACCAATACTCTATTTCTGGGAAAGTGGATCCTAACTGGTTTATGGAGTGTGTAAGTGTCATCTCGTTCTAAATAATGTTTGACCTGAGATAACGAGGGTTTTACACCTGTTGCCTCACAGGATGCTTTACGTTAGTGATGGGTCGTTCGCGAACGAAATGGCTAGAGCCGGCTCATCGCGAGGCATGGTTTTTTTTTGTTTTTTTTTTTTCTTTCTCTCACCCTCTCGCACTTTTTTTTCGCTTCACTCAGCATGTGAGCCTTGTGCTTTACGCTGGGCAGAGGGGGTGGGATGGTAGTTACACTCAGTAGCACAGGAACAGAGCAGGAGGGAGAGACAGAGAAAGAGAGCCAGGGACAACAACGTCACATTAGAAAGGTATAGTAATCATCCACAACTATTTTCAGTTGCAGATGATAAAGGATTCAGAAAGTTATTCATGCAGGTCCATATGACAGAGAATGTGCATCTTCTTTTTGTTTTCATATTATAATTTATATTTAATTGTGTTGTGGTTTGCAGTGTTTTGTGTTGTTTCACTTTAAATTTGTAAAAGGAAAAAGCTGAAAATTTAAATAGTTAAAAGTTGAAATGTGAATAGTTGATTTTTGTATTATATGATTTATTTATTACATTTTATGTGGAGTGAATAAATAAAAGTATATTTACGGTGGCCCCTACAGACAAAGCACGTGCAAACTCCGAAGCACGTACAAAAGACAACAGAAGTGCTCCAGGATGCTAGGGGCAGTGTTGAACTTTTGTTACCTAGTGGCTACACAAGCCAGCAAGTACCAACGACCGGATTTGGTGTGTGGTAGTAACAGGTAAATGAACTTTTTTTTTTTTTTTTTTTTATTATTTGACTATATATGAATGCTTGTGTATAAATACACAAACAATACACATATGCTTTCATGCTTTCAATTGTGTAATTTAAGTGATCTAGTAGCTCTGCTTTGGAAGTTCAGTTCATGCTAGAAATGTTTTTTGGAGTTTGTACGTGTTTTGTCTCTAGAGGCCACCGCATATATTTATATATAAACATAAATAAAACCACTTTTTTTTTTTACATTAGTAATTCCTTTTGTGCATAATTTTATATTATTGTTAATAATAAATTAATTAAAGCAACAAAACAACCTGAAGAGCCGGTTCGGAGCCGAAAGAAATCCCATCACTACTATACGTAGCTTAAGGGTGGCTGTAGCTCAGGTGGTAGAGCAGGTCATCTACTGATCGGAAGGTTGGTGGTTCGATTCCCGGCTTCCCCTAGTCTGCATGCCAAATATCCTTGGGCAAGATACTAACCCGAAATTGCTCTCCGATGCATTCATCGGAGTATGAATGTGTGTGAATGTCAGTTGTGCTGGTGTGAATGGGTGAATGCACAAGTTGTGTAAAACGCTTTGAGTGCTCAGAAGAGTGGAAAAGCGCTATATAAGAACCATTACCATTTTATTTAAACTGGCCAAGCCTGCAGGATGGGCCGGATCATGATAAATTTTAGACAAGGTGTTTTCCATGATGAATGCAAGACACAAATGACTAAGATGTTGGTGTTAAAATGTCTTTTTATTTCATTCACACAGACAATGAATACTGAACAGCATACATTAAACCATGTGTCTCCCAGCCCAGTAGTTACCAATCATGCGAAGCATGGCTGGTTTAACACGACGGGCATAACGACTTGCTTCTAACAGTTGTGCAATATTGTCATTAATTGTGCATACTATATGTTGTGATGATCTCAGTTCGGTCATGGTGTGTTCTGCAAGCCTGCGGAATTGTGTTCCAGTCCCAGCGACTGTGTATGAGCGTACAAACAGGTGAATGGCTGGGATGAATCGGTCTGTCTGGAGCCTTATCATCACATTGTCATAGTAGGTGTCAAAGAAATACTCTGGCAATTCAAGCAAGCAGCTGTGTTGCACCTGACTGGGATGACCTGTTTGACATCCGTAGCATGTGTCCTGTAGAAAGTCATTTAGCGCCAACATCAGTAGGTGGTGGGTTGCAAGCTTGATGTCGATTACCGTTTCCTCACACAGACCTGATCCCGTTGCATCCTGCAACAATTGTGGAGAGGGGGGAGGAGGTGGTGGGGTCTGGATTAGCAGCGCTGGCGATGGGGAGTCTGGCAAGTCTGAGAGGTCCCACGCTTGCATGTCTCCCTCTGTAAAATGAAAACTCTCTCTCTCTCTCTCTCTCTCTCTCTCTCTCTCTCTCCCCCCCCCCCCCCCCCCCCCCCCCCCCCCTACCATTTGGTTTATTTAGTTGTCAGACAGCCTTATGATTTTAGGTTTGCACAGGGTAGAAGGCAAGCCAGTCTTCGGACAAGTCGCAAAATCATCAAAAACCAGGCGTTTTCTAATACCCTCCTACGCAGTGTTGAGCCTATGTTGACGATGGTGTTGTAAATCTGGCTAAACAGACGCAGCATAGGTCTCCAGTCGCACCACTGTATAACAAATAGTGATGTGACGTTCTGTATCGAGGCTTCGAAGCGTGTGTCGAGTAATGGAGGGGGCGTCTCCGCGATGCGCGTATCGAGGCTTGCTTCATTTATGGGAGGAGCTGAAAATGATGATGTCCGAAGCTTCGCTGCCCGGCTGTACCACGTGACTGGTTCATGAAGTGGTTCAAACTTTGCCGCGAGATATGACAGCGATATAAACCCTCAGACTTCATTCAAAATGTGGGTGTTTGATGGAGAGTTGCGGTTAGTGAGAGTTTGGAGACAGTTTGGAGGTTTATGAGAGTGAGGAAAGAAAGTCAGGAGAGAATGGAGCCAGCTAAGAAGAGGAGGATGTCCTCCCCTGTGTGGGAACATTTTGATCTTATTCCTCCCAACAAGGTATGTAAATTTCTACAGAAGATGTATTTTCATAATACTGATGGTGCAATACAATTTATGTTAAGTGGCTTTACTTTTGTACAAGGTGAAGTGTTTGCTCTGTGCCAGGGAGCTGGGATATAACAACAACACCTCATCCATGCTTAGGCACTACAGAGCTTTGCATGAGAATAAGGGGAACACCGATTGTGGAGCAAGACCAGGTGAGCCATCAAATGCAATGATAATATAGCATGCAGTAATGTTACTAAATGATATAACAATATTATACAGCTGTTATAAGTTACGTGTGTGATATTTATATTTGTGCTTTGTTCTCCTGAGGAAAGACAATAAAGACAATCTCAAATAGATGAAGACCTGGTTAGCATGGTGATTGAGGACTCCCAGCCATTTAGCATTGTGGAGGACAAAGGATTCAAAAGATTCGTTAAATCATTAAATCCTAGCTATGTTCTCCCCACTAAAAAGGTCATAAAAGCAGTGAAAATTTAGTTTTTACAGAATAAAATGTGAACAGGCAGGACTGAGGCTCAAAGCCTCAGTGTGTACCTGTCCATACCTCAACGTTACAAAAGCACAACTACTGTCCACACCCCAACCACACCTCACCTCACAGTAAATGATCATTTCCATTTTAAGCATTTCCAAATAATCATTTTCCATACTGCCAGTATAAATATACACAGTATACTGCCATCACTACATTATACATGTTTTACACACTCCTTTTGTTGTTGACATTTACAGGCTGTGTGCAAAATGCCACACTCTTCAAATTCATGCCAACTAATATTTTTACGTCCAGTAGGTGTCCTGCTAGAGCAAATGAAGCTTCAAGAAGCTTTGCGCTGGGGTGAACCAATTGGATGAAAAGCTTCATCTGCCCATCACTAATAAAAAACATGTCCTTAAACCATGTAGTGCGCTCTTCTATGCTTAGAGGGTGTTACGTCTGGTTCAGTTTGGGTAAGAAGGAAAAACAGCCGAGTCCGTGTAGGTGACAAACATAGTGATTTTATTACATGCTTCTAAGACAGAAGCATGGGAAGACAAGCGTACAGCCACAGATCTCCAAAGAGTGGACCGTTCCCCATCCTTATGTAACCCATGATGACATCACACAGTTAGACCTTACTGGAAATGATAACAGTCTCCCCATAGTCCAAAGTTCTCCTTATACAAACATCAGATGATACTTTAGAGAAAAACAAGTGTGTGACATGTCATGTTGTGCAGTTCTGTGAGCCTGTGTGTCCAACTAGAGAATGTCCTGACATGACCTCGCTGTGTAAATAAGGGTAAACGTGCGTGTTTACATAACTCTCTATGTGCATGTTCTGATGTAGGCCTGCAAATGAATTAGAACAAGGTCCTGCTGGACCCTCCAGTTATGGACGGTGAATACAATGCTGTGGATACCATTTGAAACTTGATTACAATGATGATAACCTGCATACATTAATCTTTACTCAGATTACCATAGATATAAAACAAAGATTATACTGTCATCAGATTCCACAATGGTAAATGATTAATGATTGATACTTCTAATTATAACTGTGATCATAAGAATACAAAATAAAATATCTCCTGGTCACAAGGGTAAGGATTTAACCTCCAGTTTTCAACCCCTCTGGCAGCAATAAGACTTTCCCTGTCATCACATACACTGAGAAAAATAAAGTCATCGAGCTGCGGTTGAAGCGATCAGCCTCGACCCTGTAAAGCTCAGGGCCTGTTGAACTGTTCCACTGGGAAACATACAGCATCTCTGGGAAGCCCACATTGTCCAAGCCCGCACAAACAACGGTGCGAAAGAGTTTCCAGTTTTTTGGTGACATGACTTGTGACTCCCCCCAAAACAGTCCCTCACCACAATCTACATGAAGTATAACTGCACCGCTGGTATATTTAACGGTATACACATACTCATTACTGCCTCGATATTGTAACTTAAATTCAGCCCCATCTACGGCGTTTTCACAGTGTTGCTTTTTACGATGAGGGCCCCAGGTGCAAACGCCTGTAGACGTACCTAGAGCGGCTGTGGCTTGGGCTGCTCATCATGGTTGATATAGATGTCATCCTGAGCTCGTTAGCTCGAGGTGTCGGTTCAAAGAACTGCAACTTGTTTGGAACGACACGAAGAGAAACTGCATTTAGGAAAACGAGAAAAAAAAAAAGTTTCAGTTTATCGTTGAGTTAGCAAACTTCTGCTCGTTACTGGAACAACAACATGGAAAATAAAAATAGTTCATATTTAGATACACAAAGAAAACATGTTTATCATAACTTTCTCATTAAAAAAGATTCAGAAAATCACAAAAATAGCCAAAATCAATCAACTTGACTTTTTCTAAATAATTTTCTCTTTCAAACAAAAAAAGCTAACGTTCATATTAGTGAGCAAATTAGTTAAACTCACAAACTTTCCGAGCATGTGCAGACAGCAGGACCATGATGGTCATCACTGAAAAGAGAAAAACAAGAGACACAAATAAAAAAAAAACATATATGTGACTTCACACTTTTTTGACTCGTACAGCTAAAATCTTTGTACATTTCCAAGGTGTCATCACATGTTTCCCCTACATGAAACATTCAAATCACAACATTGTTGACTCTGACAAAGTCTTTATAGTTTAACTTTAATGTAGCGATAAAGACAGTGCTCACACAGTCTGATGCAGAGAGCTCTGATCTCCATGATGTCTTCCTGCAGACTGACCAACAGACTCTTCCTTTGTGGCATATTTGAAACAGCTCTAAATAGTTTTTAGCAGAGCTGCTGTTGTGGTAAGTCACCTGACAGAAAGACAGCCTGGTGCTGTTTTAATTACTATTTTTAGATAGTTAACGTTCATCTTCGTATTCTTCCTTAAAACACTGATGATTCACATTATTCACTTTAATCCTAACATCAGTATACTGAGTTATTTGATTCACACAACAACTAAATGGTTGGGCAATATTAGCATAGTAGCGTAGTTAAAAATTAAAAATTGAACACTAAAACTTCCCAACTCACTCTTGAGCGGGCATAATCAAACAGTTCATCCCCAATTTTTGATGTGGGAAGTCTTTATTTTCTCTGCCAGGGCTGCCCTTTGTCACTGATTCTGTTCGCAATTTTTTTGGACAGAATTTCTAGGTGGTGGAAGGCTTTTACTTGGGTGGTCTCAGAATGTCATCTCTGCTTTTCGTGGACGATGTGGTTCTTTTTGCTTCATATAGGTGGTGGCCTCCAGCTCGCACTGGAACGATTCGCTGCCGAGTGTGAAGCGGTGGGAATCAGAAACAGCACCTCGAAATCAGATGTCTCCTGGGCGCCTCGTTGGTGAGGTGTTTTGGGCATGTCCCACCCGGAGGAGGCCCCGGGGCAGGCCTAGGACAGGCTGGAGAGATTATATCTCTCAGCTAGCCTGGGAACACCTTGGCATTCCCCTGGACAAGTTGGAGGAGGTGGCTGGGGAGAGGGAGGTCTGGGCTTTTCTGCCTAGGCTGCTGCTCCCAGAAGAAGATGGGGAAAAAAAACATAAAAAGATTATCAAAAAACCTAATGTGCTATAGTGAAGACACATATTTCAGTGCAAGGTAAGTCACACGTGTTTACAAACCTCCCACAGAGTCTGCTGATAGAGAAGCAGCAGTACTGTGGGTACTTCGCAGATGTTTATAAAGGCCATGCTTTGTGTTCTTCTATTAATTTAACAAAGGAACAACAGAACAAGCTGAGTGAGTTATATTTGTGTTTCAAGTGAGAAACACTTGCCCAGAAAGACAGAAAAGAACATTTAAAGAGTAGATAAATAAATATATATGGAGATTTACACAATTTCCATTCAAGTGAAATGCATTCAGTCCTTGATTTCAGAAATGTATTCAGTTTTTTATTTTTATTTTATTTTATTTATTTATTTTTTATTATTTTTTTTATTTTTGTTCCAATGTTTTCAGAAGGAAATAAGACCAGCAGTTGAAATTACAAGTTACAGCACTGGACCTCCCTGTGAGTGCAGCCATGACCCCAATCGGGCCGTATAGTTTTTATACTGCGACAATAACAAGTCACTATTATGTCTGTCTTCTTCCAGAACCCATCCTGATGTCTCCATAAGAATCCTCTTCATCCATCCGGCCTCGCATTGTCTCTGCTCCCTCCTGGAATCAGAAAGACAGGCACAAAAACATCTCCCCGCCTGTACTTGATCATTTTACTATTACTGCAGCTGAGATCCTTCAGGGTGAACAGGACACTCCTGAGGACGTTTTACGACACCGTGGTGGCATCTGCTATCTTTTATGCTGTGGTCTGCTGGAGTGGTGGAATGGCAGAGAGGGGCAGGGAGAAACTTGACAAACTGGTCAGGAGGGCCAGCTCTGTCCTGGACTGTCTGCTGAAGTCCATCGAGCAGGTTGGGGAGGAGAGGATGTTGTCTAAGCTAACATCCATCATGGACAACACCTCCCACGAGCACTGAGCAGCTCGTTCAGCAGTAGACTTTTACACCCACAGTGTAGGAAGGAGCGCTACCGCAGGTCATTCTTACCAGCAGCTGTCAGACTCTATAACACTGTTTAACATGGTCATCGTACTCACCAGCTTGTTTGTTCATTGTACATTTTATACATAGCCCTGCACATTTTCTAGATATCTCTGTGCAATTTTTCTATATACATTTCTGTACATTGTTACCTGTATATACGGACTTTAGTTGCTTATGTATACAAGACCACTTTGTGTCTTCCTTTTAGACTTTATATTCCCTTTGCTATAAGAGCTGTGTAACACCAAAATTTCTCATTTGTGGGATAATAAAGGTTTATTCTATTCTATTCTATTCTATTCTACTGATTCTAAAATCTAGGTGAGGACATTATGTTTGGACTTCCTGTGGCCCAGAGAATATCCTTATAACCATTATCAAATGTGATGTGTATGCATGCTGCCAAACCCTCTGCGCTACTACATCTACCCTTCAATATTTCAGTCCAGTTATACTGATGGACAAAGCTTTTGACCCTCAAACACAGAGCACATATTTTCGTGTGAGTTGTGAGGTACAAAAAGTTTTGTCATTACTTGCAGCAACAAAAGGGTAAAGTAAGAAAGTCATTTTTTTTCAAGCACATGTGTACGAAACCTCACTTTAATCAGAGAGATGCTCAGGCTATGCAGGTATATTTCACTGTTGACCACAAAGTTGATGTTTCTGATTAGTGGACAACCTCAGTGAGTCCTTTTTAAAGCTCTTTTCTTGTAACAGCATTCATACACTTGTAATAGCACAAAGCATATGGAACAAGTTGTTTTAAGTTCAGCCTATAAACAGACAGATGGCTGCTTTTGTTAACATTCAAATTTTATATGTGTTCACAATGATGTGGGTGTGGCATCCAGCTGTACCCAATGGAACATATACAAGCTATATCAACTTATAGAGATGCACACTGAAGCTGAAAATGCACAGCTTGTTCAGTTACACAAACAATATGTAAAAGATCTGGGTTATCTGGGTCACTCTCTCAGATGTGACTGTCTTCAGTCTCTTTGTAGCCTGTAAGGTTGCAGGAATTGGAGAATAAAAGTTTAAAAAGGTTAGAAACCATTATTTGTGATGCATATTACATACTACTACTCACTTCATAGAGCAGTTTCAATTTTTGTCATGATGCATGTTCAGTCATCCAGGTGAATAAATTCCAAAAGGCTAATTCTGGTCATGGTAATCATACCAAGGCCCTTTAGACTTTTATCAGTAATCCTCTTTTGTGTCAGGGGTTGCTGTGTGGATGTGGAGAAGAGGGACCCAAACGCAGGACTAGTGGTGAGGATTAAGGGTGTTTATTGTAATTTACGAATGAAGACAGCAGGAGATGGCTGACTGAACTGAACACACGGCAATGACAACATCAATGAGAAGACTGTGAACAGAAGGAAACTAGAACATAATGCACAGAGACTGACAAAGGGCTGACATAATAAAACAGGACGTGTATATATGGAAACTAAAGGTAGAACATGACTAAACTGAAAACACGGGGTCAACGACACAGGAACCCTGACATTTTGTCTGCATCTGAGGCTGAATCTCAGGTGGTTCCTGTAATCAGCGATCTTACATGCTGTTTGTTCATACTGATGTGCCAAAGTGGGTTAAAATGGACAGAATCAACCTTTTGGCATGGACATTTCTGAGGTCAGGTGGAAATTGTTTCTGGTGGATCAAGCAAACAGTTTCATACTTATATCTTGGAGGCATTGTCTAATATACTGTAACGGACATGTTTACAAGTTAGTTTTCCTGTTGTTTTGGCATTGGCTATGGCCTACAGTAGCCTGTGTTACTGGTATTAATAAACAGCAGGTAAACACAATACCAATCGTCTCTGTCTTCTGTCGGAGGGATGCTACAATACTGTTACTCTTGTAATTATTATCTTATTAACATTAATAATTTTTTTTTAAATTGCATTGTATCCTCTCGCCACGACCCGGCCTCTTCTCCATTAATTCCTGGTTTTCTGTGAGTTTGCGCTCTTTCCGTAACTAGTCGGCTTCAGTGCAGTCTTTATTTTTTATTATTTTTCTTTTAATTACGCTGATTTTATAACCGTGTTACCATGGACAGGAGCGGGGTCACATTAACCCCCCCACGTGCTCTACAGCGAGGGGGTCAGAAACAGTTATTTTCATTTTATGATGATATGTATATATATTTTTCCCTTTAGGAAAGCTCGTAAGATTGCAAATACAACTATGAGAGCTGCAGAACAACAAGAAATACAGAAAGCTGTCTAAACCTAAGGTCTTAGAAACAGCCAAGAAGAGACTCACACCCTTAGCTAACCATATAGATAGAAGCCAGGGAATAAACTCTCTCTCTACTGAACCATCCAAGGTGTTCTCTTAGTGGCAGGGAAACAATATGAGAACAGAACCAACCCACCTGAGTAGGATCCAGTAACCATCACAGTGGAAGCTGTCCAAGAAAGAGTCATAGGCAGCACCATTCCAGGCTGTTACATTGACATGGCAGATGTTTCCAGTAATGCTAACTGTACTAGTACAAACCCACATATGGTAGTGTTAGTGAGGGCCCGAGGTTGCACCCACTTTCTGAAACAATGTGGCGTTTAGAGGACGATGATGGTCGTTCATGTTTAGATAACAATGGCTGGGATGTTGATTTGCTTCAAATTGTGGGCAACTGGAAGCAAAATCTTTTAAAAATACTGGATTCTTGTTCAATAATCCAGTCTAATTTAAATTTTTAAAAAAAGTTCTAGTGTTTTTAAACCAGCCATTCCAGTTTGCACACGACAAATTACTTAGCATCCCACCCACACATTTACAAATAAAAATTATTTGTAAAAAAAATTAAAAACCTATTTTAAAACATCTCATCTACCAACAGGGAAAGTATGACAGGGCCGTTAATATATTGGTCATTGTAGCAGACTGGCACTGAAATGATGGAAATGGAAGCGTTTTTTTAAGCACGGCAAACATCGCAAATTTACTCAGGCACATTTTGGATACCCTTTAAATTCACTTACATATTCTCATTTTCTGCTGCTACTTTAAAGAAATGCATCTCTGTAATGTCACTTTGTGTTCTGTTAACTCCCTTTGTCTACAGCATCAATATGTCAAATATAAGCTTTTTCATTATGACCCAATCTGGTCTTTTGTGAGCTATTTTGTTTTCAGACACAGTCTAACACTGGCCATGCAGATAGTTTCACCTTTGGCTTTATTGAACAGCTGAGGTTATGGAAGACAAAACAAGCTACTTATTCTGTCTCTGTACTAAACCACACTTTAATTAAAGATATGCGTTATATCAAACTACAAAGTCATATTTTACTCTTGACCACACAGCTATTTCAGAAAAGGCAACGCAACACTCAGATTAGCAGTTCACCACAGTGAGTGCCTGTGAGCTGCAACCAGTCTTTTCTTGTAACAGTGTTCATACATATGTGAAAAGACAAAGCAGAAGCCACAAGTTAGCTTTAATTAGATGTAAACGTAGAGAAAAGCAGAACAGTGTCTGTCTTAGTAACTGAACGTTCTAGGTACTTTGAACCACATGGGTCTATTTAACTGAATGCACACAAGCTATAACAGTTTATAGACATGCAAACAAAACTCAGTGTACAATGTGTACAACTTCTTCAGTTACAAAAAACAATACAGTATAATTCTGGGTTGTTTTCACTCTCTATTAGTTGAAATTGTGTCTTTATTCAGCTCTCTCAGCAACCTGTAGGACACACAGAAATTACAAAAAAGAATATTTTATACATTTATTTTCTTTCTTTATTTTTAATGATGGAAAGAAATTGCTTTGGTGCATATTACACACCAATGTTTAACTTAAAACAGAATGAATATATTTGACCTGAAACATTAGCATTCTTATTGTCTCTGGTGGGTCAAGCATTAATTCTGCATTTGTATTATGATAGGATCATCTTACACATGACTTCTGAAAGGATGAAACCTCACAAAGATATACAGTGGAATCCCGAATTACGAATTTCCCATTTATCAAAAAATTCAAGTTACGAAGGCACTTAACGGCAATATTTCAGCCCATCACGAAAACTTAGGAAAGACCCTCGGGAACTAATTAATTTCATAAGTCGGGGTTCGACTGTGTGTGTATGTATATATATATATATATATATATATATATATATATATATATATATATATATATATATATATATATAGATAGATAGATAGATAGATAGATATATTCGTTATCTATGTTTATTAGTATTTACTGACCATTGCGCATTATCTGAATGTGACAAATCAGGAACTATTATTGCCAATCTTACCTATGATATTATAGAATAGAAGGGATCTGCTGATACAGGTTGGTTGATACATGCTGAGGGCATCCTTGTGATGGGTCCCGGTTCTGCTTCAGCAACAGATGGAATTAAATCAGTTGTTAGCCAAAATGCTTATTTCATAAAACATTTATTTTGCTATATGCAAGGTGCTGCTAACAGGGCCCTCTGCTAACAAAAAAGGTGAATCTCTAATGGCGTTTCTGCTTTCTATTTGCCTGGCAGTTCCACTTTGATGAGAAGAAAATTCATTAGCCCAAATGGCACATCACCTGTAGGAGATGTCTTAGGGATCGGGTGTAATTTATGTTGGGAGGCGGTAAAGGGCAGTGCCCCTGGTGGTCCCTGGCTAAGGGGCCATGGAATTTCAACTCTCTGGTGGTGAAAGAGCCTGAACTAGTGTGTCAATGCACAGTTTGGGGTTTGTAACCAGTCTCCTGAAAGATGTGCTTGGCTCTGTTCCTCTGTTCCTCTGTTCCACTATGTAGTTGTCTTCAGTGTAAGGCAGTGTGGAGAGCAGAGTATTCTTTTTATCCTTCTGCCTTACTGATTATCAGAGGGTGTCTTGTTGTTTCAGTACCTTCTTGAAGTTGCTTCTCCATCTGGCAATTCTATTGTCCAACTCAGAGACATAAGTTCTTGTGTGGGCAGTGAGATCTGGAGAGGCATGACTGTGACTCACTCTGAACCAGAGTGGTGTTTTGTTCATGAACTTCTGTGCAAATCACAGTTTGCCCATAAAAAAACACCATGCTCTAGCATAAGGGATTTCATAATTTGCAGATCCGGGTCGAGACTCATGATCAAGTCATATGATCAGATTTGGGTCTGTACTGTCTGGAAACGTGGGTAATGAGAGAAAGAGCTGAGCTGATCACCACCTGGTGGTGAGTTGGATTAGTTGGTGGGAAAGGATGCTGTAAAATCCCGCTTTCAGCAGGATTTTACAGCATTTCAGGAGAAGCTGGGTACACTGAGAGTTCAGAACTTCTGTTGTTCAGGTGACTGTACATTTAATAGGTTGCTGCCCGCTGTGGTGGTAATCCCTGAATTGGTTTCACTGAGTAAGTTTTTGTTTCTTTATACAATAATACTAAAAACATTGTGTGTTCTGACCTGTTTGATCCTCGATCAAACTATCGTCCTTTGCTAACTGACAGAGCGATGCTGAAACAGAAGAAAGTAAACAAAAATGTATCATTATATAGCCATAAAAATAGATATTGTCCAAAATGAATTAATAAATAAATTAGATTCAGACATTACCACACAAGAAAATAAATATTAAGAGAGAAAACACAAGCATAGAAAAGAAAACAAACAAAAAGATACAGCATAAATTACCTTTGTTTTTTCTTACAAGAGCATATGTTTCTTTCACTGCATTCAATGTACTGGCTTCTGTTGAAACTGGGGGGGGAAAAAGAACATGCAACGACTATTTCTAAATCATTTAGGTTGCCCCATGTGAATTTAGCTTAAGTCACCTTAATTCCTTAAAACAAACCTCTAATAGGAAATTTCTGTTTTATTCTAGATATTAAACCAGTGTGTTACTATTACTATTACAATAATATTGAAACGGTGTTTGTTTTCTTACCTGTTTGATCCTCGAATGAGCGAGAATCATCTACCTTTGTTGACTGACAGAGTGACACTGCAGTAGAAGAGGGGAAAAACAAAAAAATAAACAACAAAAAAAAACAAAAAACTTTTTTTTGAATAAACTTTAAATTAGCACATTTTCTATGTAGCAATTGTTACACTGCAGTGATTCCGTCTTTCTAGTGCTTAAAATAATATACTTCTGAATGAACAGAACTGCATTGCTTGTAGCAAACCAAAACCCATGAACACAAAATTATGTGAAATGTTTTTCTTTTTCTTTTTTTTTTTTACCTCCGCCCTGGCGACATTTACCAAAGTGATGCAGTCCCACCACCAACAACAGAGCACTCAATGAAATAGTGGCAATGATCCAAGATGTGGCACATGACGTCTCGTTGAGACTTTCTGAATGAGTTGTTGAATGTTAAAGAGTTAAAATTGTAAGGGGAACATAAACAACCCTAAATTTTCATTTCTACTTCTTTATAGTGCAACACTGTTTAAAATTTGACATATCTGCATTCAAAACTTAAAAAAAACTCCAAAAAACCTTACTTTACATTTGATTATCAGAAGGTATATTTTGCACATTTCATAATATTTATTTTTTATATTTCCTAATATTTCTAAAACACGAATAGATTCAACGGCTTTGCTTAAAAATCAATGATTGAAAATGTGTCTACATTTCAATTACATCACACGTCTGCACCAACCTTATATTAAAATGTAACACAAAAGATACCATACATGGTTCCTCCTGGCACATGACTTAGCTCAGAATTACAAAGTGATGCAGTTGTAATAGTACTGCCATTAAAAAAGAAAGAAAAAAAGATGTGACCTCTTCAGGGTCTTACCTGTGACACTGAGCCAGCTCTCCGGTGACTGTCCACCACCTGAGATGTTGCACGTGTAAAGTCCCTCATCTGACTTTGAAACTCTTTGGATGGTCATATCTCCTGTGGAGCTGCTGTGAACATGAGCTCCATCTTTATAAAAATTAGAGGTGAAGTTGGAGGAAACACTTTTGTTTCTGCAGCGAAGAGTCACAGCTTCACCCTGCATCACAGGAACAGCAGGACTCTCCAGGACCACAGATCCAGCTGAATGACAAGAATCTGAGATTTATTGAAATTAATTTAAACTAAGTTTGAAACAAAATGTTGTCCCAGTGCAAACTTACCAGTAACACTGATGTTGATGCTGTCGCTTCTGTTTTCTCCTTTAGTCTCACACCAGCGCTCTCCACCGTCATCTGGATACACACTTTTTATTATGCACAATGATCCTGCTTTTCCCTGGTCGTTGTGACTGCATGAGTTTATTTTCCCTTTGGAATTATGCACAACTTCCCAATAAACAGCATCCTCACAGTAAAATATCACTGATTCATATTCAAAGAACTGCAATCTGTTTGGAGCGATACGAAGAGAAACTGCATCTGTGAAAAAGAAAAAAAAGAAAGGTACAGTTTAGACTTGTACTAAAACTGTTGTGGTTAAACAATGAAAAAAATAACACTTGAGTAAATGAAAGCAAATTAACTGAAGAAGTGACTCATGATTACATTTACCAAATGTGCAGGTTCACTAGAAACACCACAGAACATATATTTTCCATACTTTTTATACATTTATACATTTTTATACTCCCCGAAGCAGAAAATAGTAAACATCGTT
The DNA here is from genome assembly GCF_057381915.1 of Diplotaxodon limnothrissa. Lineage (NCBI taxonomy): Eukaryota > Metazoa > Chordata > Actinopteri > Cichliformes > Cichlidae > Diplotaxodon > Diplotaxodon limnothrissa. Next base: position 34,022,278 of record NC_140598.1, read on the forward strand.
CATATCAACAAGCAAATGTATGATACACACCAACTTCCTGGTAATGTGTACACAGCAGGATCACTAAGGAGACAAAAAAAATAGTTAGAGATTACAAAAACTCTTGTTGGCTCCCACAGCTGCTGGCAAAGGTATCATAGCATCTCATAACTACTGAAGTTTAGTTTTTATGTGGAAATAGACGTGGTACTTACATAATTTGATGCACATAGCTCTGACCTCCATGATGCCGTGCTGCTGACTGTGTCGGCACGTGACAAATGTAAAAAGGAATGAGCAGGGGCGTTTTCCTGTGTGGCTTCTTTCTGCACTTAAAGCAATGCTAAACCTTTAAAAAGAACTTTCAAAGAAGTTGTTGCCTTCAAGTTACCAGCAGTGTTTCACTTCACTATGAAAGAGGCAACAAAGACAGAATAATGCTGCGTTCAATACTTTTAATAGTTTAATATGCATTTATTTATTAGTGATGTTTACTTTATACTTTTATGTATTAGCATACTAACATACATTTATTTGTACTAAAAGATTTGAGTAGTAGAATCACCAAAACTGAAGTAATAATAATAATAATAATAATAATAATAATATAATTAGATTTACTAACCCTAACATCTCCAATAATGAGAAGCAGTGACATGAAGTTGGTTCCCAACTTGCAAGGTTAACTTGGTAAGCTAATAACCAGACAGGTTCACATGAAAAACTGTCCCAGCAGCACTGTTGGTGAATTTACAAAGGACGATAAAACCACAATGTTGCAAAAAGCTGAAGAGGTTAAACACATAATAAAAAACAAAAGTAACACAGCCGCTGCAGACAAAGCAGCAGTGTGAGTGTGTGTTCTGTAAGAGCAAAGGTTAAGTTCAGTTTAGTTTACTTTAGTTCAGTCTTAAATATACTATATAAATGTGTGTGCACTTTAAAAGTCAGTAAGACTGGGAAAGAGTTGCTTATGAATATGTTTTGCCTATTTGAAAATGGGAAGAAAATCTGCCATAAAAGCCAGCTGTCCACTTTAAGTTAACAGACATACCAAAATAAGAAGTGTATCATAAAGACTGCTCCGAGACAAAAAAATATATATATAAAAAGAACATACAAACATAGACTATTCTGTTCTGAGATGTAACATTTTTTTATAAAACAATAAGATTTAGGAATCTACATAGTTATTATTGATGTTCATTGGTAACAAACAAAGTCTTCAGATGTTATTATAAAATTCAGTCCCTCGTACTATCCATGCACAGAGCTATGCTGTTTTCCAGAGAAATGATTGGTCAGTAGGTGGTAATTGGATATCTGTTGATCGCTAATGGCAAACATAACCTGCTCCAGAGTAGCTTAGGATTGCAGGATAACTTAGCATAAGGATATACCCCTGGTAAGAAGTGGACCACCTTTGAAGTAAAGAAAACGCAGGGATAACGCTGAGGTTACCATGATAAGACACAAGCCTGTTCTATAATACAACAATGGAGGTGTGTTGATATCACTGTTTCTAAAAACCCATAATAACTAAGAATTTTCAAATCTGACTAAAACAGCATATTCACATATGTGGGATGAAGCTATTTGAATAATATGCCTATTTGTACACCCAGGACCTGTGTGATTGCAGAACTAAATCCACAAAAGATTATATCAGTATGGCCTCATATAGCATTTTGATCATAAACAAACATATGTGAGAATCCTTTTCTCTGATTACAGCTCTGAATGCAACACATTTGTCCTCAGTCAGCAAACATCTCAACTTGGGTCTTGGTTACTGTCTCTGATCAAATTGCCCACAAACAGCCAACTCCATTATATATATTTTTTTATTTTAAAAGCAAAACATCAGCTGTATTACCTACATACCAGTCTCACTTCAGTTCTGCTCAAGGCCCTTGAGGCATGACAGCATAGCTGCACAGAAGTCAAAAGGAAGAGTCTTTAGAGTGCCCCCTCCCTCTAAAGTGCATTCACTACATGCACAAATAATCTCTGCTTACCTTTCTATAAAAGTTGCCGCATGCCTCAAGTTTAAAATTGAATAGATTTATAGTAATGGCAGCACGTTTCACAACAGTCCTACTCTGCTTCCTACTCTGTGTCATAAAACATTACACTGTGTTTAATTTTGTTTATTTTTCTTTTTTATGTTTTGTTTGTTTGTTTTTTTTCTTCTTTCTGGCTATAAAATAAAGTTAAAGACAGTTTACAGTGAATACATATGTCTGATATTTTATTGGCACTAAAAGCAATATGCTTATGCAATGAAACTTCAGTGTCTTCATTATTTCAAATGTAAATAAATTGTATAAATGAATCATACACGCAATGTATCATACAATACATTGTATGTACGATCCTGAAGGATGTAGCAGGACTGGAAATTGAGATGGATTGACAAATATTTCATAAACTGCTGTGAGACCAGATTGGGCAATGACATGGTGGACAGAAGGTCTTCTTGTACTTTGATAGTTCCATATCTATTCTGAGGCATACAGTTATATCAAATTATAGAATCTCATAAAGTTGTGTAGATATGTGTACATATCAAAACAAGACATTTCTTGTTCCAGAATTATTCTGTAAAAATGATTGTCACAGTGTTTAGGGTAATGCTGTCACGGTTGACGATGGCCAACCGTGGGGAAGTGAGGAAGAAGGACCCAGGCGCAGAGCTCTGAATATCAGCAGTGCATTTATTTACAGTGAATGGAAAATAACAATAAATGCCCGTGCTCTCCCCTGACTCCCGTGTTGTGTCTTCCCTGACAAGTCCGTGTCTTTGTGCTCTCTGCTCCCGTGTCTCAGCACTCCCCGTGCTGGCTGCTGTCTGGCACTCCACACCTCCCCTGGGGACACAATAGAAGCAGCCGTCAGGACACATACAACCGAGGGGATACACACACTAACTAAGCTCAACCGGAAGACTACCGTGGAGTCACACGTAATGATCCCGTGCCGGAGGAAGCTCCATCGCTCTTCTAAATAGCTCCCCCGAAAAGCCCAGATCAGCAGCAGGTGTGCGGCAAGGCTTCGGGTGTGGCCAGTCCCCTAGCAGGGCCACACCCACCAGGTCTGGAGGTGCTGTAACTTCGATCCAACCATGAGGGAAGGCTGTGTGCTCACCAGCAAAGTGCACCTTGCCCTCACTTTTAAAGAGCTCTGCAGCATATTCTAAGTGTTGGTAGGGTGTGAATAAAGCAAAGGCACCCAAACTATAAGGCTCCAAGCTCCACTTCTTCACTATGACCCCTGTGCAGAGATCCCTGACCTTCTTGCCATGAATCTTTTCCAAATCTCTCAAACCAGCTCTTTAAGGTGGTCATCATCTGGACCTAGGAATAGTAGGGAGTTATCAGACCAGGTGTAGGAACCCAAAAGGACCCCAAAGGTCTTTTTTGTTGGGAAACTGTGGCTGGGGTAGTAGATGAAACGAGATGGTCCATCTGTGATGCCCCCCCCCCCCCCCCCCTTGGATGCCGTCATCCTCCCAGAACCTGTTTTTGAAAGTGAGCAGGACTTTAGTGGAGCTGTCATAATGGACAGACCTCAGGGCGTCCATCTTTTTAATGGAGAGAGAGCATTTGGTCTTCACAAGACCAAATGCTATGTCCTCATGAAGTACACAGACACACACACCTACACACACAGTACTTGGATGCAGGGGGCACAAAAATCCACACAGAATAAAATCAAAGTACTACTTATATTAAGTTATAATGATATTAATAGGTGATTTGTGAAATATATCATTAGCAATAAATGAATTATTTTATCCACAACCATGGTTATAGTTGGGCCATACTAACAAGGTTGGAAACATGACTATTTCTCTTTGTTTTTCTGTTTCTTTTTATGCCTTTACTCCACTGGGCCTCATTTGTAACTGAGAATGAAAGCTCAAAAAAATTACCTCCAGATGATTGAGCTATTATCTAATGCAATCACCTGTAACATTTGGAACTCAATTTAATTCAATTTCATTTGTGAATTGACACAAAATCTGAAGTAAATTTGTTTTCACATTTATAGTTATTGTGAATTCTTTACGTATACAGAGACCTGTAATACAGTAAGCACTTACGAATACACAGATTTAAACTGACTGCAAAATGATACATGATAAACAATACGAGATGTTTCTCAGTTACTTCCTTGTTTTCAGTCTCACTCAGTGATGGGCATGTTTTTTAATTGTAGAATAGAAAGGTTCCTCTGCCACAGGTTGGTAGATATCTTGTGAAGGTTTGTATGCAACAGCAGATTTCACTGTTTCTGCTTTGAAGAGAGATAGAATTGAATATGTTGGTTAACAAATTTGTATGTAATTCAAACAACGTGCAACACTTTTCATCATATCTGTGAAATAACATTGTTCAAATTGTGATTAATAGATGCAATAAACAGGGAGAACAATGTAATTACAACATAATTAATTATAACATTATTAAGGGAATTCATCCTAATGAATGATCCTAGTGAAATATATAGTGTATAGAGAATAATTAAACAGGTGATGAGTAGGATGACCATGTTAAACTGTGTTATAGAGTCTGACAGCTGCTGGTAAGAATGACCTGCGGTAGCGCCCCTTCCTACACTGTGGGTGCAAAAGTCTACTGCTGAACGAGCTGCTCAGTGCTCGTACAGTCTCATGCAGGGGGTGGGAGGTGTTGTCCATGATGGATGTTAGCATGCACAACATCCTCTCCTCCCCAACCCGCTCGATGGACTTCAGCGGACAGTCCAGGACAGAGCTGGCCCTCCTGACCAGTTTGTTGAGTTTCCCCCTGCCCCTCTCTGCCATTCCACCACTCCAGCAGACCACAGCATAAAAGATAGCAGACACCACCACAGTGTCATAGAAATACTATGCTAGCAACAAAAAAGTAATTTATTTGCAGTGTCTGGAAGTAAACATTTTTGTTAGGATGGTTTTGAAAATGACTGTGCTGAAACATGTTCTGTTAGGGTCAAGAAGGTGTTTGGTGGACAGACGAAAGAAGACGATGAGACTTGATGGCGGAATGAATAAGTGTAGTCAAGCATTCAATGGAAGGGGTTAGCAAATAAGAAAGCATGAGCGGGGGGGTGGGGATGGGGGCGTTCAAGGATAGTTAGTGAACCAGCAAGTGCAGCGGATTAGTAAGGAGGAAATGAAAGAAGCTATGAAGACAATGAAGGGTTGAAAGATGAGTGGTACTGATGACGTAGATTATGGAAAAGTCCAGGGGAGACAGCAGATTTTACTAAATAGTATGTCTTATTGCTTTTCTATCACATTATTACCAAAACAGAAATATACTGTAATATCACAATGAATCTTACCAAGAGATTGAGTGTCACCCTGGCCCAAAGAATCATAAACTGGATTAGGACACAATTCAGCTTCATCTGATGGAGACAAACCGTGCAAGTGAGGGAGCAGATAACCATAGTAACATCAGTGATGATGACCCATGTCTGCCCTTTCTTGTATTTAACAGAACTAATGTGATGTTTTCTGATATTTCAAATTAGGGAACATAACCATACTCCTACAACTGCCCAATATATAAAACACTGGTAACGGGAAATAATTGCAATTTAGCACAAGCTAGTTATAATATATGTAATCCTAGCCACACCACTAGATGTGATACACTAAATGCTACACATCTTAGATTTAGACCTTCACAGATAAGTGAATTCATAATTTAATCATTGAGTTTTCTCTGGATTATTGCAAATGGTAAATGGTCTGCATTTGTATAGCGCTTTACACATTCAGTCATCCACCCATTCACACACACATTCACACACTGGTGATGGCAGCTACATTATAACCATTAGATACTTTATCTGAGGTGTTATTCCAGGAAATGAACATTCAAAGTTGCCTTTTTTCAAATGCGATGCCTATCTCATCAAGAAAAATAGGAAAGTATCACTCCAGATGACATAATTGTTCTTAAAAAAGGTAAAATAAAATAAAATAAAATAAAAGGTTTCTTTTAAGAAACTTAATGTAACTTTGGTTTTAAAAGTTCTTTATTTGATCCTAATAAAGGTACGCTGGCTAGTGCAGCCTGATAGTAGAGGCATTTCTTACTATTTGTGTTCTGTACTGCTTGATCTTCTGTTGAGCCTGAAACACATACCATTGTTGACCAAGAGACCAACGATGCTGTAAAAAGAAAATAGGAAAAATAACTCCAATAAAAAATAATAAAAAAAAACTAATAGATTAGTTAACGAAACTGAAACATTAGCAACTGAATAAAGCATATCTATATATCCATATATATATGTTTTTGTTTTTTTGTTTTTTTTTTGGGGGGGGGGGGGGGTACCTCTGTAGCAGTCTTTGCGGAAGTGATAGAGTCCCACCACTGCAATCAGAGTGCTCAATAAAATAGTGGCAACGATCCAAGGTGTAGTAGCAGCACAGTGGCTCCTCTTGTTGTGACTGTCTAGATAAGTTGTTGAATGTACATTTATCGAGTTTGAAGAAAGATTAAGTATAAATTTCACTATTAATAATTTCACACTTGCATGTTTAAAATGTTACAAATCCTATACCAAAGTCCTCTAAAAGGTCCAAAGAACCTTCTTCAATAACTGATGATTAACCCCACAAAGAAACAAACATATTGAACAGTTTTGCAAATATTTGTATCACACATACATATAATTATTTTGGAACATTGCTGTTTCTCACCTGTGAGACATGGCAGATAGACAGACAGCCAGCTCTCTGGTGATTCTCCAGCTCTGGAGAAGTTGCACTTGTAAAGTCCTTCATCTGACTTGGAAACTCTGTGGATGGTCAGGCTTCCTGTGGAGCTGCTTCTTTTGTGAACTCCATTTTTGTAGAAATTAGCTGCAATATTGGATGAGTTCAACCTGTTTCTGCAGCTCAAAGTCACATTTTCTCCCTTCATCACATGAATATTGGGAATCTCCAGGATCACAGAACCAGCTGAAAGACAAGTGAGTTAAATTTATAAAATGTTGAACTTGTGTTTCTTTGTGGCAAAATATTACTGCCTCCATTCAATCATACCAGTGACAGTGATGTTGATATTGTTGCTTCTCTTCCCTCCTGCTGTCCCACACCAGTATTCTCCACTGTCACTTGAATAAAGATAATGAATGGTGCACTTTGTACCTGTTGTTGTTGCTGTTGTTTTCTTACTGTTTCTTTTGCATTGCTTTACTTCCTCTTTCATCTTATATAACACATGTCCATGAGAGATCCCTTCACAGTAAAAACTAACTGACTCATATTCAAAAAACTGGGATTTGTTTGGAACAATACGAAGAGAAACTGCATCTGAGAAAAAGAATAATAAAAAACAATGGTTCAGATTCTTATTGAATTAACAAACTGCTGAATTTAAGTTGTACAATTAAAAAACAAATTAAAAATATGATAGCCAATAAAATGTGCATCATAACTTTTGTGACTAAACACACTAGAGGTGTGGTGATTTTCAAAATGTTCTTTTTTTGTGTTAAAATAAACCATCTTTTCCTCCAATCACAAAATGATGAATAAGCAAACAGATATTACTCACCAACTTTCTGAGCATGTCCACACAGCAGAATCAGCACAGTCATCACTAAAAAGACCAAAAATAGTTACTATAAGATGTATCCACATCTTCAGACATCTTCAAACTTGTCAACTCTTAGAGTTAAATCTCATACAGTTGGTATTCCTTGTTAAATTTCTAAGGTGTCACCAAAGGTTTCTGCTAGGTGAAAGCTTTAAATCACCACAGCATTTTAACAACATTGTTATGTAATGTATGTTAATGTATAAACTGAGACAGTACTTACACAGTCTGATGCACAGAGCTCTGACCTCCATGATGTCTTGCCGCAGACCAACCAATAGATGCTTCTTGTATGACCTTTGTGAAACAACTATGTGAAAATAGTTTTCAGAGAAGCAGAGCTGTTGCTGTGGTAGGTGAGACAGAGCACATACTGATGCTTTCAAATCTATTTGTAGCCATTTAACGGTTTTTTTATGCTTTCATTATACCAGTGCCCTAGCACTTAGACCAGTCATAGGGTTAGGGTTAGGTTAGGGTTAGAGCAGTCATTTTGGATTTCTACCTTAGACCCCCGCGGAGTCATCATTTTGCGTTTCTACCTTTAAAAGCCGGAGAGCAGTCAGTCAAATGCTGGAAGTGGAAGCTAAATTGGCTAGTCATTCATATGTATATTAGGTTGTTACCTAGGAATTCTGGAGGGAGGGGAGTGGGGGTGTGTGATTGAGGGGGTGGGGGAGTGGAGTGTTTCAGTTTGCCATCTTAGGGAGAAATCAACACACATGGGTGTATGTCCTTTGTTGCTGAGATTTATTGATGAAAACAGTACAAAAAACCAACCATTTGTACACATATTTACAAATAATAATAAAAAGTGAGTGAGTACATTTCAACATTTTCAGCAATCACTCACAATCCTGGCACTGCCATGGTATCTGCCGTCTGCATTTACCACATGTGTATCTGTAGCAGTGAACACATCACACAGTGGCCTGATTTTTCTTGCATTTCTTGTGTTTGACCTGACACGTGGCTCTTTTTCCAGGGCCAGGTGTGGAGGGTTGTGTCCGAAGCAACTGTTCTTTTCTTGCCTTCTTCGCAGCTACATGAGAGCGAGCCAACTCTGTTGCAAGCGCCACCAGGAAGTCCACCCGTCTTTCCTTCGTCCCGGTGCATGCTTGATACAGCACATGTGCATTCAGTGCTGCCATGTCAATCATGTTATAAAACACGGCAACTGGCCAGCGCCGTGTTCCTCTGCGGACTGTGTACTCCCGAACCATCTGGTCCATCACATCCACGCCACACTTTGTTTTGTTGTAAAGGGTGACAGTGTTTGGCTTCCTTTTGGTGGTGTTATCAGTCTGAACCACGCTGTGCATGCTGCTAAGAATATAGACTGTCTTCTTCCGTTTGGCCGCATACGCCGTCAGCGTGGCAGCAGAGGTTGAAAACACCTAAGAAATAAGATAAATTGTTATTTCCATAGCCCTTTTACACACAATGAAACACATAAACATAGAACCACAAAAGACCTGCAACATACCTGAGTGGTGAATTCATTGCGATCTGTCTGTCTAGTGGATTGAGGAATTTCCCTGCGAATCTTGTTGACTGTGCCGAGGATGGTGGTTTTCCGTCCAAGAAGTTTTTGCGCAAGTGAAAGCGATGTGAAAAAATTGTCCGTGGTAACATTTCTGCCCTTGTCTAGGAATGGTTCCATCAGCCTCATTACTACATTTTCAGAAAGTCTCTCCCCAGTGGGACGATTGGGGTCCTTGCCAAGATATGGGAAGACATTGCAAATGTACTTGGATTTTAGGTCGCAAGCCACCCAAAACTTGATCCCAAACTTGTCAGGTTTACTTGCAATATACTGCAGGAAACAGCACCGAGTCTTTGATGGGAAAAGCCCGTCTTTCCTTCGTCCCGGTGCATGCTTGATACAGCACATGTGCATTCAGTGCTGCCATGTCAATCATGTTATAAAACACGGCAACTGGCCAGCGCCAGTGAGTGAGTGAGTGAATACATTTCAACATTTTCAGCATACGGCCGCATACGCCGTCAGCGTGGCAGCAGAGGTTGAAAACACCTAAGAAATAAGATAAATTGTTATTTCCAACAAATTCAAATTGTGAGCAATGGGAAGGTCAAACAAAATCACAAATGCATGCATAGATACTAATTATAATTCCAGTATCTCCTCCTCTGTATCAGAATAATGTCTGATCAATTGTGATCAAGGGTATATATATGATACAATCTCACTGCACTTAGCCTAATCCTTCATTGCCCTGAAGAATTCTGTGGTGTACGGACCTCCTCTCCAAGGAAAGAAAATGCAGAGGATACAGAGGAGGAGATACTGGAATTATAATTAGTATCTATGCATGCATTTGTGATTTTGTTTGACCTTCCCATTGCTCACAATTTGAATTTGTTCACACTGCAGATGAGGAGACTGCTTCTCCACCGAAAAAGAGAGCTTGTTTGGGGACTGAGACAGCGAAAGATACAGTGTGGCGTGAAGAACATGTGGGGACCTGTCTCCCTTTCACCCCAATAGAAGCGTACGCTGCAGATGGAGAGCCAACGGCTAAGGCCAAGGTCAGGTCAAACACAAATGCAAGAAAAATCAGGCCACTGTGCGATGTGTTCACTGCTACAGATACACATGTGGTAAATGCAGACAACAGATACCATGGCAGTGCCAGGATTGTGAGTGATTGCTGAAAATGTTGAAATGTACTCACTCACTTTTTATTATTATTTGTAAATATGTGTACAAATGGTTGGTTTTTTGTACTGTTTTCATCAATAAATCTCAGCAACAAAGGACATACACCCATGTGTGTTGATTTCTCCCTAAGATGGCAAACTGAAACACTCCACTCCCCCACCCCCTCAATCACTCACCCCCACTCCCCTCCCTCCAGAATTCCTAGGTAACAACCTAATATACATATGAATGACTAGCCAATTTAGCTTCCACTTCCAGCATTTGACTGCTCTCCGGCTTTTAAAGGTAGAACGGTAGAAGCCTGGCAATCCCAGTCTAGCCAGTCACAGTCATCCTAACAGCTTATAACTAAATTTTCATGGTAGCACTAAAAAAAGCTCATGTTGCTTTAAGTCATTTGAACTGATCAGAATCAGAATCAGAATCGTGTTTATTGGCCAAGTATATGTGCAGACACATACAGGGAATTTGGTTCCGGTAGATGGTGGCTCTCAAGCACAGCAATGTAAATCTCACACACACACACACACACACACACAAGTGTCTATATATACACATTACACATACATACACAAAGCTGTGTAAACCAACTATAAATAACGAATCTAAACTTATATACATAAAATACAGAAATGAATGAGGTGGAATGAATACTACAAAATGTACATAAGGTGCAGTTGCAGTCTGGCAGTGGGAGCAGTGTGACAGGTCAACTGTTAAGAAGGGAGATGGCGAGGGGAAAGAAACTGTTCCTGTGTCGGGTGGTCCTGGTCTGCAGGCTTCTGTACCGTCTGCCAGAGGGCAGCAGATCAAAAAGTCTGTGTGCAGGGTGTGAGGGGTCTGTGATGATTTTCCCTGCCCGTTTCCTGGTTCTTGAGAGGTACAGATCCTGGATGGAGGGCAGGGGGGCACTGTCTCCTGAAGTCCACTGTCATCTCTACAGTCTTAAGAGTGTTCAGCTCCAGATTGTGCTGACTGCACCAGAGTACCAGCCAGTATGCAGACTCATCACCATCTTGAATGAGGCCAATGACAGTGGTGTCATCTGCAAACTTTAGGAGTTTGACAGCCGAGTTCTTGGAGGTGCAGTCGTTAGTGTAGAGGGAGAACAGTAGTGGTGAGAGGACACATCCTTGAGGGGCACCAATACTGAGGGACCGGGTTTCAGAGGTGATCTCCCCCAGCCTCACTTGTTGCTTTCTGTCTGTCAGGAAGCTAGTGATCCACTGACAGGTAGCTGGTGACACGCTGAGCTGGGAGAGTTTGGAGGAGAGAAGTTCAGGCACAATGGTGTTAAAAGCCGAACTAAAGTCCACAAACAGGACCCTGGCATAAGTTCCCGGGCGGTCAAGGTGTTGCAGGATGTAATGCAGCCCCATGTTCACTGCACCATCCACCGACCTGTTTGCCCGGTAGGCAAACTGCAGAGGGTCCAGCTGGTGGCCTGTAATGTCTTTCAGATGGGCTAACACCAGTCGTTCGAAGGATTTCATGACCACAGACGTCAAGGCGACAGGTCTGTAGTCATTCAGTCCTGTGATGGTGGGTTTCTTGGGAACAGGGATGATGGTGGAGTGTTTGAAGCAGGAGGGAACTTCACACAGCTCCAGGGATCTGTTGAAGATGCGAGTAAAGATGGGAGCCAGCTGTTCAGCACAGGTTTTGAGGCAGGAGGGTGAGACGCCATCTGGTCCGGGGGCTTTCCTGGGCTTCTGTTTCTGGAATAGTCGGCTCACATCCTGAGTGTGTATTCTTAGTTTCAGGGAGGAGGAAAGGGGGGTGAGAGGTGTGGTGGAGGTCGTTGAGTCTGGATTGGAGAGGGTGGTGGTGGTCGTTGAGTCTGGATTGGGGAGGGTGTGGGTGGTCGTTGAGTCTTGATTGGGGAGGGGCAGGGTGAAGGGGGGAGAGGTGGAAGGTGTGTTGGGGGTCAATGTCTGAAGCAATGTCCCTGGGGAGGGGAGGGTGGGGCGTGGGAGTCTGTCCGTCACAAACCTGCAATAGAAAGTGTTTAACTCGTTGGCCAGGTCTTTGTTTGCTTCAATAGTGGGTGGGGGGCGTCTGTAGCTGGTGATTTCCTGCAGGCCCCTCCACACTGACGCAGAGTCGTTGGCTGAGAGCCGTTCTTCCAGTTTCTGGGAGTAGATCCTTTTAGCTGCTTTGATCTCCTTGGTCAGTGTGTTCCTGGCTTGCTTGTACAGGGCCCTGTCACCACTTCTGTAGGCGTCCTCCTTGGCCTTACGAAGATGTTGGAGTTTAGGAGTGAACCATGGTTTATTGTTGTTGTATGTGCAAAAGGTCTTTGTTGGCACACAAACATCTTCACAAAAACTGATGTATGATGTCACAGTGTCCGTGAGCTCATCTAGGTTCTCAGATGCAGCTTCAAAAAGAGTCCAATCAGTGGAGTCAAAACAGTCCTGCAGTTCCTGCTTTGCTGCGTTAGTCCACTTCTTCACAGTTTTGACTACAGGCTTGGCACGTTTGAGTTTTTGCCTATAAACTGGAATAAGATGGACCATACAGTGATCATACAGATCATACAGTGAATGTCCCAAAGCTGCCCGGGGCACAGAGCGATAGGCATCTTTTAGAGTGGTGTAGCAGTGATCCAGTATGATGTTGTCCCTGGTGGGGCAGTCTATATGCTGTCTGTATTTAGGGAGTTCGTAGTTTAGGTTTGCTCTGTTAAAATCCCCAAGAATAATTGTAAAGGAATCCGGGAATTTCCTCTCCAGGGTAGTAATCTGGTCAGCCAGCTCGCACAGTGCGTTGTTCGCGTTGGCCTGTGGACTGATGTAAACTCCGACCAGCATGAAGGAAGAAAACTCCCGCGGTGAATAAAAAGGTTTACAGTTGATGAAAAAACTTTCCAAGTGTGGGCTGCAGTGTTTCTGTAACACTGTGACATCAGTACACCAACCTTCATTAATGTAGAAGCAGACTCCACCACCCTTTGTTTTCCTTGAGAGCTCTGTTTTGCGGTCCGCCCGGTGAAGATGGAAGCCCAGCAGATTTAAGACAGCGTCTGGGACTTGCTCACTGAGCCAGGTTTCAGTGAAGCAGAGGGCAGCAGAGCGTGCAAAGTCCTTGTTAGTCCGGTTTAAGAGCAGTAATTCGTCGACTTTGTTTGGAAGAGAGCGGAGATTCGCGAGGTGAATGGAGGAGAGTGCCGTGCGGAATCCTCGCCGACGTAGTTTCACCAGCGCACCGGCGCGACTCCCCCGTCTACGTCTTCTCCAGGAGCCACAGAGAGCTGCTGCGCCTCCAACTAAAATCTCCAAAAAACTTTCCGGGTTTGTGAAAAATGGATAAGAACTATAGTGAGACGACTGCCTGATGTTAAGCAGTTGATCTCTGGAGAAAGTGATGTGGTCTGAATGACCAAAAGCGCAGAAAATAAACAAAAACAAGAAAAGTGCGAGAGAGCGCAGTACCGAGGCTGCCATCCGCGGCGCCATCTTGGAATATGATCACCAATAACAAAGCACTGACTAAATAAATATTTTGCACCGTGTAGTTGTACAGATATTAAACTGGTGGGACAACAGCGTCAATAACAGAGCTGTGTTCTCACAGTCTGACACAGAGGCAAACACAAGAGTTTCAGATTATTCAATTTACTGGTCAAAATCTACAGTTCTTCCAATTTTTTGCTCCTTCCATAATTCTTCTTCTACCCCACTCCAACCTGGAAATATTAAATACTTAGGTATTAATATCTCTCCTGAGCTTGCAGATTTAATAAAGTTAAACGACATCCCACTTCTAAAGAAAGTAGAAGGTGATCTGGCTAGATGTTAATCTTTACCCATATCACTCATGGGAAGGAGCACTGCTATAAAAATGATGGTCTTGCCAAAAATAAACTATTTATTTTCAGTGACCCCGAACGAACCATCACAAGATTGGTTCAGAACATTGTTCGTCTGTGTCTATATGTCAGGTCAATTACAGACTCCACCTTTCTGGGAACATCTCAGGCCCTCCAAAGTAGGGATGGGTACCGGTATCCGGTGCCATAAACGGTAGTAACCAAACCAAAAAGCAGTGCACATTTCAGTGCTTTATTTCGATGCTTTTTTTTTTCATGAGATGTCATACACTATGGATTCTAGCCGATCATTTTACCTTTACAAGGAGGTAAAATGTAGGCGGGCCCAGGTACATACGGTCTTTTAGAGCAGAGCTACAGATTAAAAATGCACAAGGTGAAGCGGTCAAAAGTCTGATTGTACTTCACAGCAAAAGATGCAAACTCAGCAGCAAGTGCTTTAAGCCCCACGCCCCCAGTACCGGGGGCAGAAAGGAGGAGATCACGTTTAATCGGTTATAACACGGGGTGAGAAATAGTGGTGCAACGGATCCGTAATCCGAACCGATCCCACTCCACGGTTCGGCACGCATGTGATCCGAAGATTTGAAAAAGAAGGAAAAAAAAGTATGTGTATGGTGCAACGACTGTCTCTATCGCCCCCTGGTGTCTGGCTCAGTATAGGTCATAAACCCCGCCTCCTCCATGTTAGTGGATGGGACTGGGGTCAGACTAAAGTAAATTAGTAATCCTCAGATAATTTTCTTTTGTTTTCAATAGTTCTCATCACGTTGACTGATGTCCAAGGGGTCTCCTCTCCCATAAGTTTGATTCTAATTCCTACTACGGTGATTGGGGTGAAACGTCATCATAGCAGCTTTGACTGTCAGCCGCAGTCATGGAGAAACTTGCGTATCTCTGTTCGGGAATAGCAGATAGAGCGTAGGCTCTGAGAGGAGGGCCAGCGTTTACGTTACGAAAACATGACTGAGTGTTTTAACCTGACAGCCTGAGGTGTTTGTAAAGTTCGTTTAGCTACAATGTTGAAAGTATTACAAATAAAGAAAAACCATTATATGAGAAAGCGTGTCCAAATATTTTGACTTGTAGTTTTAATAGTGTTTTCAAGCATTAGTAAAATGAGTAACATGCATTACTCATCTAAATATATATTAAAAGCATTTAGTATGATATGACCTCTGCCCTGTTACCAAATCCTAAAAGGGGACCGTGCACATTGTTTTTTTCCTTTCAATGATACCTCAAGGCTTATCTTTGCTGTAGAGGACAGTTTGAGCTGGAAAATGAAAGCGTCAAGAGAAACTTTGCCACACGCCCACAGACACACACTCACAGTTTCATAGTTTTTTATCCAGATTTACTAAGTCTCTAGATACTGTGGCACTTTTTATTTTTCTGGTCACCTTGCATAGCAATACCAACAATAGCCATTAGATGGTAGCAGTGCTGATCTGTGATCTTTGCCAGATAACCCATCACCACCAAACCATCTAAAGAAAAAAAGCTTTAGCGTTGCGGAGGTCTGTGTGTACTCAGCCAGAATATATCAGTACCATATACATGTAAGTAAAAAAGCTTTATGTTGTATAAATGTGTACTTTATCAAAAGCAATAGTTGTCAGGGATTAATACTTAACATTTCTACTTTTGATCATTTATGAATGAAAGTGCAGTGAGAGAAAACACATTGCAGTTCTCCTTTTTTGTTAGTTTTGGGCCTAGAATAGAATTTAGATCAGGGAGTATCTCCTGATCAGGTTGAGCTTCTGGATGGCATCTGGGTTAAAAAGTTGAAAATCAGATTTGATATTCTTCACAAGAAATAAGCACTATTTGTGCACCACCTCACTTCCTTCATTATCATAGCATCACTAACACCCACTGAGCTTCCGTCATCTGATTTCACACAGTCTGACCAAACAAATATAGAAAGTCTTTGGCTTTATTGAGTAGAAACAAGACACCATTTTTTTAATCAACCATATTTCAGTTACAGACATGCACAGAGTCGTGCTTCACGGGTATATTTGACTGCTGACCACAAGCTTAGTGTGTCTGTTTCAGAAAAAAACAGTTTCAAAACACTTTAAGATTAGGAGTTAACCACAGTGAGTGTTTTTGAAAGTCAGTGCAGGTCTTTTCTTGTGACAGCATTCATACACTTTTAAGTTAAGTTCAACATCTAAATAACAGACATGTTCTTTTGTTAGTATTCGAACTTCACATATGCTAAGAACCACATGGCTTGCATCTGTAGCTAAATGCATGCACACGAGCTATATCAATTTATAGACATGCACACCAAACCTGATCTGAAAATGTACTGCACAGCTTGTTCAAGTACAAGCTGGATAAACCGCTGCTCACTGTAAGGTATAAAGGAACTGCAGAACAAAAAGAAACTAAACTATTTTTGCTTTTCAGCATATCACACACCAATGTGTTTTTGAATTTAAACATTAGTTTTCGGAGCATCTGTTGTGAGTCAATTAATGATTTTCTGCTATGGGTTGGTAGGGACCCGCTGAGGGGATCTCTGCGATGGTTCCTGGTTCTGCTGTGACAACAGGCGGATTAAATCAGTTGGATGCCACATTTTTGCTTAATAAAACACTCACCTTTGTTGCAAAAGTACTTGGCAAAGTTTTTAATGTTGCTTAATATTTACTATTAAAATATTTTTAATCACAGTTTAGTGTCATGCATGGCTATGAGTCTAAAGGACAGTTCACATTCATCTTATGTTGGAAAGCTACAGAGACAGGTAACTACAGTAACATCAGTGATAATGTTTGTTATGACTAAGTCACAATTTCACTGGGTGGATTTGTTGGATTCGTTTTTTGAGCTAAGTTAAAAATGTATGATTTTTTGGATGAAATAAATAAATCTAAGCATTAAGATCACCCCTTTCTACACTTTAACTCAAATACTTACAGGTACTGAATATATACAGTTAGGATTCATTGACTCCATTTTAATGCTGTATCTGGCCACATTGTCAGTGAGCAACGTCACTTAAATTATTTTCCTTGTCCATTCTGATTCTCATTTTTGAACATCAGTAGATCAGACTTGGCTGAAACAATTCCTGATATGACAGATTCGGTAGAGAAAGAAACCAGATTCATTGATCGCAATCCTCATTCAATGTTCTTAACGGCAGTAGAAGAAAAGGAAATCATTGATATTGTTGGGAAATTACATACAAAAAACTCTACAGACTCTGATGACATAGATATGGAAATAGTCAAGAAAGTGATAGAGGGCATTTCCAAACCCTTAACACATATCTGCAATTTGTCCATACAAACTGGTACATTCCCGACACAAATGAAAACAGCTAAAGTAACACCATTGTTCAAAAATGGTGATAAACACCAATTCACAAATTATAGGCCTGTCTCTCTACTTTCTCAATTTTCAAAAATACTGGAAAAAATTTTTATTAATAGACTCGACAAATTTATAGACAAACACAAAATAATAACGGATAGTCAGTATGGTTTCAGATCAATACTGGTCAGTATTGGGACCAAAGCTGTTTATCCTCTATATCAACGATATATGCAGAACATCAGATATATTACAGTTTATTCTATTTGCAGATGATACAAATATTTTTTGTGCTGGAGAGAACTTACAGCAGCTTTTGGAAATTGTCACACAAGAAATGATTAAACTGAAAACATGGTTTGATAGAAATAAGTTATCATTAAATTTGGAAAAAACGACATTTATGTTATTCGGAAATTATAAAAAAGATGCCGAAGCAAAGTTATTAGTAAATAATGTCGAATTAGAGCAAGTTTCGGATACAAAATTTCTGGGTGTGATAATAGATAACAAAATCTGCTGGAAACCTCATATAAAGTATTTACAAGCTAAACTGTCAAGAAGTGTCTCCATACTGAGTAAAGTTAAATATTTTTTGCCTTCCAAATCACTCCGGGTACTTTACTGTTCACTTATATTGCCATATTTGGAATACTGTGCGGAAATTTGGGGAAACACATATAAAACTTCACTTCAACCAATATGTAAAATTCAAAAGAAAGCAATCAGGATGATTAGTAAAGCTGGATATAGAGACCATACTAACACCATGTTTTTGAAATTAAAAATTTTGAAGTTTATGGATCTTATAAAATACAAAACGGCAAAAATTATGTATAAAGCTAGATACAATATGTTACCAGGAAATATACAGAGGATGTTCTATGACAGAGAAGGAGACTATGAACTAAGGGGTAAGTTGAATCTGAAGATTCTTAAAGCACGGTCAAATGTTAAAACCTTTTGCGTAACTATTTATGGAGTAAAACTGTGGAATAGCTTTACTGCAGAATTACAGCAATGCTCAGGAATTGGCAAGTTCATAAAGACACTTTGAAAATTACTTTTGGAAGGATATGATATTGAAAAAGACAATCACCCATTGTATGTATAAATATGTCAACTCGTATTTAAATTATAAATATCGTGCCAGCCTTGTTGATATAAGTTTTCTTGTGTATTGTGTGGAGTATGTGATGAGGAGAATTAGGTAAATATGTGGGATTAATAAGATGTTGAGGAGGGGTAGGAGTTAATAAGTATGTGCATACTTCTTCCTACTCCTTTTCAGACCAAACAACTGTTATCTCATGTTAGATGAATGTGGTTTTTTTTATATTTCTTTCTTGTTTGTCTGTACAAATACGTGTGTGTGTGTGTATATCTACACATATATTCGTATCCGTAAATGAAAATACATGTAGACGAGTATATATTGTTTTTTTTGTTTGTTTTATTATGTCTGAAATAAATAAAGATACAGATACAGATCAGTACACCACGTGTGCATTTGATTATTATATTAACTTTTATTAGGCTTAATCATAAAATGTTCTGCAAAGGTGTAATGTGATCAACAATTGGTTTGAACTGACAAATAATAGAGGATAAACAAAACTGGATAATTCTGAGTTACTTCCATGTTTTCAGTCTCACTCATACCTGAGCATGTTTTTCAAAGCTTTTCTTTCATGTATCTGTCTTTCTTGCTCCCTCTGTAAAGTTTAAGATAAAGTACAGAAGAAAATTCTGAACAGTATAAAAAAACATAAAAACCGTATGCCATCAGTTGATAAACAGCAACTTTTAATTTCAAGTTATGATTGATAATTTAAAGTGAGATTTATCTTACAAAAGGTTGGGAGTGATTACAGTTTACAAATTTTATGTTTCATTTGCATAGTGTAATTATGATTTCTTGGGCCAGCTGATGGCTTTTTATACGGGGTCTGCATGTTCTGTCTATGAACTGATTCTGAGTCTACTCTCCCAGAGTACTCAAAGCACTTTATACAACATGCGTTATTCATCCATTAACAGAAGCACTATCTTCTATGCTTAAGAGCTTTTTTAGCATTCACACTCTGATGGATGCATCAGAGAGCAACTTGGTGTTAACATCTTGCCCAAGGATCTTTGTCATGCAGACTGGAGCCGCCAGGGATTGAACCACCAACCTTCTGGTCACTAGATGTTAATGAATCAGCCCTATTTCATCTGCTTTTACTCCTTAGTGGCTAAGGGTTGTCCTTCCAACTTGCAGGAAGCTGCCCACCTCCACTGATGAAGATGATCTCAGTCCAGGAGGGAAATACAGCATTCTGGTAAGGTGCCAAGGGCATACACAGTGGGCTGTGGTAGACTTATCCAATTTATCAAAACCCTGGTCCTGGTTTGGCCTGGGGTGTTGTTCAAGGCAGAGTTGGCGGAGATCAGTGGTTTACATGGGTATGTTCACAAATATCCCATGATGCCTCCACAAGTTGAGGACATGCTACAGACCCATGATAGACTGGCGACCTGTCCAAGGTAAACCTTTCCTAGGATCGGCTCCAACCCAACAGCAACACTGAAATCAAGGAGCAGAAAAGAATGAGTGGATGAAATAAATTTAACATTTTGTTTGTTTTATGTTTGAATTTTTAGTGTCTATGATACAGTTATGTTACAAAAGACTCATGTCACATGAACTAATGCCAAGAAACATTGATATCTATTGTAAGACAAGTTTGTTATTAAATGTTACTTTTTTGGAACAGTGAGTTCAGCTTCACTAATCATACCCAGACATGAATATTGCCACTCTTACTGAATCAAGAAATCACTTAAAAAGAACCAGAGAAGCAGGTTAAAGAGCAACATGATCATGCCACGATTGAAAAGAAACTAAAGCATGGAGAAACAAAGTCATCTGAAAAGAGCTGCAAAACCATTTTGAAGTGAAAGACTCATTGTCAGGTATCACAAAAACGTGATTGCCAATGGTGTTGCAACCAGTGATTCATCAGTAATTCATTAGTCTCAACCATTCATCACATGTTAGGTGAATGCAGAGCATAAGGCATCATTGTTCTCAGTCTTACCTACGGTATTGTAGAATAGCAAGCATCCTCTGCCACAGCTTGGTAGATACCTGGTGAAGCCATGTATGCTACTGTGGTTTTCACTGTTTCTGTTTGAAGAGAGATGAAATTGAATATGTTGGTTAACAAAATTGAATCTAATTCATCCATCCATCCATTCGCTTCCACTTTCCTTTTCAGGGTCGCGGGGGGCGCTGGAGCCTATCCCAGCTGTCATGGGGCGAGAGGCGGGGTACACCCTGGACAGGTCGCCAGTCTGTCGCAGGGCCAACACACAGGGACAGACAACCATTCACACTCACATTCATTCGCACATTCACACCTAGTGACAATTTGGATTATCCAATCAACCTATCCCCACAAGCTGCATGTCTTTGGATGGTGGGAGGAAGCCGGAGTACCCGGAGGAAACCCATGCAAACTCCACACAGAAAGACCCCGGCCTGATGGTGGAAGTGAACTCAGGACAACAGTGCTAACCACCGTGCCACCGTGCTGCCCTGAATCTAATTCAATCACTTATTTACAACACTTTTCATCACCTCTCAGCAATAACATTGTTTAAATTGTGATAATAGATGTAATAAACAGGGAGAACAATTTAATATCAACATAATTATTAAAGGACTACAAAATAACAGTTAGTCATAGTATTGTATATTTTGGCAACAATGTGATATTATGCTAGTAATAAAATGTTCATTTCTTATTTCGTATTAGGTAGAAGAATGGTTTTGTGAAATGATCAAAATGGCTGTGCTGAAACATGTTCTGTTAGGAAAAATGTCAAAGTGTTTGGTCGACAGACCAAAGAAGGTGATTAGACTTGATGGCAGAATGAATAAGTGTAGGCGAGCATACAAAAGAAGGGATCGGCAAATAAGAGAGCGCGGAGGGCAGATCGAGGAAACTTAGTGAATCAGGAAGTGCAGAGCATTAGTAAGGAGGAAATGTGAAGCTGTGAAGATAATGAAGAGTTGAAAGATGAGTGGTACTGATGACACAGCTGTGGGGTCATGGAAAATTCTAGAGGGTAGAGCAATTGTACTTTTTAACCAGATTTTACTAAATATTATGTGCAGAGTTATACTATATTATCACAATGATTTTTACCTAGAGGTTGAGTGTCACCCTGGTCCAAAGAATCATAAACTGGATTAGGACACAATTCAACTTCATCTGATGGAGACAAACAGTGGGAGTGAGGGAGCAGATAACCACAGCAACATCAGTAATTACGACCCACGTCTGCCTCTCATCGTCAATAATAGGATCACACCAGATAACACAGTTATTATTAAATAAGGTAAAAAATCAAATAAAATACAGTAATAGAAAATGAAATGAAATGAAATTAAAAAACAGATTTCTTATGAGAAACTTAATCTAACGGGATGTTATTGCTGATAGTAAAGGCATTTCTTACTGTTTGCGTTCTGTCCTGTTTGATCTTCTGTTGAGCCTGAACCACATGCCATTGTTGACCAATAGACCAAAGCTGCAATAAAAAAAGGAAAAATAACTGCAATAACCAATAATCAAAACAGATGAATAGAGCAATTAAAGAAACTGAAGAAACATTAGCAACTGAAGAATAAAGCATATGTATATATCTATATACATATACATATATATATCTATATATATGTATATATCTATATACATATACATATATATATCTATATATATGTGTATATATATATATGTGTATATATGTATATGTGTATATATATATGTGTATATATATATATGTGTATATATATATATATATATATATATATATATATATATATATATATATATATATATATATATATATATATACACGTATATATATATATATATATATATATATATATATATATATATATATATATATATATATATATATATATATATATATATATACGTATATATACATTTAATTATATAAAAATGTTTCCCCTTTTTTTTTTACCTCTGTACAAATCTTTGCGGAAGTGATAGAGTCCCACCACTGCAATCAGAGTGCTCAGTAAAATAGTGACAACGATCCAAGGTGTAGTAGCAGCATAGTGGCTCCTCTTGTTGTGACTGTCTAGATAAGTTGCTGAATGTACATTTATCGAGTTTGAAGAAAGATTAAGTATAAATTTCACTATTAATAATTTCACACTTGCATGCTTAAAATGTTACAAATCCTATACCAAAGTCCTCTAAAAGGTCCAAAGAACCTTCTTCAATAACTGATGATTAACCCCACAAAGAAAAAAAAACATATTGAAAAGCTTTGCAAATATTTGTTTCACACATACGTATAAATATTTTTGAAACATTGCTGTTTCTCACCTGTGAAACATGGCGCAGAGACAGACAGCCAGCTCTCTGGTGATTCTCCAGCTCCTGCGATTTTGCACTTGTAAAGTCCTTCATCAGACTTTAAAACTCCTTGGATGGTCAGGCTTCCTGAGGAGCTGCTCCTGTTGTGAACTCCATTTTTGTAGAAATCAGCTGCGATATTGGATGAAGACATCTTGTTTCTGCAGCGCAGTGTCACAGCTTCTCCCTCCATCACAGGAACAGCAGGACTCTCCAGGATCACAGAACCAGCTGAATGACAGGTGATTTCAAGTTATAAAATGTTGAACTTGTGTTTGTTTGTGACAAAATATTACTGCCTTCACTAAAACATACCAGTGACAGTGATGTTGATAATGTTGCTTCTCTTCCCTCCTGCTGTCCCACACCAGTATTCTCCACTGTCACTTGCATAAAGAGGATGAATGGTGCACTTTGATCCTGTTGTCGTTACTGTTGTTTTCTTACTGGTTTTGTTGCATTGCTCTACTTCCTCCTTCATCTTATATAACACATCTCCATGAGAAGGCTCCTCACAGTAAAAACTAACTGACTCATATTCAAAAAACTGGGATTTGTTTGGAACAATATGAAGAAAAACTGCATCTGAGAAAAAATGACAAAATACAAAAAAAGATTCAATGTTATTGCTGAATTAACAAAGAGCTGGATTTAAGTTTCATCCAATCATTCGCTTCCACTTTCCTTTTTCAGGGTTGCGAGGGGCGCTGGAACCTATCCCAGCAGTCTTAAGGCGAGAGGCGGGGTACACCCTGGACAGATTGCCACTCTGTCACAGGGGTAACGCATAGACACAGACAACCATTTGCACTCACATTCACTCCTGCATTCACACCTATGGGCAATTTAGACTTTCCAATTAACCTATCCCCACTAAGTGCAGATGGCAGCATGGTGGCATGGTGATTACCACTGTTGCCTCAGAGCAAGAAGGTTATGAGTTCAGTTCCACCAGGCCAGGGTCTTTCTTTGTTGAGTTTGCATATTCTCCCTGTATATGCATGGGTTCTCCACGGCTTCCTCCCACAGTCCAAACACATGGATTTAAGTTGTAAATTTAAAATGTGATAACCAATAAAATGTGCATAACAACTTTTGTGACCAAACCCAGTAAAGGTGGTGATTGACCAAAATGTTCTTTTTGGTGTTTAAATAAACCATCTTTTCCTCCAATCACAAAGTGATAAATAAGCAAACAGATATTACTCACCAACTTTCTGAGCATGTGCACACAGCAGAATCAACACAGTCATCACTAAAAAGACCAAAAATAGTTACTATAAGATGTACCCACATCTTCAGACATCTTTAGAGTTGCCAACTCTTAGAGTTAATAGTGCTATTCCTTGTTAAGTTGTTGAATAGAAACATTACTTTGTACTTGTTATTTCTAAGGTGTCACCAAAGGTTTCTGCTACATGAAAGATTTAAATCATCACAGTCTTTTAACAACATTGTTAACCTTAACAAACTCTTTATAGTTTAATTTTAATGTATAAACTGAGACAGTACTTACACAGTCTGATGCACAGAGCTCTGACCTCCATGATGTCTTGCCGGAGACCAACCAATAGATGCTTCCTGTATGACCTTTGTAAAACAACTATGTGAAAATAGTTTTCAGAGAAGCAGAGCTGTTGCTGTGGTAGGTGAGACAGAGCACATACTGATGCTTTCAAATCTATTTGTAGCCATTTAACGTTTTTTTATGCTTTCATTATACCAGTGATGGCCTAGCCAGTCACAGTAATCCTAACAGCTTATAACTAAATTTCCATGGTAGCACTAAAAAAAGCTCATGTTGCTTTAAGTCATTTGAACTGATCACCAATAACAAAGCACTGACTAAATGAATATTTTGCACCGTGTAGTTGTACAGATATTAAACTGGTGGGACACCAGCATCAATAACAGAGCTGTGTTCTCACAGTCTGACACAGAGGCAAACACAAGAGTTTCAGATTATTCAATTTACTGGTCAAAATCTACAGTTCTTCCAATTTTTTGCTCCTTCCATAATTCTTCTTCTACCCCACTTCAACCTGGAAATATTAAATACTTAGGTATTAATATCTCTCCTGAGCTTGCAGATTTAATAAAGTTAAACGACATCCCACTTCTAAAGAAAGTAGAAGGCGATCTGGCTAGATGGAAATCTCTACCCATATCACTCATGGGAAGGAGCACTGCTATAAAAATAATGGTCTTGCCAAAAAAAAAAACAACTATTTATTTTCAGTGACCCCGAACGAACCATCACAAGATTGGTTCAGATCTCTGAATTCATATATTTCTTCCTTTGGAAAGACAAATCCCCGCGTTCAGCTACAAAGGACCAAATATAAAGGAGGACTAGATCTGCCTAACTTTCAACACTACTTCTTAGCCAACAGGCTTCCGTTCATGTCATACCCCCTTAGATGAGCCTTGGCTAGATGTAGAACAGGCAATATGCAATAATCTAGAGATTTCAGACTTACCATTTATCAGCTCAAACATCAAGCGACATGAATGGTTTAAAAGCATCAATGTCAGCTCTTCTTTGACAGCATGGTGGGAGATTCTAAAAATAACGGGTCTTCATTAACCCATGCAAACGTACAGGGGATGTGTGCATGAGGGTGGGAGTGCACGTTTGTGCCTGTGTGCACCTGTTCGTCTGTGTCTATATGTCAGGTCGATCCCAGACTCCACCTTTCTGGGAACATCTCAGGCCCTCCAAAGTAGGGATGGGTACCGGTATCCGGTTCTGACATAAACGGTAGTAACCAGACCAAAAAGCAGCGCACATTTCAGTGCTTTATTTCGGTGCTTTTTTTTTTTTTCATGAGATGTCATACACTATGGATTCTAGCTGATCATTTTACCTTTACAAGGAGGTAAAAAGCCCAGGTACATATGTTTTTTTAGAGCAGAGCTAAAGAAGCGGTCAAAAGTCTGGCTGTACTTCACAGCAAAAGATGCAAACTCAGCAGCCTGCAGCAAGTGCTTTAAGCCTCACGCCCCCGGTACCGGGGCAGAAAGGAGGAGATCACGTTTAATCGGTTATAACACGGGGTGAGAAATAGTGGTGCAACGGATCTGTAATCCGAACCGATCCCACTCCACAGTTCGGCACGCACGTGATCCGAAGATTTGAAAAAGAAGAAAAATGTTAGCGGATGGGACTGGGGTCAGACTAAAATAAATTTATTCTCCTCAGATAATTTTTTTCCAAAGATTCTTTCTTTTGTTATCAATATTTCTCATCACGTTGATTGATGTTCAAGGGGTCTCCTCTCCCATAAGTTTGATTCTAATTCCTGCCGCGGTGATGTTAAATTGGGGTGAAACGTCATCATAGCAGCTTTGACTGGCAGCTGCAGTCACGGAGAAACTTGCGTATCTCTGTTCGGGAATAGCAGATAGAGCGTAGGCTCTGAGAGGAGGACCAGCGTTTACGCTACGAAAACACGACCGAGTGTTTTAACCTGACAGCCTGAGGTGTTCTTCAGTAAACTGGACTACCCGACAGAAGCTGCACTTTTTCGGTAAGTTAAACGTGTTTGTCAGCTAATCCGTAACTACCGTCCTTAGCTCGGTCCTGAGACCTAGCTAGCTAAGATGAGCACTCGGCTGTCAGGGTTCGTTTAGCTAATCTGTGCAGGTGAATGAATTTACTAAAGAAATCAAGAGAAACGCTCCGGGCTACTCAGTCACTAATTACTGTACTTTTGTTACAAGTATTATACTGTAAAAGCAACAGGCTGCATCCTGCTTCAGCTCCTGTGCAGAGCTGAATATTAAATATGTGCAAACAACAGCATGTTTTCAGTCTCTTGCCACATCTGTAAAGACAATAACTTAAAAAAAAAAAGCTTGTACCTTGTAGCTCCTCATTAATCAGGAACTATGGATTAAAGTACTGTAGTGTACTGTAATACTGAAAAAAATGTAAGAGAACAACTTCAGATCCTGAGTGTGTGAGGACAGAAGAATCAGCTTTATTTCAGACTGGAGAGATAAACTTTATATTTTAGTTTGTGATGATTCTGTTTTTGTTGTGATTACAGGAGCTGCCCTCAGATTCAGACCTCAGCACCACCCAGTGACAGCAGACAGATCATCCAACATGTTCACATGTTAACTTCAAAATGAACTGATGTAAACAGTACAAAGGTTAAAGTACAACATGTGCTGTAGTGAAAGCTGCAGCTGTTTTATTGATGTCAATAAAAAAATTGTACTTAGTAGTCAGTATAAGCTTTTAATGATCTAAGTTTACATGTGATAGAATACTGCATGATGACCTTTTTATTACTTAGACTGATTGTTCACTATAAGACTTGTTCTGTTCTTATCAGTTTCTTCCCACAGCGATAGTAAGAGCTGAACGAGCAGTTTTCACTCCCTACCAGGAAAAGGAGCTGCTTCCCACAAACCGCACACGCACACACAACCACAACCACATACGCACATGCTCACGTATCAACATTCCACTGAACAAATGTATTCACTGTTGTATTACTCTTGTGTATAAATAAAGACGAGCACAAGAACAGAGCGCGGACATCACAGGCCCCCACTCTGGTGTGAGCGCTCTATGACCGCCCTTGCAAGTAAAATCTGCAGCATGTGTTTTTCTACTCTCTGACTCTCAGCTGAAGAAGTGTCTTTTAGAATAAATCTCTTGACAATTGATAACGTTAAAGACAAAAAGTCACTTGTATGTTGAACTACAAACTTGTGATCTGGAATTCTTTCACAGTTTTTTGCAGATGGTGTGTTATTTACCATAAAGTGATTCAGAGTTGAGAGGATCATATATATTTTTAAATATATAACTTTCTACAGGACTGAATATAATATCTTTATGTAAAAGTCCAGAGCCTCTGGGAGTATCTGAGTATTTATAACATTACACAAGCCAAAGGTCTCATCACAGTGTTCATGAAATGCTGGGTTTATCCATCTCCTGGGGCGGGCCTACGGAGGAGTGATGAAGATTTCCCTGTGAGGGAGCTGCTGGTGAAGATCATGAGTCCTGCTTGATCAATGCGATGAGCTTCAGTGTTCCTGGTGTTTCTTAAATGAAGCCTCTTTCAGTGGGTCAACAGAACTTCTGGCACAGGACAGCTGTGATGAAAGAAAGGGAAGAAGTGTCTCCAAACCTCTGGACCCAGGAAACCCAGCTTGGTCCTGATGGTCTCACTCAATAGTTTCTCTCCAGGGTGACTGTAGCTGTTATACATAATATGGATTATTATTAAATAAAAAGAACAAATTAGACTACACTACTGAAACCTTCTGCTGCTGTTTTTAAAAGTTTCCTTGTTACCAGGCTGAAGAGATTTAAACAGTTTTAGATCCATTACACTCATGTTAAAATCTCCAAGGACAGCATTATATTTTTGATATTAACAGTAACTCTGGGCTTCTGTGGAGTGTGTAGCCGATCTCATCGCTGTCTAAAAATGGATTAAAAAACCATAAGAAGTGCTGAATCCTTCAACAACACAGACTATTAGAGTAGCAGCTGTCTGTGTGAAGCACTTGCTGCAGGGTTGCGCCATGAATGTATTCAGCTGTCAACAAAAAGCAGGACTCAGTGCGGGCAACTGCCATGAGTCTGACGATGTTGGGGTGAGACAGTCTCCTAATAAAACAGAAACATCTCCGAATAAAAAACAAAAAAATCACATTTCACCACTGTCGCTAGCTAGAATGAATTAGCCAGACAAAAATAGTACTGATTTGGTTTCGTACAAAACTAGCTTTCCTTCTCTGATATGTAACTTTCACAACATAACCGCAACTTAATATAACACAACTGTGGCAAAAATATGAACAAAAGGTCGTGTCCAAATTCATGGGCTGCATCCTCCTGAGGACCCGGCCTTCGCGGTCTACGTGGGCCGGGTCCTCAGAAGGTCGGGTAGGCCGGAAGTAAACGGCCGTGAAATTGGACGGTCTAGCCTTCAGATTAACGTCACCGCTGTCTCGGTGGAGTTTAATAAACTCAGCCGTCTGCTCCTTGCTATCTAAAATATAACAGGACACTAGCGTAAATTCTCGACTGTCTTATACTTATGTTTAATCAGTTTTCTGTTTGACGTTTAGTCAGCTGTGTAGAAACCAAGGAGGAACCCACCCGGGGGATTAATAAAGTTTAATTTTATCTAATCTAATCAAATAACTTTAATCTCAGCCAAACCGATTTACTCACGAACAAACAAAACACTGAAAAAAGGCCCAACAATAACATTTTTAGGTTGTCTAAGTAACTTATATATTACGTTTAACCAGAGCAGCGAAAGTCCGCGGTGATCTGAAAATGATGTGCCGGGAGTTGTGCCGTTCTCAGCCGCATCAGTAACCCTCGAGCTCCCGGCTAGCTATCGAGCTGGTCGGCTGCATTCGGAGGAGTCGGAGACAGCCTTCGGTGCGTCGCTGTGACGTAATCGGTCTACAAATGCAGCCTCAGGAGGATGCAGCCCATGAATTTGGACACGACCAAAGTTAAACTTACATTATGTCGTTAGGAGCCTGAACTGCGGTAAAACTCCGGTGAGGTCAATGACCTTACGCTCTCCCACTGTCACACGTTGATGACGTATTTGGAAATCAATTCGGGTGAGACGTGACAACACCGCCACCTGCAGCAAGGTTTTCTCTCTGGAACCTTGTGTTCTGATACCTGACAACTTTTTTCTTGAGAACTGACGATGTCCTAAAATGTACACAGTACATGTGACTGGACAGACATCACATGCAGTAAATTTGGGCCCACGTGGGTTTTGGCCTTGGAACGTCTGATTGGTTGAAGTAACGTGAAGGTGGCTTCATTACTGTGATTCTATTGGCTCAAACAATTAAAAAGAGGCGTCAATCATGCAAATTGGCCAAAAGAATCAAAAGTTACAGCCCCTCAGAGTTTAAAGTGCGCTCCATGCGCACGGCAGAAAAGGTCCATTATCATGTAAATGTGTGGTTAATTCTTCAAAAATATATTTAAAAAAATCATTTTTAGGCATGTTAATAAAATTTATTAATTTCTGCTCTTAAATACCTGAAAAATTCAACTGGCATGGTGTACAATTGTGTGCCAAAATTGGACATTTTTGTACAACGTCTGGATATTCGTGCATTGACAGCGCTGCAATTTTTCACTCTTTCACTTTAAAAACATAAATCTTTGCACAAATGATGTTTATATGTTGGTTACTGAATTTCTGTAATGAAATGTGAACTGAGTACCGATTTGGCACCGGTATCGGATAAAACCTAAACGATACCCATCCCTACTCCAAAGTGTGGAGGCTTATCTCCCTTCACCATACTTCCTGCCAGTGGCTGATGCCCTCAGGCGTCAGTGCGTTGGTGTTTCTTGGTGTCCAGGGCTGGGCGCTCAGGTGTGTACTGGCTCACTCCCGGTGGCAGCATGGCGGGGCCTGCCACCCGTGGCTCAGTCCTCTTCCAGGGTGTGGGGGATCCTCAGCCCTCCTCAGCCTCTGGGCCTGTTGCTCAATTCCCTCTGGCACAGCTGGCTTCCTGCAGAGCCTGCAGGCACATCACTGCAGTCCCCTCTGGCTTCTGCTCCGTGGCTGCTGGGTGACCCCTCATCTGGGGCTCTCCTCAGCTCTTCCCAGGAGGGTGGCAAGGATGCCCCTCCGGTGGTCCTCCTTGGGCTCTTGCACTCCGGGGAGTCTGGATCTCCTCCATGCCTGCTTCATGCCCTGGGGGACAGAGCTCTACACCCTCTAGCAGATCGTTACTTGGAGAAACCTTTTGAATACAAGTGTGCTGATCCACACAGGTGTGCACAAAGGTGTTAACAGACACCAACTACACCTTTCTTGGCTGCTACCTCAAAGCACATTAAGTGCTGTCCGTCTTGCGTGCTGCACAACAACATTCAATATTTAGTATTTACTGTTATTTACTGTTATCTAGATTAATGCAATGGTGCTGTGTTTATTATGTTGCTGTCTTTTTTTGTTCTCTCTTTTTATTCTCTCTCAACAAGTGATCCAGGAGATTTTTTTTTCTTTTAAGTGTCCTTCCTCACTGTCCTCCTTCCTCTCTGTTTTTCTGTTCCTTCATCTTTCTCTCTCCCTTTCCTATCCCACCAACCATGTCTGTCCCATCAGTAACAACTGAAAACCAAATAAAATAAATGATAACAACAAAGGTCGGTCAAATGGACCAAAATGACAAGGCTGTGATGATTCACTTGGCAAAGCAAATCCTTTGGGTATATTTGTTGGTTTTCACAGATAAATTCTGACGGCTAAAAAACCAAACAGGACAGGCAACAAAAACAAAGAAAAAACATTCCCCTAACTAGAAAGTGTTGATACTCAGAGCACTTGGGCTCTATCTTGGCTACTTTTACATCTTTTACATCTGATCCCATTGTTTTAGCACTAATATTCCCCCGTTGAAAAGATCCCAACATTAGCCGAGACCCTAAAATTATGGATGGATGGTGCCTTCATGAGGGTTATGTTGCCAGTATATTATAATAAAGAGGGACAGAACATGAGCCTGTTTACAGCTTGACACACTTGCCTCTAAGGGGGTTTCCATTTCTACTTAGCGCCATGCGCCACCTAGTGACATCTTGGAGTAATGTCAAAGGAATCAGTAAATAAAGACAGAATAAAGATATTATAAAAGAAAATATTATTTAACTTGTGAATTGAATTTTGAATCCCTACTTGTGTTATTTATCAGTTAAAATCACCTTCAAGCCTCAGTCTGCCTGGGCCTTGTGTTCAGCATCATAAACAACAATCAAAGACAACAGTGAAGGTCCTGGCAGTCCTAAATATTCTGTTCTCTTTTCTTCTTCCTCATTCATTCTTCCTCTTCCACCTCTTTTTTTAGCTTAATTTTAAAATAGTATAAAATAATAACACAATAATCAAAAAGGCCACTGCCTCACCCAGTGACTGTCAACTGATTTGAGGTCATCTTGCACAAATGATTTGGGACGCCCCTTTCTGTAGATTTGCCTTCCTGGTCTCCCTGTTTCCCACACCTTCAACTAATAATTCATCAGAGACCTCCATATAGAAGGAATAGGTGTGGGTATGATTCTCTGCGAGACCATGGTTGTATCTACTAGAGATAGACTGATCCAATATACAGCATCGGTATCAGTCTGATCCTGACCTAAATTACTGGGTCGGAGATCAGGGAGAAATAAAAAATGTAATCCAATCCTTTAAATATCACAAAAGCACCTCACAAAACTTACCACATGACATAATCCAGGTAGTGAGAAGTGTCCGTCACATGATAGAGCGAGTTACTTCACACTGAAAGCATTTGGAGCATCTGGAGTCTCAGTCTGTGCTGCCAAACCAGCATTTCATCTCCGAGCAGGCCAACCCAGACAAGTAAAGCAGGTGTGTAAGTTCTTCTCTGAACGTTTGTAAAGCATTCCCACCTTAAGCTCAACAACCAATATACGGAGCTCCAATGTCTGTGTGTTGTCATTGCTAAGTCTGACCGTACGATGGATAGACTCAAGTTTTACAAAAAGCAGTGTTGCAGGCTAAACAGTTTTGTGGTTCTAAAATAAATTTATGAAAAACACAGTTTTGTATAGAAATTACACAAAATTCAGGACATCCATCTTGATAAAAGATGAGTGTCATGAAGCTGTGTTTGCATTTATTTTCACTGCTTTCCACTCTGGATGTCTTACTTATGTTGAGCTGTAAGTATAAAAGGGTCCATTCTACAATCAGATTTTTTTAGGTTGTTGAATAGAAACATTAATTTGTACTGATATTGCGCTTCTACTTAATTTTTTCAGAACCAGAGTTTTTTAAATCTGCATAAAATTGCATTATAAATTACTTTTTATTATTACTTTATATATTACATATATATTATATAAATTACTTCATTATTACTTTTATTACTTTAAATACTTAGGTTTAAAGTTCTGCTAAAAGTTAAAATAAAAACATCAGTATTGCTGAACTGTAAAATATTTTGGGTGCAGTGTATTTTTTGCATACATATATAATAGAGTAGCTTTAGTGTTTTTTGTTTTGTCTTTTTAAATTTGAGTATGAACTTGTACAAAATACAGCAAGACATTAAAAAACAGTTTTATTGATTAGAAAATACACTAAATCGAATTCATATCGGTAATGGCAGATATCAAAATTTATGATAGCGGTATCGGACATAAAAAAAGTGGTATTGTACCATCTCTTCAAAATACCATCAATTATTTAATATATTGTCAATGCCCATTCACGCCTCGTGTCAAGACAAAAACTGAGTAAATAGAACTGTTTAGAAGATGGTGGTAAAATTGTGGTGAGCCATGTGTAAGGCAAATGATATACAAGCGTTTGCAAAGCTTTGAGTTCTTCCAGATGCAACTCCAGTAATTGCATGACAGAAGTTAGAGGTAAGACCCAGTTTGGCTTGGAGTTGACCAAATTAGGCAGAAAGACATTAAGGGATTCATTATGTTGCTGTCAGCATCTCTGTTACCACGTTACTGTTTTCTAAGAGACATGTTTTTGAATGTGCTGCATGAAAAACGTTTGCTGTGTGTGTGCGTGTGTGTGTGTGTGTGTGAGTGTGTGTGTGTGTGTGTATGTGTGAGGGCATTTTCTTCTTTGTCTGCAAAATTAATCACATAAAATTGAGCCGTTAATATCACAAATGCCTTTCCAATTTGGTAATAGAACAGACTTAATTTCTTCTTCACATATCCAAAACACATCTGCTAGTGGATAAGGTCCATTTGGTAAACTATAAACATTTAACCATTGGGAATAGGATTTATTATGACCTAATATATATACACCCCGCCCCGTTTTTGGCAGGTCATACATGTTCTCACATATTCTTTTGCTGAAGTTTCAAAATTTATAGTGTAGAATTGTCGGTTTATCATAAAGACCATCCCTCAGATTATCCCTCCTGATGAGCCATGGCTCAAAACCATGCCTCACTAGAGCGGCTGTTTTGTGTAATGACTTGGGAAGAATGGGTTTTCCTGCTATTTTCACTATACATCAGTGTCTAGTACTGCTCCGTGTTTTGCTTCTGTTCTCTTGGTGATGCTGCTTTTTGTTCGCCCTGCAGTACAGATAGTGGACTGGTGTGGTTTTCATGAGTTGTTAGTAAGACTGTGGTTGCTATAGCTGCTGCTTTTGCAGCTTTGTCAGCAAAATTGTTTCCCTTTGTAATTTCAGAGTCATCCTTCTGATGTGCTGCACATTTGCAAATTGCTAAATGTCGCATAACATGAGGAGTTTCTTCCCATGTAAACAGATGTGTGCCATGATAAAACCTTCCTCCACACTAGAAATAAGAAACTGATTTCAACCCTCTGTTACTTCTTATTCTCTTATTTTATAATCCACTCATTTTTCCAAATCTAGTATCAATCAACAAATTTACATATCAGCTCATAATGCGCTACGTTGACAGGTCAACAGAAATGCACGTTCAAAATATTATCACAAAAGAGAATTTCCTTCATACAGTAAATTACTTGTGTTGCATCAATCAACCAGAAAGCATTTCACAATTTATTGTATTACCAACTAAATGTATTGTCTGATTACTGCTGGGTCATACCAGACTCTCTTTGTCTTTATTTTTTCTTTTCTGTTTTCACAAACGTTTCACCTATTATCAAGCTGAAGAGTTAAATGTCAGCAGTGGATAAATTCAACATTTGATAACAAAACTCTGTTAAGTCTTTCCTGCTTTAACACCAATGGGAGATATAGGCGCATGTATAGTGTGTGCTATAGTGTAAGCTTTTCTTCATTGCATGTATGTGTATTAGTACGCTTGCATGCAGGACCTGTAGGCCTGTCTCACTCAAAAGGGCATTTTCTTAACAGCTGCCTTTCTCTCACGTGTGTTAAGAAAGGCAAATGTGCTTGTAGCAGTTGTGAGATTATTATGCTGTTATATATTACATTATACCTGTAATCAAACTGAGTGAATCATGATACTGCTGTAGGCCACATCATACTTCTTGTGTAATCAGTATGTAGTTTTAGTTTGCATCACACTTCTGAGTTAAAAGAATGTGAAAATCATTAGATGTATTAGATAGGTTTGTATCATCCTATGCTGCTGATTTTCTGTGAGTGAGTTACACTATTTCATGACATTTCATATTGCTGAGCTATGAAGAGAATATTGTGTTCAGAGAGTCAGGGACCCTTTCTTTTCCCCTGATAGAAGAGACAACAGAGCACATTGCATGGGAGCTTCACCCCCACCTTTTGTTGAAAGCAGAAAAACAGGGAGCCAAGATCATAACTCATGCTCACTGACATTCACAGGATGTGAATGCTTAGTTTGTGGCTGTGGCACATTTTGTATGGCTTCTTTTCTTTTGTTCTGTAGCTTTCTGCCTTCACCTGAGAGGGTGTGCCCTAGGTATGTGCCTTCAGGTCTCCATAATTAGAGTTTATTTAAAGATACCTTGTGGCCCTAACTTAACCAAGTGGCGTAACATAGCCATAGTATTTTGCTTACACCCTTCCTCTGTGTGGCCAGTCACTAAAAGGTCATCTACGTAGAGTGGAAACTGTCTCTGCCCCTCAAAAGTGAAGCCAAACAGGTGTTGTGGGTCAAGGTGGAAAGGCACTGAGAGAAAAAATTCAATTCAATTCAATTCAATTTTATTTATATGGCACCAAATCACAACATAAGTCGCCTCAAGGCGTTTGATAAGTCTATCACTGAGAACCATTGTTCTTTTGGAGTGACTGGATTCAGTATAGTGTGAGGATTTGCTACTACTGGTAGCATCATTTCAGTGATTTCATTTATTGCTCGCAGATCATGCACTAGACGGTATTTTGCAGTATTAGCTTTCTTCACCACTTAAACAAAACATCACTCTTTGTTTTATTATTATTATTATTATTATTATTATTATTATTATTATTATAAAAATTACATTTTCCTTTCTCAAAAAACAGAAAATGAAATTGTAGTTGTTTATGGCTGAGAAACACAAAACCCCCTTTTTTTGTTTAGCTTTCAAGACAAGAAACTAAGTTTTAACTTTTCTACCATGTCACCTAAAACAAAGCAAACAACCCAGCTCTCAGCTGGCTCTGAACTTATCATTATCAAGGTCGCATGGTGAGAGCTACTTCAGAAGTCACAGTGCTCCTCACTCAAGCAACACGTCAAAAACAAAAACAAAAAGCAAAAAACTCAGCACACTACACAGAGAACAACAGTCAAGACACAACTGAAGACGCTGTTCTTCTTCTTCATTCTCCTTGAACTTTAGAATAAACTTCATCTGCATTAGTAAATCATATGCCTAATCATTATATGTCACTGTGATCCACGAGTGTGATCACAAAGTTACTTATTTTTCAAAACAAAACAAAAGCAAACAAAACAATACAAAAAACAAATTGCTGATCACATGAACGCTTTACACATGAGTCAGGATGCAAAAAAGGCTGCTGCCAAAAAAAAATCAGAAGTATGAGAGAAGAAAAAACTGAGCTCACAGACAGCTGCATGTTTGAGCTCTCATGCAGCTCCTGCTCTAGAAAACGTGTTACTTGCTCATCAGCTTACAGTGACCACATATTTAATTCAGCTTCTCACTCTTGTAGCTTTAGCTGTTGTATGCAGGGTTTAGCTTATTAGTTGTTAGTATAGGTGTGCTCTATATCTCAATAATGTCTCATCCAGAATTACAGGTTTTCAAGCAGGTCAAGTGCCTCTATGCACTTAATTAGTTTAGATATTCTCTTTATTTTCTTCATCTCATATATCATTGTACTGAATTAAAGCAACCTTAAGCTTGATGCAGACTATTTCTAACAATTATCCACCTCACATCATAACTGACTAAGGTTCCTCTTCATATTAATATTATTTCATTATTAATGCTATTATTTTTATATAACAGCAATGGTATATTACAATATTTTATTTATTTTTTATTTTGTATCCACCAAGGGCTGCAGGTGATCTGCAGTTTCACCCTTTTGCAAGCTGGAGACATTTTCCACACTTTCCGTGGCTGAACAATGACACAACCTTAATATACCTTATGCATCTCTCTATTTCGTTTAATATGTGTTTGTGTGAATTATCTGCTTTCATTCATTCTATTCATTCTGGGCATGTCTCATTGTTAATACCAGTTTACAGGTTGTTATCCTTGCTATTATTAGTTTGAATACATTACAGTTAAGCTCTAATGTAATTAAGCCTTTGGTTTATTTAACTTTATTCCTCTTGTATTTATATGTATTCAGTCGGGTTTGTTTCCAGCCCTTTTTAAACTTCTACTTTGATCTCTAATTTTTCACTTGGTGAGGGATTATTACGTTCTTCCTGATCTGAACTGCTCTCTTCACCTGAGCTGCTATCCTGTTCTGAGTCTCTGTCTTCTTTGTTTGTTAATGCTTTTATTCTTTTTTGCCTGTCTGCCTCTCCCTTTCATCTGTCTGGGTGGTGGCAGCCACAGTGGTTGCAGCCAGTCATTCTGTGCCGGGCGTTCTCTGTGTCTTACAGTCACGTGCAAGGCGTCCCTTTTTCCCACACTCCCAGCATGTAGTGCTAAAGCCACTGTTTGGTGTGTGTCTAAACCTGCCTCTACCTCTTGCTCTTCCACTCTGCATTCCTCTCCCCTTCTTTTGGATGATTCCTGCTCCGGCTTGTTGTTTTTCTAACCACTCCTCATCAGGTGTTAATTTTGCTTGTTTATTCCCCATTTTCAAAGATTTTGCTGGGCCGTCGCTGGCACGCTTGACTTCAGAGTGGTTTACTGATACGGCCTTCGACTTCACCCTAAAGGTGAAGCGGTGTCACTTTTATGAGATGAAACTCAACCGTTCTCCTTTGTCACCAGAACGTGAGCCTCAGCAAAGAAAACAAAATGGAAGTAGTTCAGCAGCGTATTGTGCTGTAAAATCAACTTACTTCCAAACACATACACACATAGACATTTTATGGCTACTTCTAAAACTAGTCTAAACTTAGTTCTTTTTGGCGAACTTAACCTATTTTATCTCAGTTCCTTTTGGCCTTTTGGCGAACTTAACCTATTTTATCACCTTAGTTCACGCGTTTCTTAAAACCTTCTCGGCGGTTTTATACATCAAAATAGTGTTTCTCACTCTCAGACGTCTCACTGGTGGTTCGGATCGCCAGACTGAATCCCACCGCCGTGGACCAGACTATAAACACCGGCCTGGACCCAAATTTACGTCGCGGGGCTTTCGTCCTCGTCTAAGAGGGCTGTCAACAGACTTCAGTGCTGGCTTCCCACGGCGTCAGGAATCAGTCCTGCCAGATCCTGGAACAGAGTCACAGATAACAGTTCTGATGTTTCTGCCCCAGCTACGAAGGACCAAAATGATTGTCAAGAGATTCATTCTAAAAGACACTTCTTCAGCTGAGAGTCAGAGAGTAGAAAGTCACACGCTGCAGTTTTTACTTGCAAGGGCGGTCATAGAGCGCTCACATCAGAGTGGGGGCCCTGTGAAGTGCTTGCTCTGTTCTTGCACTTGTCTTTATTTATACACAAGAAAAATGAAAACATTTGTTCAGTGGAATGTTGATACGTGAGCATGTGCGTATGTGATTGTGTGTGTGTGTGTGTGTGTGTGTGTGTGTGTGTGTGTGTGTGTGTGTGTGTGTGTGTGTGTGTGTGTGTGTGTGTGTGTGTGTGCGAGCGAGGTCAGAACTGCTTGTTCAACTTCCCACTATCGCTGTGGGAAGATTCAGATAAAAATATCAGAACACATTTTATAAAGAACAATCAGTTCTAAGCAAGGAAAAGGTCATCATGCAGGATTCTATCACATGTAAACTTATATCATTAAAAGCTTATACTGACTACTAAGTACAATTTTCCATTGACAATTAACCTTATGAACAAAATAAAGTTCAACATCAGTAACATAGCTGTTAGGTTTTGTATTGTTGATTGTCATTTATGCTTAGAAATATTTAACCATTTAAGCTTAGAAGTATATAATCATTTGTAGATTGAAAGAATGTCTCATCCTAGGTCTGTAACAACTCTGTGTAAGCATGAAGAGGGGGGGGAGTGTGTTCTGGCATAGATCACACACCTCCTCCTAGGAGAGGTCGTATCTTCTCTTTCTGATATATGTACACATGTATATCTCTTTAAGTATAAGAGCCTTTTGTTCAGATGGACCGCTAGACTCCTGGCACCAGCTTTGGGGAGGCTTCACAGGGTCACATCTTGACCTCACACAAATCACACACACACACACACACACACACACACACACACACACACACACACACACACACACACACACAGGCATGGTACTCTTTGTGTGTATGTAGACGTCATATGTTAATGAACCTATGCATATTCATGTAACCTCAATAAAAGAACAGTGGTACGGGAGAACGGACGAGAGCGACTGGGGTCAAGCGAAGGAACGGCGTTTGTCCGGCCTCTCCCGTGCACGAGTAACATGAAGAACTTTGCCTACTTCGTGTCTTGCTTTGCTGTGTAATTATATTGTCTTTAACGTTCCAGCGAATAGGTTCAAGCTACAAACCTATCAATAGCACCCACCCAGCTGTATAGAAACTCCGTCATGCTAGCTAGTACCCAGTACGAAGAAGTCAGCGTAAGGAAAATAAACTCCACCTAAACTTGGTTTATATCTGACCCAGATGGACTGCAGGTTATAACTTCTTAACTGAAGTTCAGTCCACCTGACACTCAGGCCGGCAGTCTCTCTTCCTCCTGCATCCCCTTTCCCTCATCCACCTGCTGGCCTCCACCACTTGTTAATGTTACTGAATCTGTGGAAGCGCCGCGATAGCCACCACACGAAGTAACAAATAACGACCCTAAATCCCAGTAACGATTAACGCATTCCTGATTTTGCCATAATAACTAGTTACCGTGCTTGTTACCACACTAATAACGTAGTTACTAAAACGTGTTACTTAATAACGCGTTAGTCCCAACACTGGTTGTGTTTACAGACAGAATGAAATGCAAATACTACCAACAACATGAGCTCCTTGTTGAAGGTAATAACAAACTGCTGAAACTATTTTGTGCTTTGGTTTACACGTGATTTACACAAGTGTACCTGTCCCTGTGTTCATAGTGCTCACTGTTCACCTGATGAATAGACCAAGGAATTCTAGAAGGTGATCAGACTGGATTGTCTGGTTTTCAGTGACTCATTAATTCTTGTCTCAGTTCCTGCTCGTCTCCAGTAAGTCACTTCACTTTGACAGCGACAGTTTGGATCACTGTGTCGGAATCTGGGGTCTTTATCTGTGGTAAGTCTATTTTTTTATTTGTTCGTTTTGTTTTTCATTTGTTTTGAGTAAGAGAACAAACAATCAAGAACACAAAACACTAAAAATAAATTTCAAAATTAAAGGTCATAGTCTAAGCTGATCTGTGTTTCTGGTGAGTGTTTGATGGGTCACCTCCAGCCTTGGCTGAGCCTTTGTGCTTTTCTTTAATGTATTTGCCAAATAGAGATAAAATACAGAGCTGACTGCAGCAGCTCAAGAGCTGGAGGAAGGAAAAACGAGATTGAAGAATGTCTACAGAAAACTGAAGGACTTTCAAAGCTATCAAATGAAGGGATTCGAATAATAACAGCTGAGGATAAACAAGTGAAGACAATAAAGAGACTGAAAGATGAGAAGCAGGGAAACACAGGCACTCAGAGAGTAGCGCAGGTAGATTCCAGGAAATCTAAGATAAGGCGAATTTTCTGTTCAGCCAGAAAGACATGCCAATATCCTCCCAGCAACCAGTCTATTCATTTATGCCCTCCATAATGGGCATTTCTTGATCTATACCTTTTTAAATTATTTAAGCTACCCTACTAAATCCTGATGTACTGAAATAGAAATAGAAATACATCCTGGGCTTTCCATTGATATTGTCACGGTCTGGCTGGCAGACCGTGGGGAGATGGGGAAATAGGACTCAAACACCGGACTCTTCAG
Organism: Diplotaxodon limnothrissa; assembly: GCF_057381915.1. Taxonomy (NCBI): domain Eukaryota; kingdom Metazoa; phylum Chordata; class Actinopteri; order Cichliformes; family Cichlidae; genus Diplotaxodon; species Diplotaxodon limnothrissa. Next base: position 34,063,159 of record NC_140598.1, read on the forward strand.
TGCAACAGTGTTTATTTACAAGGTGGTGAAGTAAACAACAATAAATCCCCAGTTTCCCAGACTCCCGTGTAGTGTCTTCTTCCCAAAAGTCCCCGTGTAGTGCTCTCTGCTCCCGTGTCCCTGCACTCCCCGTGCTCACTGCTCCTTCTCGTCCCACACTCCTCCTGAGTGGAAAACAATAGAGGCAGCTGTTACAACTTATCCCAGCAGGCATACACTCACACTTGACTTGACTTGACTTGCTAGAAGACTGACGTGTAGTCAAACGCAATAATCCAGCATCGGTGGAAGCTCCATCGCTCATCTAAATAGCTCCCCCGACGAGCCCAGATGAGGAGCAGGTGTGCGGCCAGGACTTCGGGTGTGGCCAGCCCTCAAGTTAGGCCACGCCCCCAGGGCTGAAGGTGCCTGTAACTTGGCCACAGCAGAAAGGCAATACACACACACACACACATACCTGCCTACATACAGATGTGCCAAGGGGCAGTGCAGACAACACACCAAATAATAATAATAACAACAACAACAGTCATAGTCCCCACTGCCCACGGACCCCAAGTCCCCGGAGCCGGGTCCGTGACAGATATCCTGTGTTTGGGTGGTTTATTTTAGCTGCAACGAGGCAGGAAGTCACATGAAGTTAAATGGGGATATTAATTTTCTTTTAGTTCTCAATATGATATGTCTAAAACTGTGATCAAAAAAATAAATAAATAACCAGGGTGTTGAGGTTAAACAGACTCGATTTTCAATACAGTGTAAAGTAGTAGCAGATCCTAAATAAATATTTATTTACAGAGCTTGCCTATAAAAGCTAAAAAATGATCTTCTGTGTTATTTATAAATACCTCTATTGCGAATAACGGTCTTAAATCTAACCATTGTCATTGCACTGAGCCTGTGACCCAGTGTTCATGCATTTTCAGGTTTAAATTATCCTCTGGGATTTAGTCCCTAAAAGGTTGATTCTGTTTATCAGGATGTAGCGTTTACAGTGGGAGAAATGTTTCCTCAATCTTCCACTTTCATGAGTGACTTAGATTAGAAGCTAATCTTTCCCATAGAGATTGTAACAACTATTCTGCGACCAGACCTTGTCCTTTGGTCTAACTCCTGAAAACTTGCTTACGTCACTGAGCTGATGGTACCATTGGAGGATGCAATTAGGAAGCATTTGAGTGTAAGAAACTGCAGTATGCATACTTGGTAGCTGAGGCAGAGGACAGCGGTTGGAAGATCAAGGTCTGCCCAGTGGAAGTGGGGTGCAGGGGCTTTGTTGCCAGTACAACAGCAAAACTCATTAGAGAGACTGGAATCAGAGGACAGGCACAAAGGCAGGCTATAAGAGAATTAAATAACACTTCTGAGAGGACCAGTCACTGGCTATGACTAAAGAGGGCTGACATCACTCGGGCAGCTAAGGTAGTCAGCTAACCGTGAGACACATGCCTCAGTAGAGGGCGTCAAAAGGGTAGAATATCTAACACTAGAAAATTTACTGGTTGACTGATACAGCTCTCTCAGGGATTCCTGGGGGCTGTGCAGTTAACCTGATGGTAGTGAAACCTAGGGATGGGGATCGTTTAGGTTTTATCCGATACTGGTGCCAAACTGGTACTTTTGAAACGGTGCCGGTGCTTAACCTTTTAAGCTTATATTATATTTTTACATGCTGTGGAGCCATTTTTGGGAGCATTTCAAGTTGCTATACATCAATACAACCATTATAGCCCAAACTTTAATAATATGTCTGCATTAGGTGCATAGTAATTACATAAATTGCAAAAAAGTGCAATAAACTACAAAAAAATTTAAAATCGTTTTTGTTTTTTTAACATATATTTCTAGTTAGAGAAATTTAAGAGGCTTATCCCTCAAAACTGTAAATACAAAAAAGTTGCACAAACTAGTTTCCCACCACAGGAAATTTTTTTTAAGTGTCTTCATAGTTTTATTTTTGAAATACACCAATTTTTATATACTGCAGGAAAAACGAAAATAAATATTATAGTGCAAATTTGCAAAATAACAGCATATGCATCACAATAAACTATTTCCAGCAGTGCAATATGAGTCCTAACCATCCCAGAAACGACACAGAAAGTCATGAAGTCAAACATAACTTTTAAAAACACAAGTATAAGCTCATGAGGCCACGATGGTAAAAAAAACTACATTTCCGCAAAATGACGTCACTTCCGGTTTCGGGCAGGTCATGTGGTCATGTGATAGTTCGCGCTGATGGACCTAGGAAGTGTTACAAACAGCTGATTGGATCGGCGAAGCGTGTTTCTGGAATATCATGTTTTTGTTGCTGCAAGTGATTTTTATGCAGTTTTTGCAAAGCTATATGTGGAAGGAAACTGTGACCTAGGACAAGCTGGTGGCATAAGATGTAAGTACAACTCCTCCAGTTTCATATGCAAAAAAAATTATTGCGCTAGCTTACGTGGTTGCAGAGCTACCGGGATTTAAAAATAGTTACGCAAAACAGAGCGTGCCGCTCCGATCGGCTGTAAAGGGTTAAACAGTGCTCGAACCGGTGCTTATAGAATGGAGAACACACACTTTGTCCAAAATCCTCTCATGTTCAGCTGTTTTATTGTAAAAAGATAACAATGTTAGCCTTTTCTGCAGCTATAGGGCATATATGGTATCACTCTTGGCTGGAAGCAGTGCTTAAACAATGGAAAAAACACAAACTTTTTCCAAAAACCTCTCATGTTTAACTGTTTTCCACTTTTCTTTGGTCATTTTGGGTGAAGGTAGTGTCTGCCATCAAACAAGAAGACAGCCGCATGTAACTATGTGTTACATGCGTGTTTGCTAGTTCACCTTACGTGCATTAATTTAATAACATAAAAAAAATATATATGTTACTCTTCTCCCCTCCCCCTCTTTTTCCCTTTTCTGGGAGGCAGTGGGGAAGTAGAGCGTACAGTTCGATCCGGCGGGGAGGTGTGGGATACCAGATCAGGTGCCCCCTTTCTGGCACAGAAATAACAGTTTAACATGAATCAGTGACACTGATCAACCCTGGCAATGCCTCCTTGGATGAGGATGTTTACTGTAAATGGCAAAACACCCAATGAATGCATTGGGTAAAAGGATTGTAAGGATTGTAACATCTCCTTTTACTGAATCAAGCAACTTCTTCAGTCTCCTCCTCCTTTATTTGTGATTTAGTATTGTTCATGGTTCAGTTTCCTTGTTTTTCCATGTCTCTCGTACATGTCTCCCAGTTACTGTTAATCTTGCATGTCTTGAGTCTCTGTCTGTTTCCTGTTTTATTTTGACAGTTCCAAGTCCTGTGTTCAGTGTTTCCAGTTTGCTTCCTCCTTGTCTCAATCCTTGTCAGATTTGTTCCAGCTGTGTTTTCGTCCTGTGTCTCATTCCATTGTTATTATTTGTGTATTTAGACTCTGTTATTTCCTCTGCACATTGTTGCGTTGTCCCATGTTGCTGTGTTGTTTCTCTGTGTTCCTTGAAGCTGTGAATTTCCTCCTGGTTTGTCTAGTTCTAGTTTACCAATTTCCCTGTTTTCTAGTTTTAGTTCCTTGTTTCTAGTTTGCAGTTTTGGTTTCGTGTCTCCAATTTACCATATTTTAGGACCATAAAGAGCACCGGATTATTAAGCACGCTGCCGATGAACGGGTCTGATTTCATACATAAGGCACATCAGATTAAAAGGCACATTAACCCCTTAAAACCGATCAGAGCGGGCACGCTCTGTTTTGCGTAACTATTTTTAAGCTGGCGCAAAATTTTTTTTTGCATATGAAACTGGAGGAGTTGTACTTACATCTTATGCCATCAGCTTGTCCTAGGTCACAGTTTTCTTCCACATATAGCTTTGAAAAAAACTGCATAAAAAGCACTTGCAGGAACAAAAACAAAATATTCCAGAAACACACTTTGCCGATCCGATCAGCTGTTTGTAACACTTCCTACGTCCATCAGCACGAACTATCGCATGTCCGCCATGACCTACCCAAAACGTGACGTGACGTCATTTTCGTGGAAATGTAGTTTTTTACCATCAGGGCCTCATGAGCCTATACAGGTGTTTTTAAAAGTTATGTTTGACTTTATGACTTTCTGTGTCGTTTCTGGGATGCTTAGGACTCATATTGCACTGCTGGAAATAGTTTATTTTGATGCATATGCTGCTTTTTTTTGCAAATTTGCATCATAATATCTATTTTAGTTTTTCCTGCAGTATATAAAAATTGGTGTATTTCAAAAATAAAACTATGAAGACACTCAAAATAAATTTCCTGTGGTAGGAAACTATTTTGTGCAACTTTTTTGTATTTACAGTTTTGAGGGATAAGCCTCTTAAATTTCTCTAACTAGAAATATATGTTAAAAAAGCAAAAACGATTTTCAATTTTTTTGTAGTTTATTGCACTTTTTTGCAATTTATGTAGTTACTATAAACTTAATGCATACATATTATTAAAACTTAGGCTGTAATGGTTGTATTGATGTATAGAAACTTGAAATGCTCCCAAAAATGGCACTACAGCATGTAAAAATATACTATAAGCTCTGGCGGACTTGGTTCTATGGTAGGTCTTAAAGGGTTAAGCAAAAAGTCAGATAAGTCAAAAAAGTTAGCATTCATCCCCCAGCTTCACTGTGTTTATGTTATGCTAACATAGCTGTCACTAGTGATCACGGAGCACATCATTATATACCAGGTAGTCCAACTTCAGTAACCCTACAAACATCACTGATGTTTAGTTTTCTGTCTTCATTTATGTCGAATTTATGTTGAAGTGATAACAGAGCTGTACGTTTGAATTTTTAAGAAATCTCTTAGTCACGACATGGTATATCATGTTTAGATGGAAACTAGTGAGCTAACTTCCTGCTAGCTTCTAACTACAGTAAATTTAATAAATTCCGTTTTCATGGATGCCTAGATGTTAAACGTAATTGTTACACCCAGTAAAGCAGCAACGCTGATCATTTTATTAGAGAGGAAATAATTTAGACAGTTTTCAACTCGTTTGACTTTGGGACCTGAAGAAGACGGAGTTTGGACCCAGATTACTCCGAAAGGCTCCTGCCTACGGTAGCCGTAATGCTCCGACAATCCATCAAGTGGTGCGGCTTCCAAAGTCGTACTAAAACATTTTCTGACAGGTCTTTGAGCGCCGTGTACCACATAAGTTTGGTTCAAGGTCAGTAAGCACAACCAGAATACATGTAAGGTGCACTGGATTATCAGGTGCACTGTCGATTTTTGTGAAAATTCAAGGATTTTAAGTGTGTCTTAGGGTGCAGAAAATAAGGTAGTGTTGTAGTTTTTACAATGAAATTAAGCTCCTTCTTCATGTTGTTCTTATGAGTATTGAGTCCTGTTTTTGGGTCGTCATCCTGCCTTGCACAGCACATTTACATGACAACCTCACTGTTACAACATCTGCCATAAAATCCTCAAAAACACAGACACATATATGGAAACAAACATAGGTTTTGTCAGTTTTTTCATAGAGAAGTAATGATTCAAATGTTTAAACTGGCATTTAAAGCGTTCAAACCTTGAAAATTATTTAATGTTTGATCATTTTGAAAAGCGCTCAAGTTGGTTATTTTTGGGGGAAAAGGACAGAAAAAATATTGCTGTATTAGGATTTTATGGCAGATATTGTCAGTGTACATTTTTGTCTACAAAGGTGTTGCAACGGTGCAAAATTTGAGGAGGACATAAGGGCTAAAACAGATATTTTGTGTCCTTTTATTTGTCTAACAAAAATGTGATAATATAAACTGTAACTGCCCACCAGAGACTAAAGACTCTCTGGCCTTAAGTACGAATTGCCTGGGTGCCTCCTCTCTGTGGAGAAATAGAGGTGGTACATAAGGCTGGAGAGAGGGTAGGATGGCCACAAAGGCAAAAGAGCCAGTAAACTCTAAATGCTCTGATATGCCATATCAAACAAGCCTCATTAAACAAGGGACAGATTGTCCTTTATCAATGATTAACAGTTAAGGTTCTTCTGTAGTTGCCCCAGTTGCCTCAAGATGTTTTATATGTCTACAATTGTGATGTGAAAAGCTAAATCATAATTGTTTATAGTGGTTATTTGTATGAATAATGTTCAATTTTCTGTGCCTTCTAGGATTTTTTTCCCATATTTTTCACTTCAGTCTACATCTACAATGTTTTGCTGGAAGGATGGACGATGCTGTAAAATGCCACTTGGGGCCATCTGTGTCTTCCTTTTTCATCACTTTATTTTTTTCTTTCACTTAGCACAGTTTTGTGGAGGTAATTAAGTCTTGTCGTTATGGAGTTACACAAATTATGCAACACATCTAAGTCTATTAATTACTCAAATATTTCTGTTATTGATTAAATGTCAGCCATTTCATTTATGCCACAGGCTAAAACAGCAAATGTAAAACACCTGTGCTTCTGAACCTCGGTTTAAAATAATCTAATCAGAAACTAATAAAACAATGTTTGGTAACTTTCTCAAAAATGACAAGTATTTGTAATTTTCCTTTAGGTGTGTCTCAGGTGGTTGGTCCATCTGAGCCAGTTGTGGCAATAGTTGGTGATGACACTGTGTTACCATGCCATCTGGATCCTGCTGTGAATGCTGCTGATATGACAGTAGAGTGGACACGATCTGACCTCACACCTAAATTTGTGCATGTTTGGCGTGACGGTGTGGAGCTCGTGAATAAAAAAAATGAAGCCTACATGGAAAGAACATCACTACCCATTAACAACCTGAAGCTCGGAGACATTTCACTAAAACTCTCCAAAGTGAAACTGTCAGATAGGGGATCATACAAATGCTTCAGTCCTGCGCTTAGTGGACAAACCAGCGTTGAGCTTGTTGTTGGTAAGTGGAGATATAGTCTTTGCACAGAAAACTCAAAATGAGATCTAATGTTGGAAATCATCAGTCAATATTTAGTTTAGAAAAAAAACAACATTGTTAGTAGTAAAAAATCATAAGGGTAAAAAATACAGAATAGTAGAATAGTGTTTTTCATGTCACTGTTAAATGGTTTAAATACAGTTGGTGTACAAGTATTCAGTGCATTTGCAATAAATTTAATGGCCCTTTAGTGTTGCTACTAGTTATGGTGACCAATGTGTTTTCCCTTTTCAAAATTAGGTGTAGTTTCATCACTTACCATCACTGTAATGAGGAACAGTGAGGACAGCGGTAAAGTGGTGTTACAGTGTGAGTCTGCAGGCTGGTATCCAGAGCCTGAGCTGCTGTGGTTGGACGGTGAGGGAAACCTCCTCTCTGCTGGACCTACAGAGACCCTCAGAGGTCCTGATGACCTCCATACTGTCAGCAGCACAGTGACTGTGGAGAAGAGACACAGCAACAACATCACCTGCAGAGTCCAACAGAGGAACACCAACCAGAGCAGAGAGACACACATACATGTTCCAGGTAAAAAAATCAAACACACAAAGTATTTAGTTATAGTTTTATGTATTTTTTGTGTAAAATTGCTGCAGCCTACATGTTGATATCCTGTGTGTTCTCATTCCAGGTGATTTATTTAACCCCTCATGTAGTTCTGCGGCTCACATCACCATTGCTGTTGTTGTGACAGTCTTGCTAATTCTTGCAGTTGTCTTAGTTGTGTGGAAATATCGTTCTAAACGCCGAGGTACAGTATCTTGTTGTAAAAAGTGACAAAAAAAATATTTTCTTAAAAAAATTATAGGATAATAGATTTCTGTGAATTTAAATGACTTTCTTTTGTACAACAGGAAGAAACTTCACAAGAACGTCCTCTGATCACAGATCACTTCAGCTCGACACTGAGGAGAAAGGAGAAACAAAGCATCTCACCGAAGACAGTGTTGACACTGGTGACATAAATACAAAACAAGAAAATCTTGAGGCTCAAAAAGAAAAACAAGCATTAGACAAATTTCATTTGTTAACGGCGGTTAACTTATTAATGAATCATAAATTTAATTTAGAAAAAGATATTGATGAACTTACTTTCGAAGTGCGGGAGCTAGAGAAACAGCAAGATAAAAATCAGAGTCAACTGGTAACAAATATGCAACCAACAGAACAAAATAATATACAGTCTGCAAAAATAAATCAAGATGAGGAAACAAAAATTTTTTTTCGTTCAATGAAGCAAGCTCTTGATAAAAAAATACACGAAAACGAATCAGTAGTGTATGCGGTTCAGGTAATGTCAGAGAAGAAGGAAGAATTAGACAAGACTTTAGAAACAATTCTTGATCAGTTGGAGAAAATAAAGAACAGAAATGAAGTTCAAATGTAACTCCAATCAGACAGACCAGAGGCATAAAAGTAAAGCCTAAAACAGTCACATTATTCATTTAATGAAGAGTCTCTAACATTGACAAAACCACTACAGGAAAGAGTTCATAAATAAAACAACATCAACAGCAGCAGCTGAAGTAAAGAGAAGATGACTTTTATTTCTTCCACAGAAGAGACCCTGTCATCACCAGATTAACACAGTAGAAGGCATTGGTTGAGTTGCCCCACTCACACAATGTTTAAAATAACTCAGTGACCTCTAGTGGCCATAAGATTTATGACAACAGTATATGAGTAGATACCGATGCAAGATAGAGTTGCCTGTGTCAAGGAAATGGCATTTTTGTGTGGCTTTTTTCTTTTCTTACTGGTAATGACAACCCAACGCTGGTGATGACCTTAATATAAACTGAATATTAGTGCATTTTGGTGCCATGTACCAGTTCATACATTCACATTCTGCATCACAGTTTCCAAATCTATTTGTTATCTGATTGCTTGCTGTCTTTAATTTTTAATTTTCTAAAGCTAAAGTTTTGCTTTGGATATACTGCAAGTGTGTAGTTCTATTTTGTTTAAGAAAAAAAAATTCACAAAGGTTGTGTCAAGATGTCAAATAAGACATTAAAACGTGTAAAATAAGTTAGTACCGTGACAGCAGAATTCACATTATCAGCAGAATGTACTACTTAATATACCATCACTATTAAATGCACCAGATATTTAAAGATAGTTATGATCTGTCACATGATGTCATGTTTTTAAGCCTGGTGTCTGTGTGTGTGTGGTTACAAGTGAAACTATCATTACCAGTCAGTGTATTAATAGCTCTTCATATCAGCAGCATCATCTAGTTGACAGTAAAAGATGAACTGTTATGCTGAATGGACATCTCTTAATAAACAAACTCTGATGAACAGAGTAATAACCACATGAGAAAATTTCCAGTTCAGCTTATTTCCAGTTAATAGCTACTTCAATACATGGTGGCTATATAAAAAACTGTAAATGTAAACAGTGATGTCTTTAAAAAGTTACTGTCTTCAACAGTTTCGTAATACATTTACTGCAAGCTGAAAGTTGTACAAAGTAGGCACAAGTACCCAGCTGATACTTTACAAGTCATCTTGGAGGATGTTTGTACTGTACAGTTCTTAAACATTGCAAGGTGACAGATGTGGTAGAAAGAAAAAAACACATCAAGTCTCTCCATTAACCTGATGTTTCAGTGCTTATATCTTCATTGGACGAGACAGATGAGGTGACTTGGATATCTAACGATCTTAATTTCATTTTTCCCCTAAAATGCAACAGTTGTCAAAAAAGGTTATTTCACAGATAAAACAGTACTTCTCCGTCCATCAGCCCAAGCTCTTCTTTCGACTATTCCCTTTGAGATTTGCCACAGTGGATTACTGATCTCCATCTCACCCTGTGCCTAGCTTCCTCTTCCATCACACCAGCACAGAAATGACATAGAAACACAGAAAAATGTTTTTTTATGAATGTGTTTGTTAAAAGAGGGGAATGAAACATGGTGTATAGAGTCCATTTACTTTTCACCATCTTTAAATCATAAAACATGTCTCACTACTACCTTGGAGTACTAAATGTTGCCCTTTAACATTGATTTTCCACCTGTACTGCTAAAAAAATATTTGTGTCCTTTACGTTCTTTTGTGACTAAACAAAGGAGGTTTGTGATGTTGATGTTATCACATTCATTTTGCATGCAAAAGTTTCCTGATTTGAAACCAGGAGGAGAAAAAAATACAACTTGGAGTACTTCTAGTGCTGGTCACAATGCTGAAGAAATAGCTCTGTTGTGTGAGGAAAGAATTCTGAGATTAAATACCTTACTATGTCAATTCACTATAGCAACAATAAATAATTATATTAACCACAAATGAGTTGTTAGGCCAGTGTTTTTAATAAGAGTCCACACCAAACATATTACAAAAAATTAGAAATGAATCAATTATATATATATATATATATATATATATATATATATATATATATATATATATATATATATATATATATGAAAACAACTCACAAAACAAGCTAACAACATAATCATCTTAGATAAATTTCTTTTGTAACAAAACGCAGATTTTTTTGCATTAAATTTATTCTCCCACCTTGTGTTGACAGTATCACCATCTTTACCATAAACGGATATTCTGTTGATAGCTGACACAACACTAACATTTGACACACTGTGTTGCCACAGAAGCCACAGTGAGTATATTGAAAAATTGCAACAGTGTATTCATATCTATAATGAGGCATGAGGCAAAGCAAATAGACCTGGGCTTCACTATTTTTAAAAAAAAAACTGCTACCCTTTAAAATAGACATGATGATGTGAAGTGGCAGACGTTTTACTCTCAGATGAAGAATGGAGATAATTAACAAAACAAACCATGAGGGTGAGATGTTTGCAAGTTTCTATAAACAGCCATCTTTTCACCAATTAGACATTAACTGTTTATACAAAAGGAATGAAATGTGCTAATAACCACAAAAATGTTTCATTGTATTTTATATAAATGCCACTTTTTCCAAAGGAATTAAAAGGCACACTGAAGACTAGCATTCCCTTTACTTTTAGTTTTGTATTGCACAGTAAAAGTTATCCGGATCCATGTCAGTAATTCGTTGACTGGCACCTCTCTGCAACCAGCTCGCTGCTGCCAGCTCTGTTTGGAGACACAATCAATTTCAAAACAGTTGTTTGATTATTTTTAAATAACAACAGAGCTATCAGAAATATTGGAAACTATATTTGAACCAACTAATAATTTCAATTTTTTTTGCCAACTATGACAAATTAAGGCTTCAAATTTAAAACAGTGTTATCTAACTGTTTTAAATCTGATAAACCGAGGGGACTCATCAACATATATTTCTGTCAGTTTCTTGTGTGGGTTTTTTTTCTGAGATCCACAAAACAAAGCTCAAAATATCAACAACATGAAACACACACGGTGTGTTTAAAAGAAATATAAATCAAAAAGAAAAAATATATAACATCACTGTCAGAAATCCCCCAAAAGCACCAAAACTAACATACATTTTAGTTGTTCTCAAAACATAGGGGTGAGCATAAAGGATGTTAAATCCTTTCAGTGTCAGTTACCTTTCACATTGCTGGGTTTTCTGACCATAGAATACGTCTCCTGGACTGATTCAAGTGCATTGTCCTCTGCAGGCATATAACAACAAAACATCATAAGAATGATTTTTCTTTTCATTACATTTAAATGTAAATTGTCCTCACTTATTTCCGGCTGTGAAAATGTGATGTGTGGACTTCTGGAAGATGTTACTTTTTATATGATAGCATATTTCTCTTCCACTGGGCCTTTTAAGCAATTAAGGGTATTATAACTTCAATGTTTTCCAGTTTAGGCAAATTACCTTTGGGCATTCTTGGTTTTGTGATGAGGGAATATGTCTCATTGCTTTGTTCAGCTCTGCTTACCACTGCAGGCACTGAAATATACAGATAAGCCAAACCTTAAACAAAGTATAAAGATATGGGCAGACAATTTAGTTACATTTTTTTTAAATGTCTCATTCTAGACACTTTCTCTATATGATAGCCATCTCAAAGTAAAATGAAAGAGAAATGACAAAACAAGAGTGATGGTTAAAATGTTGTGTTGTTGTTTTTGGTCAACAAGTTATTACTAAATTAAATTATATTACTTACATCTTAGGACCCTTATAGTTCTTATTTATATTAGTTATTACAATGTCATTGTCTTTCCTAGCAACCACATACCAGTAGTGTGACACATATTTATAGGATATATGCTTCTACCACATGAAAACACAACACAATTTGTTTCATAACAGTAACATGCAATTTATACACAAAAAATGATAACAGCATGTTGCCTAATAAAAATAATTGACCAATCTTGCTTGTGCAGTAAGGTTATACTGGGAAATGGTAAAGCCTTTTTTGCAGAGGGGAAGGTAGATCTAGCTCTCGTGCTCCCTGTGTCTCATGAAAATGTGACAAAATGTTAAGAGTAGATATAGAGACACATTTTATGTCAAGGAAAATAAGTTGTCTGGAGAAACACACCAGTAAAAATACTTCAAACTTTTATACTTTCTATTTCAGTCAACTGAATACATTTTTAGTCTCCTAAAGTCTTATGATATTTAATCGACTAAAACTATGAATTTAGTTGACTAAATTATGACTAAAACAAAATGATGTTTTATTCAACAATTTTAATCAAAGGTCTGCTATAATATTAATCATATTCAGTCAACTAAGACAAGATTAAAATTCAAAAGATTTAGATGCCTAAATGTTGTTTTATCCACAAAACAAAATAAATAAAATTAAACTAAATTAAAAGCTAAATGAAACATTTGATATCAAAATTAACACTAAAAAAAACCTGCTGAGGGACTAAAATCACAGACCAAACAATACAATAGCAGGTGCATGTCCTAGGCTATACGGTTTACTAAAGGACTGTGTTTCTAATTTCCATGATCCTGCAGATTTGAAATACATGTTTTTTATTCCTAAACAAAAGTTGGCTTTCCTGACCTGTTTGTGCAGAAGAGGGAGACCGGAAGGAGGCAGTAGAATTTTGAGCACCTGCTTATAAAAAAGACAAAATAAACAAGAAAAAAAAGTTAATTATTAATATCCACCAGGAATCACTAAGCATGCTTATTGTTATAAAATAAAAAGACATGTTTTGATGAGTATACTGTCAACATACCTGGTGTCAAAGAAGTTTCTTCTGTGTGATTTCTGATGGTTTGTTGATGTTTATTACGTTGAAACACTCCTACCAATATTAGCAGAATGACCACCAATAAAACACCCAAACCAATGCAGAGCCCCAGGTAGATCTCTAAGTAAGGCACTGTAGGATGACCTGCCGGAAAGACAATTGCAATGTGCATTAGAAAGGATTAAAATGTTTTAAGTTACTATATATATATATATATATATATATATATATATATATATATATATATATATATATATATATATATATATATATATTCATGTAAAAATTAAATAAATCCTATTCAATATAATTATGTATACCCAATATGATTTAGTCCCATTTCAGAAGGTGGCATACTGATCCAATCATTAGCCAATAGAAAAGATAGTCTGTCCCATGTTTCCATGCTAGGAAACATGGGACAACAAAAGGCATCACAGCCAGCTGGAGCTGACTGTGTGATGCGCGAATGATAGACCCAAATACAGACAACAAACAACTTTGACAAACAAAAAGTGAGCCTCTTATAGAGGGTGACAACATGAGTAAACAAACCAAGGTAAAAAAAAAAAAAGAGAACTGGGACAAAACTAAACTAAGACTTAAATTGGAAGAAACAGTGACTACGAAAACAGTGACATGAACACGATTGTGCACAGGTGTATGTGAGAAACTATGAAGAGTTTGCATGGACAAGAAGCATGAACATGAACATAACCTGAACAGAATAGTGAACGCCTTAATCTTGACGTGTTTTGGAGGAAAGAAAAACAGATGACCTGACAAAGACTGAATGACAACGCACAGACTAAATGCACACGGGAGGTAATCAAGGGAAGTGGAAACACATAGTGAAACAGTTGACACAAATCAACAACATCGTAGGAGAAGAGTAAAACTAAACACACTGAACAAAGAAACACAAGACTTACAAAATAAAACAGGAAACATGTAGAGACGTACACATGATAACATGATAACACAAACTTGACAACATGAACAGGTTAGACAAGACACCTATGACAGACTAACACAGAAGACAGGAAAAGACACAATCACAGAGACATAGATGAAAACACAACTAGACTAAATGTCAACTAAACCCTAAGTAAGATATTTCAATACAACCTAAGTTTATTGGTCAAAAAAAAGAGATGTCAACAATGACCACATTTTGACTACACATACCTTATGTAGAGAAATCCTATGGACGTCAACACCAGACTATCATTAGATATCGAAATAAAGATGTTGCCATATGTTACAAAACAACCAACTTCAGAACTGAACCTCCAAAAATGACATGTAAAGGCATCATTCTGATGTCTCTTTGAACCGTGGCTATGTTTATCATAGACCATATATTATTTCTCATTTACACACTTTATCACGAAGCTTTAAAATATAGTTTGGGTACTGTGGCACGGCTGCGAGTGAGACTGACACACCTGAGCTGCATCAGCTCGTCATATAAGGGTGAACTGGGTCAGTAATCTGGGTCCTGGCTGTGTTGTTGTTGTGTACATGTGGCTGGCAGCTGAAAAGCTGCAGCTGTGAGTGTATGACGCAACTGAGTAAATAAAGATGCTGAAAAGCGTTGAAGTGTGGTGAGGTCCGTCTATACTGCCACGGGTACAAAGTTTGCCTCCAATTTTAGTTAGAAAATATTGATGCATCTTACTTCCAACAGTTAGCCAGCTCTCTGGTGATTCTCCAGCGTCAGCAATGCTACATTTGTAGAGTCCTTCATCAGATTTGGATACAGTGGGAGCCATTATGTTTCCTGATGAGCTGCTCCCAATGGAGATGCCATTTTTATAGAATTTTGCAGTGTAGTTGAAGTTTGCATCCTTTTTTCTACAATGCAAGGTCACATTTTCTCCCTGCGTTACAGGTTGGACAGGAATCTCCAGGATCACATGACTCTCTAAATCTAAATGGCAGAATGTGTAACAGTCATTGTCTCAAAAAGTGATATTTGTTTAAATTATACATATATAGAAATTGTTTATTGTATTCATTCATTACTAAAGATAATAGCTCACATCATACTTCTGATTATTACAATGTACATGCAGTAAATATATATGTATATGTGTTATTTTATTATGATTGTGGTGCATTTTATGAAGAAAAATTATGTTTTACTGCTATAAAAATATATACCAAATATGACATTGTGCGTTACTGTAAGTGATATACTAAACAGAAAAAACGGTGAATGGACTAAACATGTTAATGTATAATTGTTTTTTTCTATGTACATACCAGCTACAGTGATGTTGATAGAGTTGCTTTTTTGTATTCCTCCCATTTCACACCAGTATTCTCCACTGTCACTTGATGTATATGCATTATTAATATTGCAAGGCCCAGTAGATATTTCCCAGGTTGAAGCACATGTTCTAACATCTCCATTTATCTTTTTCATCACTCTCCATCCAGTCAGCCCATTTAGCTCTTCACAGGTGATTGTTATAGATTCTAATTCAAAGAACTGCTGTCTGTTTGGAACAACTTCAGGAAAACCTGAATCTGAGACACAAAATCAAATAAAGAGTCTCCCGTTGATGTCTGAATATATAGAATAAAACTTGGATATATGGAATTAAACTTGAATATATAGAATGAATGAACCTCATGTTTAGAGTTGAGGTTTTCTGAATTCTCCACCTTTACAAAATGGGAACAGCTGAACTATTTCAGTACTTTGTAGAATTTGACAACTGTTTTGCGACAGCTGTTAAAACTGCAAATGGTACACATAATTTGTAGTCTATACTGCATCACCTTGAAGATCATATTTTTATTATTGCAACCTTTCTAATACTTATGAATAATGTTCAACAAAATGTTTCTGGGAGAATTCATGAGAGAATTTATCAATCACCGATGGAGATGTCAAATGAGATAACATGTCAAGCAGAAGCTGAAGTACAAGATACATATCACTGATACCATTATACCATTTTACATCTCAATGAGAAAGGCCAAGATAAGTCACAAAAATACAAAGATATTCAGTGTCACTTAAATATATTCAGAAGATCATTCGAGATATATATATATATATATATATATTTAAATATGTATGGCGATATGGCAGCCTCGCTTCTGTCAGTCTGCCCCAGGGCAGCTGTGGCTACAACCGTAGCTTGCCTTGTGTGAATGCGAGTGTGAATGAAAAGTGGCATTGTAAAGCGCTTTGGGTGCCTTGAAAAGCGCTATATAAATCCAATCCATTATTTTATATATATATATATATATATATATATATATATATATATATATATATATACACACACATATGTGCAAATTTCATTCTAGATATTCAAATTTCATATATATATTTCAGAAGTGTTTTAGAGGTTTATGTTCTAGCTCTATTTCTAGCTGAAAAATAACAACTGCAGTAGTTTCAGAAACTTTCAGATTGTTAAGTGATTATAAAATCAGTTACACACACAGAGACACTTAAAAAAAACACAAAAAACAACATGAATAATTAAAAACTTACTATGGTTTTGAGAATCACTGAATTCAACTACTATAACCAACAGCAACAGACCATCCATCACTGAAAAGATTAATAATGACAGTTTTAATATTTAATATTTTCGTCAGTGTTTTTAACACACACAAGCTGATAAAGCACAAGTACCCTGTATTTACTTGCATTTTGCAGGAAAGTACAGGCTACAGAAGATCTAAGATGGGGAAATATAGTTGTTGTTTTTGTTTTGTTTTGGAAATCAGTATTAAAATTACTTAATTAAATTTTATGTTATTATTTTGGTGTTTCCTGTACAAAACGTGTTACATGAAATTAGATGTCATTACAGGATACTTGTGGTCTAAAAATGTAATTATTTTATTGTCTCCTGCAACAACCTGACTTGGTACATGAAATTAAAGGGTACTTGTGCCTTAGTCATGTGTGCTACAGTGTAATTGTTTCATTGTTTCAGGGGTCTTGCAGGTGACTCCATAATATAGCTCACATTTCAGAAAGTACACAGTACTTACAATCTACTTGTTTCATCGTTTACCGTAAAAACACGAGTTGTACTTACAGTGTACCTCTTTCATTGCTTCTTGCAAAAACCTGACTTGTTGCTTGCAAACTGCATGTAAGTACAGTGTGCCTTGTTGTCTTCAAAATGCACACTAGAATAGGGTACTTGCACCTTATTTATGGTTCATGTTATAAAGCATTACCATGTTTTTTTTTTTGCATCATTAATAATAAGTCCTATGCATTTATTAGTGAGCTGTTACAAACAGCGCATCATAAAAAATACATGCAAATATATGGCTGTATTTTGGATATATTAATTTGTCCTTCAGTCTATCCATGTATTTTTTTAAGACAATGTCAGTACTCACAAAGTCTGATAGTGGGAAATCTGACCTCCATGCTGTCTTGCTGCTGACTGCATGAGCATCAGACTAAATTGAGGATATATTATTTTGTACGAACTTCCTCTTCCTGTGTTTCTGTGGTGACTGAGGCCCAACAGGGTTCCGTTTCAAAGACATGTGATTGCATAAAAATGTCTCTACAGACTACTATTTGTTTTATGCCCTTTTATTTATTTAATTTTGTGTTTGCTCAATTTTAGATTTTGATAATCCAGCCTATATTTTGGGATAGGGTGAAAATTTAAAAAATAAAGTAAAGTAATTGCTCAGTCGTAGAAACCCACAGTGCACAGTTTTTGTGCTGATGGCTGATGGTAATGCCAGAGTTTAAGATTTCTGCAGTTACTGAGTCAGCAGAGTTTGGGTAATAGAGAGAACTTTAAAGCCCTATGCCTCTAACCACTTCGTGACCCTGCTTTGTAACTTTATGTTCTCCCATTTTGTGGCTGAGTTACTGTGATTCCTAAAAGCCATTTTGAAATAACACAACATATGATTGTGGAATATTCCCAGGAGCAAAAGAGATACACAAATGGTCTTGTTCCTATTAGAGTACAACCCTTTCAATCAGTGATCAGGTTTGTAGAAGCATGGGTAGGTGCTTGATTTATTGAGACTAAGAACAAATCTATTCAGATTAAGATTCAGAGGTGTGGCATAATATTTTTTCCATATAGTGCATGTTGCCCCAGGTATCATTATAAAATTATTAAGCTTTATTACAATTCATGAATAAATTATATGTGCTATTATTTCAAAATGGCTTTTTTCTCTTCATGGCTCATATGTACTGTACATATCTATTATATGCTATACATTAAAACAGAGATGCATTTTGGTCAAGAGGGAAACAAAATTTTATCTGGATCCAACTAAGTATGCCAAATGCAAATATTATGAATCTTTATGTTGACTGTGCTGCTTATATGCATTCCTCCAATTTCACACCAGTATTCTCCACTGTCACTTGATTGAAATGTGTCACTAATTATGCAAGGTCCAATTGATGTTTCCCAAATAGAAGCACATATTCTAACATCGTCCTTTATCTTTTTCATCATTCTCCATCCATCCAGTCAGTCCATTCAGGTCTTCACAGCTGATAACAATGGGCTCATATACAAAGTGCTGCTGTCTGTTTGGACCAACCCAAGAAAGCCTTTCAAGAAAGACATTTAAAATCATCACCAATATTTTTTTAATGCTTTAAATTAAAAATGTTAAGATATATTTTCAAACAACATTATTAAAATACACGGGTTATAATACTATGACTGAATGAATATATATATTTTTGTAGACATATAGGCTCAGTACTCACACAGTCTGATACAGAAGACTGCAACCTCCATGTTGCGTTACTGCTAACTGTGTGAGCACCAGACTGAGTTTAGACTACTGTAAAGACTTCAGCCTCCTTTGTTCCGGACTGAGCCGAGTGCAGTTTTGGGGTATATGAGAGAAACTACTGAGTGTAAAAAACGTGCAGTGTCAAATGGCGGTGCTGGAGAACCACACAGTTAGAAACATGATTCTAAAATGGATTTCTTGGTTTCCAAGTAGAAAATAAAACTCAGAAAGTATTACTATTACGTAATACTCAAAATAAGAATTCATTACTGTTAAATTAATTACTGATAAACTACAGTTGTTAGGACTGCTAAACACCTTGGAGTAGAATTATTACTTCTTTGCAAGTAAATTTGCTGAGGTCATTTGGGCATCTCCTTAGAGGTTTTCTGGTCACAATTAGGTTCGCTTCCAGACTCAAAACTTGCTACATAGTTGATATAAATATCATTTAGTCAGGAAATATCTTGGCATTGATCACAGACATAACATCTTAGTTCTACCCAACTACTGATTTCTGTGTAGTGTTTCCAGAACTCCTAACCACATAATCAACTGCAGGCAGGATATTTATTCAAAACACAATGACACCATAACAAAAGCCTGGTAGGAAACCTTTTTGCTCTATATTTATTCAACTATATTGCTGCTGGGGTTTTTTTTAGTTTTTTTTTTTTTAGCAAAAAACAGGTGGACATAAAAAAGGTTTACATCTGTTATCAGAGTGATATGTCTGCAAGGACAGAGAGTACCCTGTACCCCGGGAAAATTTTGACTCGGGCTCAGTCCCTTCCAATGTTCTCTCAATGTTTGAAACATTTCAAATATCCCTCTGTTCATTTCATGTCCCCACAATTCTAGTTGGCTTTGAATGCAACTACTTTATCTGCCAACTTGAAGACAGTTGGCATTTTCCCTGAAATGACAGATTGAGTTCATTAATTAAATTCAATTTTATTTATATAGCGCCAAATCACAACAACGGTCACCTCAAAGTGCTTTATACTGTAAGGTAGACCCTACAATAACAATTAAGCAGCCTGAATATGTCACACAACTAAGCGACATTTATTACCCACTTCAAATCACTGAAATTTTGTGCTCCTATTACTCAAAAACAGGATCAATGGGACCATGATCTTGCTTTGGATAGCCATCCTACTTCTTTGTGTAAGAGAAGGCTAAAGAATTTTTTAGCAGCATAGTGCTTTTTTTTCCAATTATTTTTTTAAAAGTCAGGTCAAGGCTCTAAAAGCCCAAAGGCAATATAAGGGTGGCGGCTCACAACAGTTTTAGTTTGCTACATGGATCATTTTAGTTCAGCTGGGTGTCTTTCCTTTTGTTATATTTCTTTAAGAGTTCAAAATGTGTTCATTACATAAATAAAATGTAATTTTCTCTGTAGCACTTCATGGATTTCATAAGCAACACACCTTAGTTGTTCACACAAAGCATAAAGGTAAAAAAAAACAAACCTATATATATCATCTTCATTTTAGATGTCAAAAAGTATTTTGCGGCTCCCAGTGTTTTCTTTTGTGTGGAAACCGGGTCCGGGTTTTTTTGTTTTGGTTTTTTGCTTCAATTCATTTATTATTAACAACAATATAAAATTACACACAAAATGAATTGCTACTGTATAACAAATGTTTTATTTATGTGTTTACGATGTAAATATCCTTTTATTTACAGACTCCACATAAAATGTAAAAAAAATATATAAAATACAAAAAAAAGTTTCACTATTCAACTTTTAACTATTTAAATTTCCAGCTTTTTTCTTTTATACAAATTTAAAGTGAAACAACACAAAACGCTGCAAACCACAACACAATAAAATATAGATTAAAATATGCAAAACAAAAAGAAGATACACATTGTCTGTCATATAGGCCTGGGATGATTTTTTTAGAAGTGTTTTCTGTTTGGGATTGCACAGGATTCAGTGCATGAATAAAGTTTCTGAATTCTTTATCATCCACACCTGAAAATAGTTGGAAATTCAATTCAATTTTATTTATATAGCGCCAAATCACAACAAAAGTCACCTCAAGGCGCTTTGTATTGTACAGTAGATCCTACAATATTAGACCCAACAATCATATGACCCCCTATGAGCAAGCACTTTGGCGACAGTGGGAAGGAAAAACTCCCTTTTAACAGGAAGAAACCTCCGGCAGAACCAGGCTCAGGGAGAGGCGGCTATCTGCTGCGACCGGTTGGGGTGAGAGAAGGAAGACAATAGAGGTCTATTAACACATAGTGAGTGAGAAAGGTGACTGGAAAGGAAAAGCTCAATGCATCATGGGAATCCCCGGCAGCCTACGTCTATTGCAGCATAACTAAGGGAGGATTCAGGGCCACCTGGTCCAGCCCTAACTATATGCTTTAGCAAAAAGGAAAGTCGTAGCATTTTTAGGGCTAAGTACAATAATCTCAGTTTTATCTGAATTTAGAAGCAGAAAATTAGAGCCCATCCAGGTCTTTATGTCTTTAAGACATTCCTGCAATTTAACTAATTGGTGTTTGTTATATGGCTTCATGGATAGATTGTCACAGTCTACAGGTGCAGAACGTGTGGTGGGTGTTTGGAGAACCCAGATGCGGACACAGACAAAGGCAAAACTTTTTACTGAACTCAAAGGGAGCCTTTATTAGGGCCGGTAAACAGTAAAGCAAAAATAATGAAACATAAGCAATGGCAGTGACCTAAACAAAGAACCTAAACTGGGAAACAACTAAAGACTATGAATTACTAACACTGTGACTTAATACTATAGCAATGAGCTATGAACATGACATGAAAAGGTGAAGAACATAATTCTAGAAGGTACATGAAAGACTATGAAAACACGACAGGAGCAGATAACTATGAACATGGCCAATAACAGAGTCTTGAGAACTATGAATCATGACATGTAGCTAGAGCAGAGCTTCCCAAAGTGTGGGGCCCGCCCCCTACCGGGGGGGGGGGGGGGGGGGGGGAGGCAGAGCCATTGCGGGGGGGGGGGGCGCGGTATGAAAAGGAAAAAAAAAAAGAACGCTTGAACACTGCTAGCATAATGGACAAGTTTTTGACAGGGCTCCCACACAAACGCAAAGCAGGAGATGAAGCATCCAAACCAACTTCCTTCCAAGCCAAAGACTGGAAAATATGGTGAAGCATATCTACCCTTATGCTTCACCTGCACAGGTGCCGAGGTAGGTCTCATCTGCAGAATTGGTTTTCCCTGAATCGGGGGCATGCGCTGGACTCTCCAAATCACAGACAAACAGTATCCCACATTCTTGGTTTTTAGTTCACAAACACTTCCTGTAATGACTAACTACTTCTGACATTTTGGAGATGTTAGCTCTTTATACAGTAAAGTACAGTGGGATATAAATAATATCAGGCTGATCCTGCCACAATTTGTTCCCCCGTTCAAATCACTGACAAACAGTATCCCACAGTTGTTTATGTTTTTGAACCCATTTTGCACAGAGAGGCATTTTTTGAAAAATGTATTGATAGCAATGTTGAATATTATTACTCAGGGGTCAGGTGGGGTGGGGGGTGGGGGGGGGCATTTTTCTTGTAAAACAAAGGGGGGCCTAGCAAAAAAGGTTTGGGAACCACTGAGCTAGAGTGACAGGAATGGTAACAGACGACACGACAAAGACTGAATGACGCACAGAGACTAAATACCCACAGATATGATTAGGGGAAGTGCAAACACATGAGGGAGAACAGCTGATGGACATGAACCTAATAACAGAAAACTGGAAGTGAAACTAAATATAATGAACAAAAAACACCAGACTCTTTCAAAATAAAACAGGAAACATGGAGACATAGACATGACACGAACTTGACAACAAGGACCACACAGACGTGTAACATGACAGGTAGACGCATGGACCAGAGAGACTTAGTACAGGGGAAGATGACAAAAAGAACTAAGAAACAAAGGACTAAACTGCAACCCAGAAATTAACTAGATGAGCTAAACTACAGGGTGGGCCATTTATATGGATACACCGTAATAAAATGGGAATGGTTGGTGATATTAAAGTCCTGTTTGTGGCACATTAGTATATGTGAGGGGCAAACTCCTCAAGATGGGTGGTGACCATGGTGGCCATCTTGGATACAACTTTTGTTTTTTCAATAGGAAGAGGGCCATGTGGCACATCAAACTTATTGGTAATGTCACAAGAAAAACAATGGTGTGCTTGGTTTCAACGTAACTTTATTCTTTCATGAGTTATTTACAAGTTTCTGACCACTTATAAAATGTGTTCAATGTGCTGCCCATTGTGTTGGATTGTCAATGCAACCCTCTTCTCCCACTCTTCACACAGTGATAGCAACACCGCAGGAGAAATGCCAGCACAGGCATCCAGTATCCATAGTTTCAGGTGCTGCACATCTCGTATCTTCACACCATAGACAATTGCCTTCAGATGACCCCAAAGATAAAAGTCTAAGGGGGTCAGATCGTGAGACCTTGGGGGCCATTCAACTGGCCCACGACGACCAATCCACTTTCCAGGAAACTGTTCATCTAGGAATGCTCGGACCTGGCACCCATAATGTGGTGGTGCACCATCTTGCTGGAAAAACGCAGGGAACGTGCCAGCTTCAGTGCATAAAGAGGGAAACACATCATCATGTAGCAATTTCAAATATCCAGTGGCCTTGAGGTTTCCATTGATGAAGAATGGACCCACTATTGTTGTACCCCATATACCACACCAAACCATCACTTTTGTTGTTCCAACAGTCTTGGAGGGATCCATCCAATGTGGGTTAGTGTCAGACCAATAGCGGTGGTTTTGTTCATGTATTTTAGAATTACTTTACCCCATCTTCACTATTTCATATAAGACAAGTTTGTGTTTACAATATTATCACAGTTTTTCTTATGACATTTTAGCTTTATGTCTTAAGCTACATTTGTCACATTGTGTTGCCACAGAGGCCACAGTAAGTATATTTAAACAAACTGCAACAGCATTCTCATACCTGTAATGAGGCAGAGTAAATAGAACTGTCTCTCTCTTTCATGTTCAGTTTTAACACACTGCTACCTTTTAAATTAGAAGTGACAATGTGAGGTGGGTGAAGTTTCCTCTTTCATGTGAAGAATAAAGACAATAGAAACATGTGGTTGGGGTCATTTTTATTTCATGCAAACTGACACCATTTTGTCAATTATAAATCAACACACTCACTGTTTAAATAAAAGCACAATCTAAAACATTAAAATTCTGCTAATAAACACAGAAATGTTCATTGTGTTCTGTCTAAATGCAACTTTTTTGACAGTTTTTTCCATACATCCATAGCTTCAATAACATTAAAACTCAAAAAAAGAACATGAGAGACTCATATATTCTTCATTTGTGGCTGTACAAAAGAAGCGATTATAACCCTCTTATGTTAAAGCTGAGTTGGTACCTTCATGAACATGCCTGCTATGGTTGATTCTGTTTTGAGTACAAATTAAATTTCAAAGGACTCTTTTTTTTCTTTTAAAGGAAACCTGAAGCATTCTGAGAATTATATTTGAAACAACACATGATTTATACATTGTTGCTCTTTTACATTATTTACTCTAATACGATTTGTTAATTTATGAAATGCAATTCTGAATAAAATAAGGTACCAAATTTAAAAACTAGTCTTTTTTATTTCACTTGCAGACACACTACTTAAGCTGTCGAGTGGCTGAGCATGTGACCACCAGTTAAAAATATATCTTATGTGCACATTCATTATGATACTTCACAGCCTTCAAACAACCTACATGTTGAAGTGAGGGTGCTCAGCTGCATTTTTGTATCTGGGTTTCTGGTGTGGTTATTGTCAGATATCATGACCTTCTGTTAAAAAAAGAAGCTGGTAAAGTTTGTCTTTCTCTCTGTGAGAAGATTCAGCTGCTGACACACAGTGTAACAATGATTGAATAATGACAAGACTTTAACAAATGCTCACAAAAACACCAGATAAATTTAAGTCTTGATCAATAATTTCTGTCTGGAGCAGAAAAGTGATGATGACGACTGCTGAAAAAATCATTTATTTTTCTTTTTTAATGATTACATTGTTTCTTCCACTAGCTTTTTAAACAGCTAGAGATGTTATAGTTTCAATATTTTCACGTTAGGCAAATTACCTTTCATCAACTTTGCTTCTTGTGATGAGGGTACGCATCACCTGGGTAGAATTAGTTACGCTGGCCCCTGCAGACATTGGAACATACAGGCAAGTCAGGACCATAATACACAGATAACTATGAAGGAAGAATGTTTCCTCAGCTTGACTCGCACATGCCAAGGCTAATCACAAAGTACAGATAGTGTAACATAAAAGATATGCATTTATGATATTATGTAAGTACTATGAGATCATCATGTTGCCTAGCAACCACCTACCAAATAATAATACCAAATTTACAGTGTTTCAACACTAGAACATCTTAAAAAAGGACAGCATGATTTTAATTTCATGAAAGTAGCATCCAATATGTATTCACAAAACCTCAACTATGTATGTCATATTATGGCATTATCATGTTACCTAGTACCCACCTAAGAACAGACTAAAATTAAAAAACTTTAAAACTCTAAAAGAAATGTAGCATGGGCATGTATTCGTTTTTAAAATCTACTAAAAAAGGTGTAAGTCTTCATCTCTACTCTGGAGTGACATCGGAGAGGGCCAGGGCAGCCAATGCTTATGATTTGGTTTATTGGTTTCAAAGCTAAACAAGAAGTCATGTTCTATAATGGTGAGCCATACTTGGTGTCAAAGAAGTTTCTGCTATGTGACGTCTGGTGGTCTGTTGATGTTTCTGATGTTGAAATACTCCAGTCAGAAGGACCAAAATAATCACCATTAAAATACAGAAACCAATGCCGAACACAAGGTAGAGGTCTAAGCGAAGCACCTGAGGTGGAGCATCAGCTCCTAGAAAGATAATTGCATGCATTGTGTATTAGACATAATTATAATGATGTAAATTAATGTAAACACTTTATATTAATATAAAAAACCAAACACAAACCCTAAACCATCAATTTATGGTATACATTCATCAAATAATGCGTATCTGAACACATGAACTTCATGTTTATGCAAAGCTTCAAAATGCATTGTAGATAAAACACACAGCTTTTAATTGTCTATAAAACTTACTTCCAACAGCTAGCCAGCTCTCTGGTGATTCTTCAGTCTTAGAAATGCTACATTTGTAGAAGCCTTCATCAGACTTGGAGACAATGGGGTTCATCATCTTTGCTGTTGAACCAATCCCAATGAAGGCACCATTTTTATAGAATTCAGCAGTGAAATTGGGGTGTGCATGCTTCTTTTTACAGAGCAGGGTCACATTATCTCCCTCCAACAAAGGATAGGCAGGACTCTCCAGGATCACAGGACCATCTGAATGTGAATGGCACATGACTTGAAAAGTTTCTTATAGAAAACTTGATTTCTGATTAAATTATATAATCTTTCAAATACTACTGGCAATAGATCATATATCATTTTTAAGAAAAAATGCATAACAGATTATACAAACTTTGACGAAGATGCTTTTGTTATCAGAGTAATGCTTAATTTCCAAATATAATGTGCTGTATTTGCTACCAAAATCAACTGACCTAAAAATTGGTCATATGTCATTCCTTAAGCGAAATGTGTAAAATGATTCTTATTTACCTGTTTAAGCACACACACACACACACACACACACACACACACACACACACACACACACACACACACACACACACACACACACACGCAACACTGTAACTGATATACCAAACCAACAGATCTAAAAAGTGGATGGACTAAATATGTTTTTATATTTTTTGGTGTATGTGCATACCAGTTACAGTGATATTGACAGAGTTGCTTCTTTGTGTTCTTCCCATTTCACACCAGTATTCTCCACTGTCAGTTTTCGGATATGCATTACTAATATTGCAAGGCCCAGTAGCTCTATCCCAGGTTGGAGCACATGTTCTAAGGTCTCCATTTATCTTTTTCATCACTCTCCATCCAGTCAGTCCACGTAGCCCTTCACAGCTGATTGTGATAGATTCTAATTCAAAGAACTGTTGTCTGTTTGGAACAACGTCAGGAAAACCTGAATCTAAAACAGAAAATCAAGATGTGTTATTGCTTCTGTCTTTCAAAACACAAATGGACAATATTACTATATTTACTGAAACAATTGCACATGTATGCTGTATTTTTAGGTTTTTCTTAAATACAGATTTTTTTTTCAAAGTTGTATTCTAATGTAATGTTGTGTTGGAATGCACTATGCTTTTGCAGCTGTTGTAGCCCAAAAGTAAGTGCAATAGTTGCCGAACCTTTCAAGTTGTCATGAGACAATATTTACCTATTACATTTTTGTTATAAATAGATCAACATGAATTTTTAACTACTTACTATGTGTTTGAGAGTCACTGAATTCAGCTACTGTAACTGAGATCAACAGCATATTAATCACTGTAGGGATTAAGAATGACAGTTAAACATGTCAACATTTTTCGAATATTTTTTCTTCATCATTAGTGTTGATTCCTGCATTTAGCACTGAGCAGTTACAAATTCCATAATTAATTCAATAATATTTATGAGTGTGTTTTAGATATGTTAAATTGCCCTTTAATTTCACACGTGCATTTTTTCAATAGTTGATTCAGTATGTTTGTATAGATAGACAAGGATCAGTACTCACAGACTTTGATATCAGCAACTCTGACCTCCATGTTGTCTTTCTGCTGGCTGTGTGAGTGTCAGACTGAAATGAGGATGAGTTGTTTGTAAGAACTTCCTCTTCCTGTGTTTCTGTCTAGCTCACCGACAGGTTTTAGTCTTCCTGAGACAGAGAAATGCTCTGTGTTTAAAAGAACATTGTGTGCATAAAAGGATAAACAAGGATGTGGTTTCCACTCCATTTAACTGCAATCAAATCAAAAAAGCCCCTAATTCAGCCTAAATGTGATTATTTTATGTACTGTTCTTTGTTTTACATGATTAAAAAAATGTCTGTTTCTATGCAGCGGAAGAATGTATAAGATCACATAATAATTATGTATATGCAACCCTGCCAGTCCAAGGATCTCCCTCCACCCTGGACTCTGCGTTGTGTGATTTTGGTTTGGATTGGGGCGCACAGTAGAGAGACCAGTCGGCTACAGGCATTCAATATGTGGTTCGGACCACAGTGCTTATTTAGACACTGGGGCATAAACAACTCCAACTCAGCTGCTGGCATCTTAACAACATTTCTTGGTGTCAGGTATGTGTATGAGGCAAAATGTACATAACAACACTACTAGCAAACTGTAGCTGAAGAATTAAGAATTAATTCTTCATCTTCTTCATCATTGCATCAATGAGTCCTCTGTTAGGAAGCAGAAGTGTAGCCCCAAATCGCCACAGATATTTCCAAACATAAACACACTCTCATCGGACAGTACATGAACATCTCAATAAATACAGTATATTCATAGTTTGACTGGACAATCACCATTTTACAAAGTATAATACTGATTTTTTAAACTAAACTGTGGAATGCCACAGACAGTGCTTACTTTGCAAAGCAATCACAGAAAACTTTGAGCCAAGATGGCGCCCGCACAAACAGGAAACTCGACCTAGGGTGTCCTGTAGGGGACAATTGTCAAAATTGCTCAAATCTACAGTGTATATGCAGCTCAACAGTGACACCCTGTGACTTATTATTTGTAAGTCACTACCTTACAAATACAATAAAGATCTTTTGTTTTAAACATGATTATGCATTCTATGTTAAACTTTTATCATTTCAATCCACTGAAATATAAAATGATATGGATGGATTTGTGTGTCCCAGGGATCCCAGGTGCTATGTTGTCTTTCGGACTGCCTCAAAGTAATTTTGGAAAACAGTCAAGCGACTTAGAGGGGGAAAGTGGTGCTCTACCCACACTGTGTATAGTGCGGGTGGAGTCTCGCTGTCTTCAACTCAGGATATTGTCGGATGGTGGAAGGAGTACTTGAAGTTCACTAACATGTCTTCCGTAGAGGAAGCAGAGTCTCTGGATGAGGTAGATGACTCATCTACTCTGAGGGTAAGGTCACTGAGGTAGTTACACAACTCCATGGTGGCAAGAGGGCTTGGTGTGGATTAGGTTTTCCGTGTGTTCCTGAAGGGCCTTTCAGTTAGACTTCTTATGTAGTGGCTTGTTTGTGTAAAGATGACCTCAGAGGCTTTGAGTCCGTGTGTATGTGAACAGGATGGGAAGGGTGAGTGAGTTACACAGCCTGTTTGAATATATTGTAAATGTACAATATATTCAATTGACTATTTTTATTGAGTATATTGTGATCAGCAAACCACAAGTTTTAAAGAGAAAAGGTAAAAGGAGATTATGTCAAAATGGATGCTCATCCGAGAATGAACTGAGGATGAATGTAATTGATGATAAATTTCATAAACTGAATGAAAAATGGAGTGAAGTATATTCATAAGTGACTAAATTTTCAAAAGTAATGGGATTATTGTTAATTCCATGTTAAGTAGAAAATGGAAAAGGAGAAAAAGTAATAAAGTTGTTTTAAAGTTTCAATTTTAAACTTTAAAGTTTCAACTTTAAATCGTCTAAATGCATGTTCAATCATCCAGGTAAGGAAATCCCAAAAAGGTGATTCTGTTCAACTGGACATTTTCAGTGGGAGAAACGTTTCATCACTCATCCAAGTGACACTTTCAGTCTGAGTTGAAGATTATGCAAATGCATTGTTTATAAGGTTGGGGAAACCTGCATTCAGCTGCAAATTGATTTTATATTTTTTGTCTTTTTTTCTCTGCTCGTTTTGCTGTGTTAGAATAAACTCTAACGGATCCTGATCTTCATTGTTTACTCGAATAACTGAACTAGATCCAGTTAATCCAAGAGCGCCCTAACCCATTCTAGCGAGCCCACCCTACAAGCTACAGAGAAGCAAACCAAAGTTAAAGGCTATTTTCTAAAAGGCAAAAAGATCCACTGTACCTGAGTGTGGGGGTAATTCTTAAAAAAAAAATAATTAAAAAAAACAACCATTTTTAGGCATGTATATAAAGTTCAATAATTTCTGCCGTTCAATACCAAAGAATGGTGCCAAAATGCTCCAATGGCAACATGTCTGGCTATGAGTTTATTAAAAGTTTTATCACCTTTTACTGTTTCACTTCAGCAGCATCAATCTTTATATAATGTCCATACATCCGTTCCTGGTTTTCTGGAGTTTATTGTCTACTGAAGCATATTTTCAAAGTGGTTTTATGCAATAAAATCCAAAAATAAATTAGAAGAGGTTAAAACATACTTACTTTTTCTATCTTCGAGCCTCAGTAACATTGACACAATAGAATCAACTATAATATTTACATCTCTGATGAAATCTCAGAAGCAATAGCTTTATTTTAATACCAAGATTCATTTGTTATAGCAAAGAAATACTGTTCATTTTGTGTGTGGTGTTTTTAAGCAGGAAGCTCAGAAAGACATTTCAGACTCAAATAATAGCTATTCATTTCTGCTGAAGATATTTGAAAGGTTAACATGTGAAAAATTAAATAAAAAGCAGCTTTTTCTAAATCAGTTTCCATGAAATATTTATATATTTTTTTTTAATAAATCATGGAATAAATAGTGCATAATTGGTTTCTATACATACAGTATATACACGGGTGTGTACAGTAAGGAGTATAAACAGCACATTGTGGTTCAGCAGCAGGTATGGTGGATGTTTTAAATAAAGACAGTTTAGCCTGTGGAAAGAAACACATGTCAGAGGTTAGGAGCTGTTACAGTGTTCAGGGTGTGACGGGTCTGCAGTGATGATACCTGCTTGTTTCCTGATTGGAGATCAGTTCAGCAGAAGTGATGTTTTCTGCAGACCTCACTGTCTGCTGTGGTCTGTTCTTGTCCTATTTGGTGGCTGATCCAAAAAAGCAGTGATGGACGAGCAGAGAACAGAGAAGATTACTGCAGAGTGAAAATGGATCAACAACTTCAGCTGAAACAGTTCTCTGTCTGCTACTTCTTCATGTTGTGACCTCCTCTATCGGTTTGTTACAGAGATTTTCACCATGACGTGAAAGCAGCTCCCAGTGACTCTAATATGCAGTAGTGATTGAACATGTGTAGCAGGGCTCTTTGACTCTGGCTGGATGCTCAGGGAATATGTGAATACTTGAGCTTCACCCTGTTTTAAAAACACTAAAACGTTTCATGTTTCCTCTCTGTGTCTCAAGTTATCCTCAGTTCATCTCAGCTAATCGTGTCCACTCATGACAATGATGCCATCCTGCCATGTCATGTTGAGCCCCTGGTTGAGGACCATGAGTGGTGGAGACTGGACCTTCCTCCTGACCCCGAAGACCCACAGAGCCAGCACAGGCATGTGCCCTTTAAAACTGAAACCTGGGAGGACGGAGCTGTTCAAGGATGGCCTGAAAAGCTGCAACGCATTGATCAAAATCAAGAAGGTGGAGCTCTCAGGTGAAGGAATATACAGATGTTTCCTCCCAGAGTTACAGAGTCATGTTTTTTTTCTCTCTCTCTGTTAATTAAAAACATTTTTTTCACAGTCAAACGTTGCTAAAACTGCAGTGACAACAGCAGCACTGTGATCCAGACCTCTGCAAACAGCAGCTGTGAATGAAAAATAACAAAATTAGAGGTAAAAAATATTCTTTGTAAAGATCACAATAAACAGTGACCTGTTTTATGCCTTATTCTCAAATAATTTGGAGCTTTGTAGAAAATATAAATAAAAACAGTGATTTGCAAATCACATAAACTCATTTGATTCACAGCAGAACATAGAAAACACCAAGTGTTAAATTGAGACCTTTTACTATTTATTGAAAGAAAAACATCAGCTCAGTTTGAAGCTGATGGCAGCAACACAAAAAAGCTGGAGGGATAGTTTGTCACTACCTGGCAGCAGGTCAGTAACATGAAATAAAAAGAGGCAGAGCTTCACCTGTCAGCAAAACCCTGTTTCTACTAATCATGGAACAATTTCAGAATAAAAGTGCAAAGACTTTGAGTTCTCCTTCAGTAACGTCTCCTGTGTGGGATGTTCTTATTTTTAGGCGGAGGAGGACTGATCGCTGCTGCTGCAGCAGTGAGTTTCTTCCTCCTGCTGATCCTGGGTGGAGCAGGTGGATACTGACATAGACAGAGGTCAGTCTCTATCAGAGCACTTTCATCAAATATGATTGTTTCTGTTGTTCCGTCTCTGCTTTGAAGTTTCTTAAACTTGTGATATTCAGTTGTGTTTTGTTTTAAAGAGAGTGACTCCTGCTCACACACCAGTGTAGAGGCCTTGATGAAGAGAGCCTCAGCATGTGGACACCATCAGCTGGACACAAAGAGTCAGAAGAAGAGATCCTAGAAGCTGCTGAAGAGAAGACTTGAACATTTCTTATTGAGCAGAAGTTTGGATTTCAGCTTGAATCTCAACACCTGTCACTCATTAGAAGCTGGGAAATGAAGGAAGGAAACACAGAGCCTGATCTGATCACAAAGACCTCTGACGTTTGTCTTTAAAGGTCAGAAACTCTGCAGCCGACCTGGAGCTACAGGCTGGTTCACCTGAAGACCTCAGAGGCTGAACACACAGAGCTCCAGCTGTGCTGCGTCCTTTCAGTCCAATACCAGAGCTGGACACTAGAGGTCACCATTTGATTTAGTGTCAAAACATTAAAAACACTGACGCTGACTTGTTCCACACATGAGTGGGAGCCTCTGCCTCCAGTATACAAACATGTCAAAGAGTCTTTTAAAACTAATCTTATATACTTTACATCATTTTAAATATAATTATTTTCTATTTATGTGACTACATGTGTATTTGATTTTTAGTCAAATTCATATAACATACATGATAAACATGAAGTGAAAAAATTTTTTTGATAAGAAAAAGATTATTTAAAAACATTCAGGAACATTGTACATGTACTGTTTTGTATTTAAATGGTTGTAACCTATTACTGTAATGAACAAAACAGAGTCGTGAAGCACGGCAACAGAATAAAGGCAACAGAATTTGAAGCATAGATGAAATACATTTTATGAAAGTTTGACCATATTTGACCCAAAAGAAGAGGTCAGAGGTCCAAAGTAACCTGATATTTATAATCCCCATGTATCATTCGCTACATGCTGTCAGTACCAACAATGACATAGTTTTAAATAAATGGCTCTATATAACATTATCATTACTCTGACTTTCAGGTTGATCCGTTGAACTTGGGGAGAGGTCAGAGGTCAAACGTGATATGATATTGTAAGTCTTTGTACTTTATAAATGTTGAAATTACACAGCACACTTTTAAGAATCATAATTTTTGACTTTTAAGTTTTTTTGTCAATTTTCAACCAACAACTCATAAAGTTTACCGTGAAGACCTCGATGGATGTAAGCCAGATTTTATTGGATTTTTATAACATGATCCTGCTCTACACCCTACAGAGTTTTATCAGAATACATTCAAACTTTTAGAGCTGTCGTGTTTACAGACAGAATGAAATGCAAATGTTGCCAAAAACATGAGCTCTTTGTTGAAGGTAATAAGAAACTCCTGAAACCATTTTGAGCTCCTCTTTGGTTTTTTACACATGATCGGATTCGGCATTGAACTGATGCAATATGCAATCAAGGTCATCCGTCCCTGTGTTCGTCATGCTCAGCGTTTATCTGATAAACACCAAGGAATGTGCAGCAGTGAACGTTAGAAACTGATCAGACTTGAGTGTCTGGTTCGCACCATCACCTCCGTCATCAAGAAAGCCCAGCAGAGGATGTACTTCCTGAGGCAGCTGAAGAAATTCAACCTGCCAACACGGACGATGATGCAGTTCTACACTGCAATCATCGAGTCCATCCTCACCTCCTCCATCACCGTGTGGTACGCTGGAGCCACTATCAGGGACAAACAGAGACTGCAGCGTGTTGTGCGCTCTGCTGAGAAGGTGATTGGCTGCAGACTCCCATCTCTGCAGGACCTGTACACCTCCAGGACACTGCGGCGTGCAGCTCGGATCTCAGCTGACCCTTCTCACCCTGGACACAGTCTGTTTGACCTGCTCCCCTCAGGCAGGAGGCTCCGGTCCATTCGCACCAGAACCTCTCGCCACAAGAACAGTTTCTTCCCCTCTGCTGTTGGACACATGAACAATAACCATATGACTGTCCCCGCCACTAACACATGACCCTACGCTGTGTTCACTGCATCATTCCATGTTTGGCACTGATCACCACCTGCACTCATGTATATATCATGTATATATCTTTCTACGCAGCACTTTTTATTCTTATTCTCATGTATATCTCATGTATATCTCATGCACATATCTTCTACATAGCACTTTTAATTCTTACTCTTATTTTTATTTTTCTATGACAGTATGTTTGCACTGAAGCGCCGCATCAATTTCCTAATGTTGTAAACCTGCTCAACATTTGGCAATAAACCCCTTTCTGATTCTGATTCTGATTATGTGATAAACACCAAGGAATGTGCAGCAGTGAACGTTAGAAACTGATCAGACTTGAGTGTCTGGTTCGCAGTGACTCGTTAATCATTGTCTCAGTCTTCGTTTCCTGCTCGGCTCCAGCGACTTGTTTCACTTTGAGAGTGACAGATTGAATCACTGTGTCAGCGTCTAGGGTCTTTAACTGTGGTAAGTCTTTTTTTTAATTTGTTTGTTTTCGTTTTTCATTTGTTTTGAGTCAGAGAACAAACAAACAAGAACCTTATAACAAAACACTAAAAATGTGAAAAACAAAGGGATTTTTTCTACATGTTACTGAATAAACTCTGAATAAAGTCAGACTGTTGTTTCTCTGTCAAACTGTGAGCACATACAAGATGAAAAATGTCTGTCAGTTGTTAAAAGCTCCCACAAAGCTCCAAATGTAGCAGCAAAAAGCTGTATTATCTTTATAACGAACTGTTCTTGGAATCGTGCAGAGACCTGCACGTAAAGCAGGACTTTGTCTCATCAAGGTGACTTAAAATAAACTCTGAGCTTTCAGTTTTAGTCATGTGCTTAAGTTACACTGATACTGAGCAAGTTAATTTTACACTAAAAAATCATAGTCTAAGCTGATCTGTGTTCCTGGTGAGTGTTTGATGGGTCACCTCCAGCCTTGGCTGAGTCTTTGTGCTTTTCTTTCATTTATTTGCCCAAAAGAGATAAAACACAGAGCTGACTGACTGCAGCAGGTTTCTCAGATTTTCTTTCTGTCAATGCCACATTCTGGTGCTGATTGGTCTGCTGTTTACAGAGTACGGAGTAAACTCACATGAATAATTTCAGTTTCTTCTTTGAAAATGACTGCTTGATACAAACTCAGGAGCACAGCTGTCGGAAACGACTGAAGATGAAGCACGTTTGTAGAATTTACTGAGATTAAAGTGTTGAACTGTGACAATCATCAGTTAACACGACTTTTCAGCTGTTTGGGGGCAGAGACAGTTTCCTCAGAAAAAAACCTGTATGTTTGGAGGTGTTTGTTTGATTTTAAACTTTAAGCTCAACAGGTTTATTCTGTACTCTGTCAATCAAAACGAGAGAGCTCACTTTTCTGCTTTCAAAGGAAGATATAGCAGCAGCTACTACTGTTTACTACACTGTAAAAACCCACATGCCCTTCTCAGGACTTTTATTTATTTGGCAATCATGTTGTTGTTCTTTTTATTCACAGTTTTGAACTAGATGTCATCCATACTCTGCTGATTAATCACTTAATCAAATTGAGCACTTTTCAAAATTATAAAACATTTGTTGGTGTTGTTTTTAGGATTCTAAGCCTTTAAATGACAGCTTAAACATCTGATGTATTAATTATTTATTCAAACAAACTCACAAAAAATAGTTTCCCATATAATAAATAGGATGAGGATGTGACATTGGGGTGATTAGATTCTTGGGCATGTCAAAGAACAGCAACATCATCGATTTGATTGCATTTTTTGTGTAGTGTCTTTCGACACAAAAATGCCCCATTCACTTCTACTGAAACCACATTTTTTTTATTCTCTCTTGTAATACTGTTGTAGTATAAAACCATGCATCCTGTAATGTCAGCATTTTATTTTGAAGAAAAGTTGTATTTTTTGACATTTTTTGCTGTATTCCCTCAGATTCAACCATTTTGCCATTGTAGGCTAATGCACGAAATTCTTGTCTTTTTGCAACTGGTGTGACCACCAGGGAGCCCCAAGAGTGATTTCTATGCACGTGTGTGTGAAACTACTTTTAAATCAACATCTGTTTCATTATTGAGCACATTTATTATGCAAACTGTACCAGCACTGAAAACTTTAACAACAAAAGATAAGCACAACAGAATATATGTATAAATTTGAAACTGTGTAACTGATATCACAGGTAAATGGTTCTTAGCAATTTTCTACTCTGAGTACTGAAAGGGCTTAATTCACAGAATGTTTTTTCTATGGATGTGCTTTCAATCTTACATGCAAATCCAACCACCAACCTTCAGATTAGCAGATGACCTGCTCTACCTCCTCCAAATCCGCAAAAACATCAACAATTCTGTGTTTTTCTGTCAATATGGTGTGCTATGTGTACATTAACCCTTTAAGACCTACCATAGAACCAAGTTCGCCAGAGCTTATATTATATTTTTACCTGCTGTGGAGCCATTTTTGGGAGCATTTCAAGTTGCTATACATCAATACAACCATTATAGCCCAAACTTTAATAATATGTCTGCATTAGGTGCATAGTAATTACATAAATTGCAAAAAAGTGCAATAAACTACAAAAAAATTGAAAATCGTTTTTGTTTTTTTAACATATATTTCTAGTTAGAGAAATTTAAGAGGCTTATCCCTCAAAACTGTAAATACAAAAAAGTTGCACAAACTAGTTTCCCACCACAGGAAATTTATTTTAAGTGTCTTCATAGTTTTATTTTTGAAATACACCAATTTTTATATACTGCAGGAAAAACGAAAATAAATATTATAGTGCAAATTTGCAAAATAACAGCATATGCATCAAAATAAACTGTCCCAGAAACGACACAGAAAGTCATGAAGTCAAACATAACTTTTAAAAACACAAGTATAAGCTCATGAGGCCACGATGGTAAAAAAAAAAACTACATTTCCGCAAAATGACGTCACTTCCGGTTTCGGGCAGGTCATGCGGTCATGTGATAGTACGCGCTGATGGACGTAGGAAGTGTTACAAACAGCTGATCGATTGGCGAAGCGTGTTTCTGGAATATCATGTTTTTGTTGCTGCAAGTGATTTTTATGCAGTTTTTGCAAAGCTATATGTGGAAGGAAACTGTGACCTAGGACAAGCTGATGGCATCAGATGTAAGTACAACTCCTCCAGTTTCATATGCAAAAAAAATGATTGCGCTAGCTTACGTGGTTGCAGAGCTACCGGGATTTAAAAATAGTTACGCAAAACAGAGCGTGCCCGCTCCGACCGGCTGTAAAGGGTTAATGGCTGCAATATAACAAAAAGTGAAAAATTTAAGGGGGTCTGAATACTTTCCATACTCACTGTATTTATATTATTTTTACTATGCAGAAATCGAGAATGCGTTCAATGAAGGACAGGCTTCTCTTGGTTTTCTATCATGATGTTATCCTTCTTCTTCTAACATGGCATTGTGGAGGTAAGTTGCAGAGTAATATTGAACAATGAACATAATGTTAATGTGGTGAGAGTTTTTGTGTATATGTTTTGGGAGTGTTGCAAGACAACTGGAAGAAAGATATAAAGAAAACACCACCTGGGAAATTGCAGCCCAAGAAAAATTACCCAAATGAAGTGTAATTAAATTATTCGTTTATTATACTTTATCCACAGGTCAGTCTCACATGATTGGTCCAACTCAACCATTGGTTGCAATGACAGGGGATGACATCATTTTACCATGCCAGCTAGATCCAGCTAGGGATGCTGTTGACTTGACTGTGGAATGGTCTAGACGTGACCTTAAACCAAGATTTGTCCACTTAAAGCGGGACGATGCAGAGCCCCTGACTCAGAATACTTTATACTCCAGAAGAACATCACTGCCTGTCAACAAACTGAAATGTGGTGACATTTCATTGAAACTCTCCAAAGTGCAAGTGTCTGATGCAGGAATGTATAACTGCCTTGTTCCTGAAATTGGTGCAGAAACTGGGATGGAGCTCGTTGTTGGTAAGTTGACATCAATACCATTTGCTCTTTAAAAAAAAAAGGAAAATCATTAAGGCATGGGATACTGACAAATAACAAAAGCTTACCTTGGATGACAAGATGGATATTCTACTGGGAAGTGAATCATCTACAGGAGCATATAAGTTGAATACATTTTGGGAAAGACAGATTAGTTCTTACTTGAGCTAACATAGCTAACTTGATTGAGATTTGGACTGACCAGACGCATGGCATAGTTTATTGAGTTCTCAAGAAGTGCAGGTTACTAACAGGAGAGAGGTGTGGAAGATAGTGATATGGTATATATATATATATGGTATGGTATAGTGGTATTTAGAATTAGAGACATTTCATAGGGCATTGAGGCCAATGAGAGGAACATTTGGGCAGCTGGGTAAAAAACTACAAAATAAAAAAGCATTTGACCTGACCAGATTACATTTAAATATGTAACAGGATTAAATCGGACAACCACAATGGATCTTTAAAAGAGCATAGTAGTATTTATAATTACAATTTAAGCCACTGTACCATTTCAACAAAAAGCTTAAGTATATGGCGTGACCACAGAGTAATCGAAGGTAATCGGGAAGGAATTTGGAATAACATGAACCATTGAAATAATTCAAAAATGTTTTAATTCTGAACTTTGCATTCCAAGTAACTTTTATCCTTTTTTTACTCTGTAGGTTCTGTTTCTTCTGTAGTCATGGAGATATCCAAAGACAAAAATGAAATCTTCTTTAAATGCAAATCTAACGGCTGGTATCCAGAGCCTCGGGTGATTTGGCTGAACAGTCAGGGAAACCAAATCACAGCTGAATCTACAAACAGTGCCAAAGGTTCTGATGGCCTCTATACTGTCAGCAGCACTGTGACTGTGAACAAGAGACAGACCTACAGTCTCACCTGCAGAGTCCAACAGAAGAATATCAACCAGACTGAAGAAGCACATATCCATGTATCAGGTAGAAAAATGAGATATGCCTGACTCAGGGCTGGACTGGGACAAAAATTCGGCCCGGGCATTTTGACTAGAGACCGGCCCACCAGGTATTATAGGAAGAGCCAAAAAGCCTTTGAATGAAAACAAACGCTGTTGTGACAGTGATGTACAGTCTTGTTGGTATTTATGTAGGATTTCTATACATTTTACATCAGATAAAAACTTTGGTTGTAAGATTCAGATAATTATTTGTTAAAAGTGAGACATTTTAAATGAGAATAAGAAAGAAAAGTATTTCTTTGTGCCCCCCATTCCTGTTATTTTCCCTAACTGGGCCCCGGGCAAAACTTTGCTAGACCCGCCCCTGCACAGTTTCCAGCTGTCAGCTACGTAGAAAAGGATCCTGGTGTTATTTGTCTCTCAGAAATAGTTCATAACTTCCCTTTAGCCTATTGATGCCACCTAAAAGGTAAACCTGTTTCTCCATCACCTGTTCAACTCTGATGATTCAGTAAGGACATCTCCTGGTTTCATCTTCATGTTTCCCTCTCACCACATATCCAAACCAATATCATGACCAGCAGCTCTATGGCTGTGGCTCCAGCAAACATCAGCTGATACTAGAAAGTAATATTAAATAAATTCTATCAACAGCTGATCAAGCTTAAACATGCTGCTGTTGTTTAACGCGACATCCGCTTATTCCCTCTTTCTGGCGCAAAGTGGGCGATAAACAAGAGAGACGGGAATGGTGTCAGAAAAGCTGATCAGCTGATCATGGATCAGTTTCATGATTGAGGTAGCAACAGGAGAGGGAGGGGAGAGAATGAGAGAAGAAGCGGCAGCTGTGCAGCAAGGACACAGAATAACTCCAGCTTTTGTGCCTTTTTTCATTCTAGCTGAAGTACGGGACAAACTTTGTTTCTTTTCAGCTCAATACAAAACGCGTAATATTTTCTCTGAATATGAGACCATTCCGTTTTTTACGGGACGGTGGGCAACCCTACTAACTAACCTTATGAATAAAATAAAATTCACTATCAGTAACATCATAGCACCCACCCAGCTGTATAGAAACTCCGTCATGCTAGCTAGTAGCAGTACGAGTTATTGTAACTGACTGTAAAAAGTCAGCACAACGAAAATAAACTACAGCTAAACTTGGTTTATATCTGACCCAGATAGACTGCAGGTCATAACTTCTTACCTCAAGTTCAGTTCACCTGCGGCCGTCTCAGGTCTCTCCTCCTGCCTCACCTTTCCCTATTCCACCTGCTGGCCTCAGTGGAAGCTCCGCCATAGCCACCACCAAACAACTGTTATTTTTACATCATCTGGTCAATCCACCACCTTTCATTGTTTATACCGTTACAAAAGACAAACAAAAAAAAAACCATCGGCCCACCGAGCAAATGCCCAGTATGCCCCATGGCCAGTCCAGCTATGGCCTGACTTTATTAGTTATTCACATTACTTCTTATTTACAGACAGTACATTCTGTGTGCTTTCTAATTTAAGGT
The DNA here is from genome assembly GCF_057381915.1 of Diplotaxodon limnothrissa. Taxonomy (NCBI): domain Eukaryota; kingdom Metazoa; phylum Chordata; class Actinopteri; order Cichliformes; family Cichlidae; genus Diplotaxodon; species Diplotaxodon limnothrissa. Next base: position 34,103,708 of record NC_140598.1, read on the forward strand.
GATTTCTACTCGGTCCAGTGTAATCCTGCTGATCAGATTACTATATACCTAGCTGTTTGCTTAATATCGATTGGTACAACAGTATTACTAATATGGAAATGTGGACAAAAGAAAACCAGTAAGTTCTAACTTTATCATACTTTTCTGACAAACGCAGATAATCATTAAATTCATGGATGCAGTAGTTTGGAACTTTAAACATGTACTGATTACTAAATTTAACCCTACCTTAGAACCAACATAATCTATATTTTTTTAGTGTTTTCGTTTAAAATGTTTCTTAAAAACATAATATATATATCTACCTAATATTTATTAGGTTTCATTAACACTGTTTCAGTGTGAATTATTTAACTTTTTTGTGATGCTGTTTATGATTTCATTTTGTGAATGTGAATGTCAAATGTGAAATTTTTGGGGAAAAATGTTTACTGTAGGAAGCAAGTCTGTTTTTTTTAGCTCTCAGCGATATTACTTTTGAACATTTTTTTTTTTTTTTTGCATTTTTATTCACACAGAAATCAGCATACATGATGAGGATGAAAATGAAATACATCAAACAGATATGGAGGAAATATTACAGAGAGAATGTGAGGAAAAGAAAAGACTTGATGAGTTGCAGAACAAGGAGGAAGATTTAAAACATGTCAGACAAACCATTGAAAAACTGATGGAGCAGAAGACATTTCTGAAGGACCAGAGAGAAAAACTCATCACACTGCTGCAGGAGGACAAGACAAAGATGAAAGAGGCCATGAAAAAAGAGAAAGAAAACCCATTACTTGACAAAGAGAAAAGAATGCAGAAGCGTGGAGATAAAAAAACTGACCTGGAAAAGAGAACAGAAGTACATGAAGAACTGTTAAAGATGACAGAAAAGCTAATGGAGGAAACGGAGAACATTATAATCCAAATGACAGAAAGAAAGGGAAAACTAGAAAAAGACAAGGAACAAATTATTAAACACTTGAGAAAGAAACAGGAAGACATAGAAGAGATTTAGAAGAAACTGTCAGAGAAACAAGCGAGAGACACTGAACAGGTGTGTAAGTTTTTCTTTAATATATTTCTTGCTAAAATCACACATACAAACTGTCGTGTTGTGTTCAGTTTACATTCCCAGTGTCTTCAGTTATGAACCTAACCCGTTTTTTTGCTTTTCTTCCTCAGCAAAGGACAGAGTAACACGACAAACAAAACATGGATTTTGCTGTTTTTTTTCTCTTGCTGTCATTTTGCAATATGATGCCTAATGTTTCTTTATTTGTTTGCTTTATATTTATACTATATACTTTTAAACAATCAATCAATCAATCAAGGCTTTATTCGCCACATGCAGTGAAATGGGACCCCCCCCCCCCGACCATACACACACAACACAGACATCAGATGGGGATACACTTGAGAGAGAATTAAAGAAATTTAGAAGAGATTTAGAAGAAACTGTCAGAGAAAGAAGCGAGAAACAATGAACAACTGTCCAAGAAGTCAGGATGAGTTTTTCTGGAATATATTTCTTGCTAAAATCACATGTACAAACTGTCGTGTTGTATTCATTTTACGATCCCAGTGTGTTTAGTGTCTCTCCTTTTTTTAATCAGCGAATGACAGAGTAACACAACAAATAAAACATGGGTTATTTTTGTCTGTGCTGTCATTTTGCAATGTGATGCCTGATATTTCTATATTTTTTTGCTTTAAATTTATACTATATACAGTTTAACAAGACATGCATTTTGAGTGAATTTTATCATAGAAGATTTTATTTTGTTTCTTTAGAAGAAAATAGAAGAGATTCAGAAGAAACTCACTTGATGAACATCTGTCTAAGAAGTCAGATGTTTATTTTACTTGAATTTTTTTTCTGTGTTACAAAAAAATATATTGATGTGTTTATTATTTAAGTTGATTTCTAATAATAATTGTACTGTTATAATTTATTCTGATGATTTAATCATCTAAACTGATCTGTGATGAAAACACATCTGTGTGTAAGCGTGTATTCTTATCTTGGTGGGGACCAAAATTTGGAAGTCAGCCATACTTGTTGGGACCAAAATCCCGGTCCCCACAAGTTTGAAGGCATTTTTGAGACTCAGAATGTAGTTTCAGTGACAGGGTTAGAATTGGGTTTTGGTTAACTTTAAGGTAAGGGGCTAGGGGAAGCATAATGCCAACTAGGTGTCCCCAAAAGCTATGGATACCCAACATATACGTGTGTGTGTGTGTGTGGGGGGGGGGGGAGTCCCTAAACACAGGGACTACCTCAACATTCAGCCCTTCTGACAACTTTCTCTTCCTGCTCATATACACAGCCATTTTTGCCTGTCCTAACAAAAAATTAAGCAGCTGGCATTTGTTCTTCCTAAGACGAGTAAATCTAAAACCACAAATAAAAATAGTCACCCCGCATCTACCAAAGATAGCTTTCAGAAGCGCAAACAGAGCAATATAGTATATAGTATACTATTTTATTTTATTCTATTCTGTACAGTTGTGTACTGTATTTATTCTTATTGTATTCTAATTTTTGCCTCATAACTTTTGCACTGTCCACTTCCTGCTGTGACAAAACAAATTTCCCACGTGTGGGACTAATAAAGAGTATCTTATCTTATCTTATCTTATGAAACTGGGTCTCCCTCTGCTCACAGAATGGAATTTGTCTTCCACAGCAGCGTTAATAACAGAGACAAAAGAATTTACAGCAACAATGCCATGAACAATTCTCCACTGCAAGTCTGCATGCTTTTTCGTGAGGGGAGGTTTGTAAAGGGATCTCCATGCTGGTTTGATGTCAGGTGCTAAGGAGAGATGGGTCCTCCTCACTGTGTGCATTCAACTTGCCTTGATAGAAAGTTTTTACCAGCAGCCTATACAAAGTTTTCCAGGGACACCCCCGCAACATCCACATTATCCAGTAAAGGACCAGAGCAGTTCTTAAAACCAGGAAACAGTCTGATGGAAAGATAAGGATCTAAATGATTTGGAAACAGAGTGCCGTCACAATAACTTGCCAAACGTGAACACTCAACTCCACCTAATTTGCGTTTCCAATTATCGAAAAGCTGACCAGCAACTCAAGTAGACCTTATTCTAAGCTGTGCAGCGAGACCATCCGAATTATCCAGCCAGCTCTACCACCCTCTTCAGAGAAAAGACTTGTGCAGCATGGAGCCGTCTGGATAAAGTAGTCCTACCCCAGACAGGGCAATCCAGCAAGCTGCCAAACAGTGAAGGTTCTTCCAGCAACTAGTACAAAGATTCTGCCTGCTGTTGCATCCCTTTCCTCAGCAGAACCCATACAGAAAAACACTCTTGTAAAAAGGTGGAAGAAGTGAAGCATTCAGCTTGCTTGAGTCCATCAGAAACAGAGATAAATCCAAACCCATATGACCAAGCTGCTGAAGATTACAGCACGATACCCTCCTCCATACTAGATCTGTGGGTCCTCTAAGTAGCCTCTGAATAAACTGAAAGCGAAAAGCAGCCCCTCTACTGACCAAATGGACCAGACCTTGTCCGCCTTCCTCTCTAGGGAGAAAAAGGACACTTTGAGGAATCCAGTGCAACTTATCCCAAAAAAAGTCCACCAGGATCCTTTGAATGTTAGACAAGAGGGTAACTGGGGGATCAACACAAGTCAACCGGTGCCACAGAGCAGAAGAAACCAGATCATTGATAACAAGAACTCGACCTCTGTATGATATACAGTAAAAAACGAAAAAAAAAAAATATTAAACTGCAAATTTGCAAATAAAACAGCATATGCATCAAAATAAACTATTTCCAGCAGTGCAATTTCAGTTCTAAGCATCACAGAAACGATAAAGAAAAGCATAAAGTCAAATATGACTTTAAAAAACACCACTATAGGCTTATAAGAAGGTAAACCCCCCCCCCCCCAAAAAAAAAAAAAATGGCGTCAATTCCGGTTTCGGGCAGGTAATGGCGGACATGAGCTAGTTCGCGCAGACGTCTATTCCAATGTAGGAAGTGTTACGAACAGCTGATCGGATCGGCAAAGCGTGTTTCTGGAATATTTTGTTTTTCTTGCTGCAAGTGCTTTTTATGCCGTTTTTGCAAAGCTATATGTGGAAGGAAACTGTGACCTAGGACAAGCTGATGGCATGAGATGTAAGTACAACTCCTCCGGTTTCATATGCAAAAAAGTTATTGCGCTAGCTTACATGGTTGCAGTGCTACAGGGATTTAAAAAATAGTTACGCAAAACGGAGCGTGCCCGCTCCGACCGGTCTTAAAGGGTTAACTTGTGTTCTTAAGAATTATCTTCTTGATAACACACATCCATACTTTGTAAGTTATCCCATTTCTTTTTGGCCTGCAAGGGGGTGACTTTCCCCTGTAGGCCCATCTTCTCCAGAATTGTCCTGATCACACGCAATAAATAAGAGAAGAGAGGAAACCATGGCAACTATGTTAATCCCTAAATCCACAAGTTTTCACTGCAGAACACCAGAGGAATACCGTCTGGACATCACAGGTTCTGTACAGCATGAGGGTTAATAAAACCACAACAATATCACAAAAAGGTTAATTCGCAAAAATCACAATTGGCTGTATGTAACCAGCAATACATAAAAGTTTGGTGCAAGAGGCACCGAAGAAACTATTTGCAAAAGATGTATACAGTGAATATTAAAATGTTTAAAAACTAATCTGATATACCTGACATAATTTTGAGTATAATTAGTTTCTATTTATGTGGATATAGTACATGTGTAGCATTCATTTGATTTTGACTCAAATACATTTATATTTTTAATGGTAAATACCAAAAAAAAGGGTTTTTATAAGAAACAGTTTATTTTAAAACATTCAGGAACATTGTACATGTACTTTTTTGTATTTAAGTGGTTGCAACCTGTTACTGTAGTGCACAAAACAAAGTCATGAAACATGTCACCAATATAAAGGCAGTAGAATTAGAATTATAGATAAAATACATTTTATGAAAGTTTGACCATATTTGACCCAAAAGAAGAGGTCAGAGGTCCAGAGTAACCTGATATTTACAAACCCCATGTATCATTCCCTACATGCTGTCAGTACCAACAATGACATTGTTTTAAATAAATGGCGGCTCTATATAACATTATCATTACTCTGACTTTCAGGTTGATCTGTTGAACTTAGGGAGAGGTCAGAGGTCAAACGTGACATGATATTTAGTCGACTGAATCCATCCGTGCCACCATGGACAACAAATCTCCATCTGTGAGACAATATGTAAAACACACAAAAAATAAATAAAACCTTTATTTAGAACAATTTGTTAAAATTTCTATAATATGGTTAAGGATTCCGATGTCAATACCACTGATACCTTATTAGCTTATGGTTGCCGTCGATGTGCCATAAGGAGTTTGGACCTGGAACAGAATACTGCCGTTGTCTTAATACATGCAGCCGTAGACGTCTGATGTTCACTCCTTCTGCATCGACTCTGCGTAAAGACTCCCGCAGTCTTGAGACTGAGAGGTGGGCAAAAATAACCACAAATTTTACTGGCCACTTCATTAGAAATACCTATATTAACCACCTGACCAATATTGTAAAAATATCTACCAGTAGAAATTCCAAAATTCATCAATTAGTGATACTGTCATGGTCAGTTTTGAGGAAAGAGTGTCAGTATAATAAAATGCATAACAAATCATGGTGCTTAGGAAAGGATAAATACACAATCATGAGCTTAACTTTAGCTTGGCTCACTAACAGATCACTTATTCATGAATTTCAATAACAGGCTTGTTATACTCACCAGGGACACGCACACCTCTTGCATTCAGAAATCCATGCATTAGCTTGTAGCCGGTGTTTGGATGGCTTCTGTGGACTTCACTTACAATACGATCCAACTCATCATCAGTAACAGATGAATAGAGGTCTGTCTTTCTACACAGATGAAAAACACAAAGTAATGTTGGAGTTTACGAAAGATTATCTTAGACTGGTCGACAATCACGTCTTTAAGTGATGACGTGATGAATCCTGCTTCCACGCTCAAACTGATCTGTGTTTTTTAAGGCTGTTGTGGTTTTAACACGTTTTAATGCTTTGCATCTTGGTCTACCTAATCTCAACAAGCCCCTAAAAACAGTCAGTGATCACTGTCGGCCTCTCTAGGGTTTCATTACCACTGTTGATTTTAAAACTCAGTTTATAAAACCTGGGTGTAACTGCAGCCCAGACCATGCAGCAGTATATTAACCCTTTAAGACCTACCATAGAACCAAGTCCGCCAGAGCTTATATTATATTTTTTCATGCTGTGGAGCCATTTTTGGGAGCATTTCAAGTTGCTATACATCAATACAACCATTATAGCCCAAACTTTAATAATATGTCTGCATTAGGTGCATAGTAATTACATAAATTGCAAAAAAGTGCAATAAACTACAAAAAAATTGAAAATCATTTTTGTTTTTTTAACATATATTTCTAGTTAGAGAAATTTAAGAGGCTTATCCCTCAAAACTGTAAATACAAAAAAGTTGCACAAACTAGTTTCCCACCACGGGAAATTTATTTTAAGTGTCTTCATAGTTTTATTTTTGAAATACACCAATTTTTATACACTGCAGGAAAAACGAAAATAAATATTATAGTGCAAATTTGCAAAATAACAGCATATGCATCAAAATAAACTATTTCCAGCAGTGCAATATGAGTCCTAAGCATCCCAGAAACGACACAGAAAGTCATGAAGTCAAACATAACTTTTAAAAACACAAGTATAAGCTCTTGAGGCCCTGATGTTAAAAAAACTACATTTCCGCAAAATGACGTCACTTCCGGTTTCAGGCAGGTCATGCGGTCATGTGATAGTTCGCGCTGATGGACGTAGGAAGTTTTACAAACAGCTGATCGGATCGGCGAAGCATGTTTCTGGAATATCATGTTTTTGTTGCTGCAAGTGATTTTTATGCAGTTTTTGCAAAGCTATATGTGGAAGGAAACTGTGACCTAGGACAAGCTGATGGCATCAGATGTAAGTACAACTCCTCCAGTTTCATATGCAAAAAAAATGATTGCGCTAGCTTACGTGGTTGCAGAGCTACCGGGATTTAAAAATAGTTACGCAAAACAGAGCGTGCCCGCTCCGACCGGCTGTAAAGGGTTAATGACTAACCTATATTGATGACTGGGTGGATTATCTCGATTGTTCTCCTGACTGAAGTTTTGTCCATTTACAGCAGGGGTCTCGAAGTCCGGGCCTTGAGGGCCGATGTCATGCAGGTTTTAGATGTGTCCTTGATCCAACACAGCTGATTTAAATGGCTAAATTACCTCCTCAACATGTCTTGAAGTTCTTCAGAGGCCTGGTAATGACCTAATTATTTGATTCAGGTGTGTTGACCCAGGGTGAGATCTAAAACCTGCAGGACACCGGCCTTCGAGGCATGGAGTTCGAGACCCCTGATTTACAATCCTGCAGTGCGATTGCATTTTGGCCCTAAACATCGAGAAAAGTTAGCGTCCTACAGCTTCACTGTGTCTGTGCTGTGTAGCTAGTGATCACATAGCACATCATTATATACCAGCTAGCCCAACTTCATTAACCCCACAAAACGTTTACTTTCCTGTCTTCATTTATGTTGGAAGTAATAGCAGAGCTGTACATCTTAATTTGATTTAGAAAACTCTTGGTGTGAACATGCTATATTATACTTAGATGGAAAATAGCGAGCCAACTTCCTGCTAAATTCTAAATCCGTTAAATTTCATATATTCTGTTTTCATGGATGCATGGATATTAAACTTAATTGTTGAACCTGGTAAAGGAGCAACGCTGATAATTTCATTACAGAATTTAGACCGTTTTTCAGTTCTCAGTGAGTACATACCTTAAGTCGTTCTGTTCCATACGCCTCCTGATTGTCCTTTCAGACACTCCGAACCTCGTCGCAATTTCACTCGCTGTCAATCCACAGAGATTACGATGCTCTAAAACGTCAATCGGTATATCAAAAGCGGGGCGTCCCGTTCCGTGAGTTTGCCGCTGTTCCGCGATGCTTTGCTGGAGTACTTCATGTAAGTTTGCAGTCACTTTACCATCAATGTCTTGGTTGGAGAGTGCGGAAATAAGTCCAAGAATTTCAATAAATTCCTCAGTTTTATTTGTCACATGCTCCGGCTGAGCAATTCCTGCTTCAACATTATCTGCTATGTCTAAAATATCTCTTACCAACTCAAGAGCGATTTCACGACAATCCACCATGACGGTAGCCATGTTTTGCAAGGAGCCACTCCAGACCAAAGCAATAGTTTTTGACTCGATATGTGTTAACCCCGCCTCCTTGCCATGATGGGTGAGGCTGACAGATACAATGAATTCAGGATGAGAGCCAGGCGCCAGGACTGCCAAAACGAAATAAATAAATATATCATTAAATAATTAATTAAATGTGTCAATAATTAATTAAATGTCAATAATTAATTAAATTGTGAAATATGTCAATAATTAATAAAATGTGTCAATAATTAATTAAAATATGAAATACATAAATAATTAATTAAATGTGTCAATAATTAATTAATTACATGTGTCATAACTATTTATTTAATTAATTAATTCCAATTTTAATTAAATATTGACACATTTAATTAATTATTTAATGGTGTATTTAATTAATTCATTATGGCAGTCCTGGCACTCCATAATTTTCAAAGTGGTTTTATGCAATAAAATCCAAAAATAAATTAGAAGAGGTTAAAACATACTTACTTTTTCTATCTTCGAGCCTCAGTAACATTGACACAATAGAATCAACTATAATATTTACATCTCTGATGAAATCTCAGAAGCAATAGCTTTATTTTAATACCAAGATTCGTTTGTTATAGCAAAGAAATACTGTTCATTTTGCGTGTGATGTTTTTAAGCAGGAAGCTCAGAAAGACATTTCAGACTCAAATAATAGCTATTCATTTCTGCTGAAGATATTTGAAAGGTTAACATGTGAAAAATTAAATAAAAAGCAGCTTTTTCTAAATCAGTTTCCATGAAATATTTATATATTTTTTTTAAATAAATCATGGAATAAATAAAGAGTGCATAATTGGTTTCTATACATACAGTATATACACGGGTGTGTACAGTAAGGAGTATAAACAGCACATTGTGGTTCAGCAGCAGGTATGGTGGATGTTTTAAACACAGTTTAGCCTGTGGAAAGAAACAATGTCAGAGGTTAGGAGGTGTTACAGTGTTCAGTGTGTGACGGGTCTGCAGTGATGATACCTGCTTGTTTCCTGATTGGAGGTCAGTTCAGCAGCAGTGATGTTTTCTGCAGACCTCACTGTCTGCTGTGGTCTGTTCTTGTCCTATTTGGTGGCTGATCCAAAAACGCAGTGATGGACGAGCAGAGAACAGAGAAGATTACTGCAGAGTGAAAATGGATCAACAACTTCAGCTGAAACAGTTCTCTGTCTGCTACTTCTTCATGTTGTGACCTCCTCTATCGGTTTGTTACAGAGATTTTCACCATGACGTGAAAGCAGCTCCCAGTGACTCTAATATGCAGTAGTGTTTGAACATGTGTAGCAGGGCTCTTTGACTCTGGCCGGATGCTCAGGGAATATGTGAATATTTGAGCTTCACCCTGTTTTAATAACACTAAAACGTTTCATGTTTCCTCTCTGTGTCTCAAGTTATCCTCAGTTCATCTCAGCTAATCGTGTCCACTCATGACAATGATGCCATCCTGCCATGTCATGTTGAGCCCCTGGTTGAGGACCATGAGTGGTGGAGACTGGACCTTCCTCCTGACCCCGAAGACCCACAGAGCCAGCACAGGCATGTGCCCTTTAAAACTGAAACCTGGGAGGACGGAGCTGTTCAAGGATGGCCTGAAAAGCTGCAACGCATTGATCAAAATCAAGAAGGTGGAGCTCTCAGGTGAAGGAATATACAGATGTTTCCTCCCAGAGTTACAGAGTCATGTTTTTTTTCTCTCTCTCTGTTAATTAAAAACATTTTTTTCACAGTCAAACGTTGCTAAAACTGCAGTGACAACAGCAGCACTGTGATCCAGACCTCTGCAAACAGCAGCTGTGAATGAAAAATAACAAAATTAGAGGTAAAAAATATTCTTTGTAAAGATCACAATAAACAGTGACCTGTTTTATGCCCAATTCTCAAATAAGTTGGAGCTTTGTAGAAAATATAAATAAAAACAGTGATTTGCAAATCACATAAACTCATTTGATTCACAGCAGAACATAGAAAAGTTTAAATTGAGACCTTTTACTATTTATTGAAAAAAAAACATCAGCTCAGTTTGAAGCTGATGGCAGCAACACAAAAAAGCTGGAGGGATAGTTTGTCACTACCTGGCAGCAGGTCAGTAACATGAAATAAAAAGAGGCAGAGCTTCACCTGTCAGCAAAAACCTGTTTCTACTAATCATGGAACAACTTCAGAATAAAAGTGCAAAGACTTTGAGTTCTCCTTCAGTGACGTCTCCTGTGTGGGATGTTCTTATTTTTAGGCGGAGGAGGACTGATCGCTGCTGCTGCAGTGAGTTTCTTCCTCCTGCTGATCCTGGGTGGAGCAGGTGGATACTGACATAGACAGAGGTCAGTCTCTATCAGAGCACTTTCATCAAATATGATTGTTTCTGTTGTTCCGTCTCTGCTTTGAAGTTTCTTAAACTTGTGATATTCAGTTGTGTTTTGTTTTAAAGAGAGTGACTCCTGCTCACACACCAGTGTAGAGGCCTTGATGAAGAGAGCCTCAGCATGTGGACACCATCAGCTGGACACAAAGAGTCAGAAGAAGAGATCCTGGAAGCTGCTGAATTCAATTCAATTCAATTTTATTTATATAGCGCCAAATCACAACAAAAGTCGCCTCAAGGCGCTTCATAGATACAGAGAAAAACCCAACAATCATATGACCCCCTATGAGCAAGCACTTTGGCGACAGTGGGAAGGAAAAACTCCCTTTTAACAGGAAGAAACCTCCGGCAGAACCAGGCTCAGGGAGGGGCGGGGACATCTGCTGCGACCGGTTGGGGTGAGAGAAGGAAGACAGGATAAAAGACATGCTGTGGAAGAGAGACAGAGGTTAATAACAGATATGAGTCAATGCAGAGAGGTCTGTTAGCACACAGTGAGTGAGAAAGGTGACTGGAAAGGAAAAACTCAATGCATCATGGAATCCCCCGGCAGCCTACATCTATTGCAGCATAACTAAGGGAGGATCCAGGGTCACCTGGTCCAGCCCTAACTATATGCTTTAGCAAAAAGGAAAGTTTTAAGCCTAATCTTAAAAGTAGAGATAGTGTCTGTCTCACGAATCCAAACTGGAAGCTGGTTCCACAGAAGAGGGGCCTGAAAACTGAAGGCTCTCCCTCCCATTCTACTTTTAAATACTCTAGGAACAACAAGTAGGCCTAAAGAGCGAGAGCGAAGTGCTCTAATAGGGTGATATGGAAGTCTGAAGAGAAGACTTGAACATTTCTTATTGAGCAGAAGTTTGGATTTCAGCTTGAATCTCAACACCTGTCACTCATTAGAAGCTGGGAAATGAAGGAAGGAAACACAGAGCCTGATCTGATCACAAAGACCTCTGATGTTTCTCTTTAAAGGTCAGAAACTCTGCAGCCGACCTGGAGCTACAGGCTGGTTCACCTGAAGACCTCAGAGGCTGAACACACAGAGCTCCAGCTGTGCTGCGTCCTTTCAGTGCAGCTGGACACTAGAGGTCACCATTTGATTTTGTGTCAAAACATTAAAAACACTGACGCTGACTTGTTCCACACATGAGTGGGAGCCTCTGCCTCCAGTATACAAACATGTCAAAGAGTCTTTTAAAACTAATCTTATATACTTTACATCATTTTAAATATAATTATTTTCTATTTATGTGACTACATGTGTATTTGATTTTTAGTCAAATTCATATAACATACATGATAAACATGAAGTGAAAAAATTTTTTTGATAAGAAAAAGATTATTTAAAAACATTCAGGAACATTGTACATGTACTGTTTTGTATTTAAATGGTTGTAACCTATTACTGTAATGAACAAAACAGAGTCGTGAAGCACGGCAACAGAATAAAGGCAACAGAATTTGAAGCATAGATGAAATACATTTTATGAAAGTTTGACCATATTTGACCCAAAAGAAGAGGTCAGAGGTCCAAAGTAACCTGATATTTATAATCCCCATGTATCATTCGCTACATGCTGTCAGTACCAACAATGACATCGTTTTAAATAAATGGCTCTATATAACATTATCATTACTCTGACTTTCAGGTTGATCCGTTGAACTTGGGGAGAGGTCAGAGGTCAAATGTGATATGATATTGTAAGTCTTTGTACTTTATAAATGTTGAAATTACACAGCACACTTTTAAGAATCATAATTTTTGACTTTTAAGTTTTTTTGTCAATTTTCAACCAACAACTCATAAAGTTTACCGTGAAGACCTCGATGGATGTAAGCCAGATTTTATTGGATTTTTATAACACGATCCTGCTCTACACCCTACAGAGTTTTATCAGAATACATTCAAACTTTTAGAGCTGTCGTGTTTACAGACAGAATGAAATGCAAATGTTGCCAAAAACATGAGCTCTTTGTTGAAGGTAATAAGAAACTCCTGAAACCATTTTGAGCTCCTCTTTGGTTTTTTACACATGATCGGATTCGGCATTGAACTGATGCAATATGCAATCAAGGTCATCCGTCCCTGTGTTCGTCATGCTCAGCGTTTATCTGATAAACACCAAGGAATGTGCAGCAGTGAACGTTAGAAACTGATCAGACTTGAGTGTCTGGTTCGCAGTGACTCGTTAATCATTGTCTCAGTCTTCGTTTCCTGCTCGGCTCCAGCGACTTGTTTCACTTTGAGAGTGACAGATTGAATCACTGTGTCAGCGTCTAGGGTCTTTAACTGTGGTAAGTCTTTTTTTTAATTTGTTTGTTTTCGTTTTTCATTTGTTTTGAGTCAGAGAACAAACAAACAAGAACCTTATAACAAAACACTAAAAATGTGAAAAACAAAGGGATTTTTTCTACATGTTACTGAATAAACTCTGAATAAAGTCAGACTGTTGTTTCTCTGTCAAACTGTGAGCACATACAAGATGAAAAATGTCTGTCAGTTGTTAAAAGCTCCCACAAAGCTCCAAATGTAGCAGCAAAAAGCTGTATTATCTTTATAACGAACTGTTCTTGGAATCGTGCAGAGACCTGCACGTAAAGCAGGACTTTGTCTCATCAAGGTGACTTAAAATAAACTCTGAGCTTTCAGTTTTAGTCATGTGCTTAAGTTACACTGATACTGAGCAAGTTAATTTTACACTAAAAAATCATAGTCTAAGCTGATCTGTGTTCCTGGTGAGTGTTTGATGGGTCACCTCCAGCCTTGGCTGAGTCTTTGTGCTTTTCTTTCATTTATTTGCCCAAAAGAGATAAAACACAGAGCTGACTGACTGCAGCAGGTTTCTCAGATTTTCTTTCTGTCAATGCCACATTCTGGTGCTGATTGGTCTGCTGTTTACAGAGTACGGAGTAAACTCACATGAATAATTTCAGTTTCTTCTTTGAAAATGACTGCTTGATACAAACTCAGGAGCACAGCTGTCGGAAACGACTGAAGATGAAGCACGTTTGTAGAATTTACTGAGATTAAAGTGTTGAACTGTGACAATCATCAGTTAACACGACTTTTCAGCTGTTTGGGGGCAGAGACAGTTTCCTCAGAAAAAAACCTGTATGTTTGGAGGTGTTTGTTTGATTTTAAACTTTAAGCTCAACAGGTTTATTCTGTACTCTGTCAATCAAAACGAGAGAGCTCACTTTTCTGCTTTCAAAGGAAGATATAGCAGCAGCTACTACTGTTTACTACACTGTAAAAACCCACATGCCCTTCTCAGGACTTTTATTTATTTGGCAATCATGTTGTTGTTCTTTTTATTCACAGTTTTGAACTAGATGTCATCCATACTCTGCTGATTAATCACTTAATCAAATTGAGCACTTTTCAAAATTATAAAACATTTGTTGGTGTTGTTTTTAGGATTCTAAGCCTTTAAATGACAGCTTAAACATCTGATGTATTAATTATTTATTCAAACAAACTCACAAAAAATAGTTTCCCATATAATAAATAGGATGAGGATGTGACATTGGGGTGATTAGATTCTTGGGCATGTCAAAGAACAGCAACATCATCGATTTGATTGCATTTTTTGTGTAGTGTCTTTCGACACAAAAATGCCCCATTCACTTCTACTGAAACCACATTTTTTTTATTCTCTCTTGTAATACTGTTGTAGTATAAAACCATGCATCCTGTAATGTCAGCATTTTATTTTGAAGAAAAGTTGTATTTTTTGACATTTTTTGCTGTATTCCCTCAGATTCAACCATTTTGCCATTGTAGGCTAATGCACGAAATTCTTGTCTTTTTGCAACTGGTGTGACCACCAGGGAGCCCCAAGAGTGATTTCTATGCACGTGTGTGTGAAACTACTTTTAAATCAACATCTGTTTCATTATTGAGCACATTTATTATGCAAACTGTACCAGCACTGAAAACTTTAACAACAAAAGATAAGCACAACAGAATATATGTATAAATTTGAAACTGTGTAACTGATATCACAGGTAAATGGTTCTTAGCAATTTTCTACTCTGAGTACTGAAAGGGCTTAATTCACAGAATGTTTTTTCTATGGATGTGCTTTCAATCTTACATGCAAATCCAACCACCAACCTTCAGATTAGCAGATGACCTGCTCTACCTCCTCCAAATCCGCAAAAACATCAACAATTCTGTGTTTTTCTGTCAATATGGTGTGCTATGTGTACATTAACCCTTTAAGACCTACCATAGAACCAAGTTCGCCAGAGCTTATATTATATTTTTACCTGCTGTGGAGCCATTTTTGGGAGCATTTCAAGTTGCTATACATCAATACAACCATTATAGCCCAAACTTTAATAATATGTCTGCATTAGGTGCATAGTAATTACATAAATTGCAAAAAAGTGCAATAAACTACAAAAAAATTGAAAATCGTTTTTGTTTTTTTAACATATATTTCTAGTTAGAGAAATTTAAGAGGCTTATCCCTCAAAACTGTAAATACAAAAAAGTTGCACAAACTAGTTTCCCACCACAGGAAATTTATTTTAAGTGTCTTCATAGTTTTATTTTTGAAATACACCAATTTTTATATACTGCAGGAAAAACGAAAATAAATATTATAGTGCAAATTTGCAAAATAACAGCATATGCATCAAAATAAACTATTTCCAGCAGTGCAATATGAGTCCTAAGCATCCCAGAAACGACACAGAAAGTCATGAAGTCAAACATAACTTTTAAAAACACAAGTATAAGCTCATGAGGCCACGATGGTAAAAAAAAAAACTACATTTCCGCAAAATGACGTCACTTCCGGTTTCGGGCAGGTCATGTGGTCATGTGATAGTACGCGCTGATGGACGTAGGAAGTGTTACAAACAGCTGATCGATTGGCGAAGCGTGTTTCTGGAATATCATGTTTATATCAATGTTTTTTCTATGGATGTGCTTTCAATCTTACATGCAAATCCAACCACCAACCTTCAGATTAGCAGATGACCTGCTCTACCTCCTCCAAATCCGCAAAAAACATCAACAATTCTGTGTTTTTCTGTCAATATGGTGTGCTGTGTGTACATTAATGGCTGCAATATAACACAAAGTGAAAAATTTAAGGGGGTCTGAATACTTTCCATACCCACTGTATTTATATTACTTTTACTATGCAGAAATCGAGAATGCATTCAATGAAGGACAGGCTTCTCTTGTTTTTCTATCATGATGTTATCCTTCTTCTTCTAACATGGCATTGTGGAGGTAAGTTGCAGAGTAATATTGAACAATGAACATAATGTTAATGTGGTGAGAGTTTTTGTGTATATGTTTTGGGAGTGTTGCAAGACAACTGGAAGAAAGATATAAAGAAAACACCACCTGAGAAATTGCAGCCCAAGAAAAATTACCCAAAGGAAGTGTAATTAAATTATTCGTTTATTATACTTTATCCACAGGTCAGTCTCAGATGATTGGTCCAACTCAACCATTGGTTGCAATGACAGGTGATGACATCATTTTACCATGCCAGCTAGATCCAGCTAGGGATGCTGTTGACTTGACTGTGGAATGGTCTAGACGTGACCTTAAACCAAGATTTGTCCACTTAAAGCGGGACAATGCGGAGCTCGTGACTCAGAATACTTTATACTCCAGAAGAACATCACTGTCTGTCAACAAACTGAAATGCGGTGACATTTCATTGAAACTCTCCAAAGTGCAAGTCTCTGATGCAGGAATGTATAACTGCCTTGTTCCTGAAATTGGTGCAGAAACTGGGATGGAGCTCGTTGTTGGTAAGTTGACATCAATACCATTTGCTCTTAAAAAAAAAAAAGAAAAACATTAAGGGATGGGATACTGACAAATAACAGAAGCTTACCTTGGATGACAAGATGGATATTCTACTGGGAAGTGAATCATCTACAGGAGCATATAAATTGAATAAAATTTGGGAAAGACAGATTATTTCTTACTTGAGCTAACATAGCTAACTGGATTGAGATTTGGACTGACCAGACGCATGGCATAGTTTATTGAGTTCTCAAGAAGTGCAGGTTACTAACAGGAGAGAGGTGTGGAAGATAGTGAGGGTATTTAGAATTAGAGACATTTCATAGGGCATTAAGGCCAATGAGAGGAACATTTGGGCAGCTGGGTAAAAAACAACAAAAGAAAAAAGCATTTGACCTGACCAGATTACATTTAAATATGTAACAGGATTAAATCGGACAACCATAATGGATCTTTAAAAGAGCATAGTAGTATTTATAATTACAATTTAAGCCACTGTTGCCATTTCAACAAAAAGCTTAAGTATATGGCGTGACCACAGAGTAATCGAAGGTAATCGGGAAGGAATTTGGACTAACATGAACCATTGAAATAATTCAAAAATGTTTTAATTCTGAACTTTGATTCCAAGTAACTTTTATCCTTATTTTACTCTGTAGGTTCTGTTTCTTCTGTAGTCATGGAGATATCCAAAGACAAAAATGAAATCTTCTTTAAATGCAAATCTAACGGCTGGTATCCAGAGCCTCACGTGTTTTGGCTGAACAGTCAGGGAAACCAAATCACAGCTGAATCTACAAACAGTGCCAAAGGTTCTGATGGCCTCTATACTGTCAGCAGCACTGTGACTGTGAACAAGAGACAGACCTACAGTCTCACCTGCAGAGTCCAACAGAAGAACATCAACCAGACTGAAGAAGCACATATCCATGTATCAGGTAGAAAAATGAGATATGCCTGACTCAGGGCTGGACTGGGACAAAAATTCGGCCCGGGCATTTTGACTAGAGACCGGCCCACCAGGTATTATAGGAAGAGCCAAAAAGCCTTTGAATGAAAACAAACGCTGTTGTGACAGTGATGTAAACTGTCTTGTTGGTATATATGTATGATTTATATACATTTTACATCAGATAAACACTTTGGTTGTAAGATTTAGATAATTATTTGTAAAAAGCGAGACATTTTAAATGAGAATAAGAAAGAAAAGTATTTCTTTGTGCCCCCCATTCCCTGTTAATTTCCCTAACTGGCCCCCTGTCAAAACCTTGCTGGACCCTCCCCTGCACAGTTTCCAGCTGTCAGCTATGTAGAAAAGGATCCTCTCAGAAACAGTTCATAACTTCCCTTCAACTCATTCATGTCACCTAAAAGGTAAACCTGTTTCTCCATCACCTGTTCAGCTCTGATGATTCAGTAAGGACATCTCCTGGTTTCGGCAGCACGGTGGCACGGTGGTTAGCACTGTTGCCGCACAGCAAGAAGGTCCTGAGTTCAATTCCAACATCAGGCCGGGGTCTTTCTGTGTGGAGTTTGCATGTTCTCCCCGTGTTTGCGTGGGTTCCCTCCGGGTACTCCAGCTTCCTCCCACCGTCCAAAGACATGCAGCTTGTGGGGATAGGTTAATTGGATAATCCAAATTGTCACTAGGTGTGAATGTGCGAGTGAATGTGAGTGCGAATGGTTGTCTGTCCCTGTGTGTTGGCCCTGCGACAGACTGGCGACCTGTCCAGGGTGTACCCTGCCTCTTGCCCTATGACAGCTGGGATAGGCTCCAGCGCCCCCCGCGACCCTGAAAAGGATAAGCGGAAGTGAATGGATGGATGGATGGCATCTCCTGGTTTCATCTTCATGTTTCCCTCTCACCACATATCCAAACCAATATCATGACCAGCAGATTTATGGCTGTGGCGCCAACAAACATCAGCTGATACTAGAAAGTAATATTAAATAAATTCTAACAACAGCTGATCAAACGTGCTGCTGTTGTTTAGCGCAAGATCAGTTGGTTTCCTTTTTCTGGCGCAAAGTGGGCGATAAACAAGAGAGACGGGAATGGTGTCAGAAAAGCCGATCAGCTGATCATTGATCAGTTTCATGATTGAAGTAGCAACAGGAGAGGGAGGGGGGTGAATGAGAGAAGAAGAGGCAGCTGTGCAGCAAAGACACAGAAAAACTCTAAATTAAATTAACTGAATGAGAGAAGAAGAAACAGCTGTGCTTTTTGGGGGGCAGAATACCTCCAGCTTTGTGTCTTTTTTCATTCTAGCTGAAGTACGGGACAAACTTTGTTTCTTTTCAGCTCAATACGAAAAGCGTAATATTTTCTCTGAATACGGGACGATTCCATTTTTCACAGGAAGGTTGGCAACTCTACTAACTAACCTTATGAATAAAATAAAGTTCACTATCAGTAGCATCATAGCACACACCCAGCTGTATAGAAACTCCGTCATGCTAGCTAGTGCGCAGTACGAGTTACTGTAACTGACTGTAAAAAGTTAGCACAACGAAAATAAACTACAGCTAAACTTGGTTTATATCTGACCCAGATAGACTGCAGGTCATAACTTCTTACCTGAAGTTCAGTTCACCTGCAGCCATCTCAGGTTTCTCCTCCTGCCTCCCCTCCTTTCCTTCATCCACCTGTTGGTCTCAGGGGAAGCTCCGCCATAGCCACCACCAAACAACTGAGCTATTTTTACACATCTGCCAAAATCTGGCCAATCCACCACCTCTCATTGTTTATGCCGTTACAAAAGGCAAACAAAAAAAACCCCATCAGCCCATGAAAATGAAAATCACCATCGGCCCACCGGGCAAATGCCCGGTATGCCCGATGGCCAGTCCAGCTATGGCCTGACTTTATTAGTTATTCACATTACTTCTTATTTACAGACAGTACATTCTGTGTGCTTTCTAATTTAAGGTGATTTCTACTCGGTCCAGTGTAATCCTGCTGTTCAGATTACTATCAACCTAGCTGTTTGCTTAATATTGATTGGTACAACAGTATTACTAATATGGAAATGTGGACAAAACAAAACCAGTAAGTTCTAACTTTATCATACTTTTCTGACAAACGCAGATAATCATTAAATTCATGGATGCATTAGTTTGGAACTTTAAACATGTACTGATTACTAAATTTATCCCTACCTTTGGAACCAACATAATCTATATTTTTTTAGTGTTTTCGTTTAAAATGTTTCTTAAAAACATAATATATATATCTACCTAATATTTATTAGGTTTCATTAACACTGTTTCAGTGTGAATTATTTAACTTTTTTGTGTTTATGATTTCATTTTCCCCTGCAAATGTGAAATTTTGGGGGAAAAATGTTTACTGTAGGAAGCAAGTCTGTTTTTTTCTCTCAGCGATATTACTTTTGAACATTTTTTTTTGCATTTTTATTCACACAGATATCAGCAAACATGATGAGGATGAAAATGAACTACATCAAACAGAGATGGAGGAAAAATTACAGAGAGAACGTGAGGAAAAGAAAAGACTTGAAGATGAGTTGCAGATCAATGAGGAGGACTTTAAACATGTCAGACAAACCATTGAAAAACTGATGGAGCAGAAGACATTTCTGAAGAACCAGAGAGAAAAACTCTTCACACTGCTGCAGGAGGACAAGGCAGAGATGAAAGAGATCTCGAAAAAGATGGAGATAGAAAACCCATTACTTGACAAAGAGAAAAAAAAGAGCAAGCGTGGAGATAAAAAAACTGACCTGGAAAAGAGAACAGAAGTACATGAAGAACTGTTAAAGATGACAGAAAAGCTAATGGAGGAAACGGAGAACATTATAATCCAAATGACAGAAAGAAAGGGAAAACTAGAAAAAGACAAGGAACAAATTATTAAACACTTGAGAAAGAAACAGGAAGACATAGAAGAGATTTAGAAGAAACTGTCAGAGAAACAAGTGAGAGACACTGAACAGGTGTGTAAGTTTTTCTTTAATATATTTCTTGCTAAAATCACACATACAAACTGTCGTGTTGTGTTCAGTTTACATTCCCAGTGTCTTCAGTTATGAACCTAACCCGTTTTTTGCTTTTCTTCCTCAGCAAAGGACAGAGTAACACGACAAACAAAACATGGATTTTGCTGTTTTTTTTCTCTTGCTGTCATTTTGCAATGTGATGCCTAATGTTTCTTTATTTGTTTGCTTTAAATTTATACTATATACATTTAAACAATCAATCAATCAATCAAGGCTTTATTCGCCACATGCAGTGAAATGGGACCCCCCCCCCCGACCATACACACACAACACAGACATCAGATGGGGATACACTTGAGAGAGAATTAAAGAAATTTAGAAGAGATTTAGAAGAAACTGTCAGAGAAAGAAGCGAGAAACAATGAACAACTGTCCAAGAAGTCAGGATGAGTTTTTCTGGAATATATTTCTTGCTAAAATCACATGTACAAACTGTCGTGTTGTATTCATTTTACGATCCCAGTGTGTTTAGTGTCTCTCCTTTTTTTAATCAGCGAATGACAGAGTAACACAACAAATAAAACATGGGTTATTTTTGTCAGTGCTGTCATTTTGCAATGTGATGCCTGATATTTCTATATTTTTTTTTGCTTTTAATTTATACTATAAACTGTCATGGTCCTGGGCCATGTTGGCCCAGTATTCTTAGTTTCTTGTATTTTTGTATTTTGCAGCTCTTTTCACCTCATCTCTAAGACCATTCAAATTTAATGTGCCTATTTTGAATTTGCAAAAAAAAAAGATAGTGACATATATAGAGTGTGTTCCTAAACATGATCGTCGTCATCAGCAGTAAGTGCTTGAGCTCTCACTTTCAAAATCAGTTTCTTTAAACGATAAATCTCTTGGTCTGTCAACACATTGTCAATAAAATTTCCAGATTTTTTGTCAAGACCCGAGACGACTCAACAAAAAGCTTAAGGTCCGGAGAATAGTCTTCCACTTTCACCATCCTGAGGCCTTTGTATTTTTGTAAGAATCTCCTGATCTCAGCAGGAGAGCACAGATTCTGGTGTTCCTGGCTCAGGGACAAATCACTTTCAGACTCCACACTGCTTTCTCCCATTTTGTTTCCTCTCTTAGCATTTGACGTTTTTGTACTACAGTGGGCAGGTTCAGAGCTCCTACTCTTTTGAGACAACTTCAACAAATCCTCATCAAGCATGTTGTCATCCTCACAAAGATCATTACACACAGACTCAAGAGTCATTTCATCTTTCAGACTGATGTCAGAAAAACTTGCTTGGCCGGGTAGGACGGAAGTGAGCGGCTGTGAAATTGGACAGTCTTCTAGCCTTCATTCAAGTCTGCCCTTACTTCCGCATTTTTTTGGTCACTAGCGCCACAGCGCGAAAACTTTAAAATAGACCCAGAAATGTCGCTCTGTTTTTTTTTGTACATTTTAAATTCTCGAGTAGCTAGAAAAACTGGCATGTTTTGTTTGATCTACACGCATTTAGGAATTACTAGTTTCATGAATAATTACAATGACTCTTATATAACACAGCAAATGTGTACGAATGACCGTACACATTTACTGTGTTATATAAAATATATAAACTAAATGTCTTTGAAACTTATAGAATTTAATCTTCTTTTAATCTTTTTCTTAATCAAACTGTTGTCTGCTAAAGAGTTGCAAGTATTATACTAGCAGTAATATAGCATCCACGGTCTCCTGCTTGCATATCTTAGTGGTGTAGCAGCCGTTGAGTGAACCAGCCCTGCAGACCCTGTGGATGGACGATGCAGTGAACAGTGGGAGGAAGCACCCTGAAGCTCTTTGCAGACCACCCTGTGTAATTCTCCACTTGCCGACCAGAAAAGACAAACTGCAGGTATCAGTTGCAGCACCCCATTCATGTCTGATCTTGCTTCAGCAGATTCAGCAACACTGCCAGAGACTTCCTGTAATCTAATTACAGTTGTTAAAGAAACGGTTCAGGAACAGGTCACTCAGGTTATTCCTGTGTGAACAACTGTAAATATTGTTTTTCTTTCTTTAAATATTGTTGGTGTATTAGAAATATTCTTGTTTAATTATTATTGTTATTTACTTTGAACAATTTTACATGGATATTTATTTGATGACAAAGTTAGTGTTATGTTCATACATGTTACAAATACCTGTAAATAAAGTGAGTTCAGCGACAATTACTGTTTTTTTGTAATCAATTTATTCATAGCAAAACTTTTAAACTAACATAACATATATAACAATGTAACAAATACATTCAAATAAATACATTTCTCATTTTGTAACTAATCTTTCAAGAAGTGAAAACAGTCTGTCCATCCTCTCCCTGCTCTCCTCTCCTCAGCCTCTCTTTTGCTGACTCATGTCCTCTCTGATGAGGTCTAGCAGCTCATCATCCCGGTCTCTTTTTCTCTTCCTTGTCGCTTTTGTTTTGGTCACCCACTGCTGCGCTTGGCCCTGGAGGAAATTAGGACAGGAGGCCTAATGGAAGGCATCTGTCCTATTACCTCATCCATGAGGGCAAACCAGGACCAAGTAGCAGCAGTGGGCTTCCCACTAACTCCCTCTCCTGACCCTGAATACTTGCAATCCTACAGGCAGAGGAAATCAAAAAAATGTCAGTAGACAAATACAAACAACATAACAACTCTTAGTAATATTAGATTTATTAACCCTTTAAGACCTACCATTTAAGAGGCTTATCCCTCAAAACTGTAAATACAAAAAAGTTGCACAAAATAGTTTCTAACAACAGGAAATGTATTTTGAGTGTCTTCATAGTTTTATTTTTGAGATACACCAATTTTTATATACTGCAGTAAAAAATAAAAATAAATATTATAATGATGTAAATTTGCAAATAAAACAGCATGTGCATCAAAATAAACTATTTCCATCCCAGAAACTATACATAAAAGTATGAAGTCGAACATGACTTTAAAAAACACCAGTATAGGCTTATACGGCCCTGAAGGTAAAAAAAAAAAAAAAACACAAAATGGCGTCAATTCCTGTTTCGGGCAGGTAATGGCATGAGCTAGTTCACTGTTCATAACACGTAGAAAGTGTTTTGAACAGCTGATCGGATCGGCAAAACGAAGCGCGCCCGCTCCGTTAAAGGGTTAACTTGTGTTCTTAAGAATTATCTTCTTGATAACACACATCCATACTTTGTAAGTTATCCCATTTCTTTTTGGCCTGCAAGGGGGTGACTTTCCCCTGTAGGCCCATCTTCCCCAGAATTGTCCTGATCACACAAAATAAATACGAGAAGAGAGGAAACCATGGCAACTATGTTAATCCCTAAATCCACAAGTTTTCACTGCAGAACACCCGAGGAATACCGTGTGGACATCACAGGTTCTGTACAGCATGAGGGTTAATAAAACCGTACTCATGTTAATATGATGTGTAAATTAATTTATTCTTGTACCTCCGTGCCAGAGTGGCCAAATTCATTACCCCAGGGAAGAGGTGATCATTATCTCCTCATTTTAATAAATTCAGCCGTTCTTTGTTCTCCACAACAATGTCACAAAAAGGTTAATTCGCAAAAATCAAAATTGGCTGTATGTAACCAGCAATACATCAAAGTTTGGTGCAAGGGGCACCGAAGAAAACTGATAGGTTTGTAGCTTGAACCCATCCGCTGGAACGTTGAAGGCAATATAATTACACTGCAAAGCAAGACACAAGTAGGCAAGCTTCTTCATGTTTCTCGTGCACGGGAGAGAACCGGACAGGCGCCGTTCTTTCGCTTGACCCCAGTTGCTCTCGTCCGTTCTCCCGTACCACTGTTCTTTTATTGAGGTTACATGAATATGCATAAGTTCATTAACATATGACGTCTACATACACACAAAGAGTACCTTGTGTGTGTGTGTGTGTGTGTGTGTGTGTGTGTGTGTGTGTGTGTGTGTGTGTGTGTGTGTGTGTGTGTGTGTGTGGACTGCTGATCAAAGGGTCAAACATCCTTGGTCAGGAAGAGGGTAGCCTCCCCCTCACCCTAGATGGTTCATCCTAGATAACACGGTGAGGAAGTCCTGCAGTTCATCTAAACAAAGAGCACTTAGACTCGAACAGACGCAACTACGTTAATCCTACCATAAAACAATAAGACACGGTATGACCTCTCATGCTCCCAAAGTGCTGTCTAATACACACAAAGTTTGCAGACTATCAAGGATCAAAACCTCTACCAATCTACAACTAATTACAAAACTCTAAGCATATATAAGTAAATATTTCTAAGCATAAATGACAATCAACAATACAAATCTAACAAAAACTATTTGCAAAAGATGTATACAGTGAATATTAAAATATTTAAAAACTAATCTGATATATCTGACATAATTTTGAGTATAATTAGTTTCTATTTATGTGGATATAGTACATGTGTAGCATTCATTTGATTTTGACTCAAATACATTTACATTTTTAATGGTAAATACCAAAAAAAAAGGGTTTTTGTAAGAAACAGTTTATTTAAAAACATTCAGGAACATTGTACATGTACTGTTTTGTATTTAAGTGGTTGCAACCTGTTACTGTAGTGCACAAAACAAAGTCATGAAACATGTCACCAATATCCATTTTATGAAAGTTATTTGACCCAAAAGAAGAGGTCAGAGGTCCAAAGTAACCTGAAATTTACAATGCCCATGTATCATTCTCTACATGCTGTCAGTACCAACAATGACATAGTTTTAAATAAATGGCTCTATATAACATTATCATTACTCTGACTTTCAGGTTGAGCCGTTGAACTCAGGGAGAGGTCAGAGGTCAAACGTGACATGATATTTAAAATCTTTATACTTTATAAATGTTGTTACACAGTGCACTTGTACAAGTGTACAAGTTTTAAGACTTTTTGTCAATTTTCCACCAACAAGTCATAAAGTTGACCTTGGTGGACGCAAACCAGATTTCAATGGGTTGTTATAACATCATCCTGCTCTACACCCTACAGAGTTTTTAGAGCTGTTGTGTTTACAGACAGAATGTAATGCAAACACTACCAAAAACACCATAAGAAAGTGCTGAGCTATCTACACATGATCTGTAGTGATCTGATGCAACATGCAATCAAGGTCAACCGTCCCTGTGTTCATCATGCTCAGTGTTTATCTGATAAACACCAAGGAATGTGTCATGGTCCCTGTGCCCTGCTGGTCAATCCTCTATTGGGCAATATGTTTGTGGTTTGTTTGCTCTCTCGCCCTCTCTCTCTCACTCTCTCTCTCTCTCTCTCGCCACGGCGATGCTCACTGCGGGCTCCCGCTGCTGGCCCACACACCTGCTCATCACCACACCGGCCGCTGATCCCAGCTGTTTACTGCACTACTTAGATGGCGAGTCTGCACTAGTCTTCGCTGGATCATTGAGCTATCAGTGTCAGTTAGACTTGTGTTTCGGCTAACCTTCACCTTGAGAATTTCTTATTATTATCCTGCTAACCCGACGTTTTTTTGTGTAGGTCGTTTTTGGAACCCGATGCGGAGAGGAGTGATTGAAGGGGGAACTTTTTGTACAGAAAGTGTGGAACACCCTTCTCCCAACTCTGTTTCCCACGGACCCTGGCGACCCGGACCCGTTTCCCCTGCACGTTGTATATAGCCACTTGGTGTATGTGTTCACTGTAAATAAACGCACTGTCCTTCGCTTAAAGGGAAACCCTGGCCTGCGCCTGAGTCTCTTTCGGAACCCTTAACAGAACGATCCAGCCATTATGGACTCAGCAGGACAGGACCCCGTGGGCCGGGCTCTGGCCGCCCAGGAAGCCGCGCTGGTCCGCCATGAACAAATGCTCGGGCAGCTACGGCAGGATGTCGCCGCATTGACCCTGGCAGTGGCGCAGTTAATACCGCTGGGGGGAAATGCGCAACCAGGGAATCCCCAGCCGCCCAGCCCGGCTCCCCAGGCGGCACCGCCCGCCGTAGCGTCAGGTAGCTCACCGCGGGTCGGTACGCCGTCTGACGGACCTTTACCCACACCGGAACCATTCTCGGGTGAGTCTGACAAATGCGCCGGATTTTTGGCTCAGGTGTCTCTGACGTTTCGCGAGCTGCAGCGTTTTCATGGCAACGATGGGGCGAAGATCACTTATTTAGTTCAACTTCTGAGGGGCCGTGCACTAAAGTGGGCCCAGGTTGTGTTAAACTCTGATCCTGTCATCACCTACGCTGACTTTCTCTCCAAGTTTAAGAATGTGTTTAACCCAGGCACCGGGGCAGAGGCCGCTGCTCTCCGTCTCCTCAACTTCAAACAAGGTAGGAGAAGCATGTCTGATTACGCTATCGACTTCTGGATTCTGGCAGAAGAGGCAGGGTGGAATCAGGAGGCGCTACGGAGCACGTTGCTGAACAATGTCAGAGAAGAATTAAGGGACGAGCTAATCATGCGTGATCTCCCTGCCTCCTTTAATGAGCTAATGTCCCTGTGCATCAAGGTGGATGAGCGGTTACGGGCTCGCCGGTCGCAGCGGAACTACAACTTCCATGAGGCTGCGGGAGTCTCTGGCACCGGCGCCATGGCGGATGCCGGCCCCTCCCGGACTCACGAGAGCGGGGACGGAGAGGAACCCATGCAGCTGGGCGGCTCCCATCTCACCGCGGCGGAGCGTCAGCGCCGGATTACCGCCGGTGAGTGCCTCTATTGTGGTCACAGGGGACATGTTGTGGCTACCTGCCCTTCGCGGGCAAAAGGGCGCGCCCGCCAGTGATGGTAGGAGTACTGGTGGGCGAGCTGAGCCAGGAAGAAGCTCCTCCCCGTTTAACACTACCGGCCACGCTTTCCATTCACTCTAAGAGCCGCTCCCTATCGGTGTTAATCGACTCTGGGGCGGAACAAAACTTTATTGACTGTCAGTTAGCCCGGCAACTTGGGTTACTATTGGAGCCCCTGCCTCATGCATTACGTGTTACGGCATTGTCAGGTCAACGCCTTCCAGACATCACTCTGGTGACGGAGCCTGTCGAGCTCACCCTCTCTGGCAATCATTCTGAAGAAATCTGTTTTTTGGTGTTTAAAGCAACTCGCACTCCACTAGTTCTCGGCCATCCTTGGCTACAACAGCACAACCCTCACATAGATTGGCTAAAGGGGCGTGTCACTGGGTGGGGGGAGGACTGCCACATGACCTGCCTTAAAGCAGCCTCGCCTCCAAGCGTTGAAACGCCCTCTTCTGGGGTATTGGAATCAGCTGATTTAACTAATGTGCCCTCTGTTTATCACGACCTAGGCTGAGGTGTTTCAAAAGGCCCGCGCCCAGTCACTCCCTCCGCATAGACCCTATGACTGTGCTATCGAACTGCTCCCGGGAGCTCCTTTACCCACCAGTCGGCTATATAGCATCTCACTTCCAGAACGAGACGCTATGGACAAGTACATCACGGAATCCCTGGCTGCCGGCCTCATTCGGGCCTCCACCTCTCCAGTCGCGGCAGGCTTCTTCTTTGTCGAAAAGAAGGATAAAACCCTCCGGCCATGCATTGACTATCGCGGATTAAACAACATCACAGTAAAAAATAGATACCCTCTGCCGCTCCTCAGTTCTGCCTTCGAGCTCCTCCAGGGGGTTACTGTTTTCACCAAACTGGATTTGCGAAACGCATACCATCTGGTTCGCATCCGTGAGGGCGATGAGTGGAAGACCGCCTTCAACACCCACCTCGGCCACTTCGAGTACCTTGTCATGCCCTTTGGTCTCACTAACGCCCCTGCGGTGTTCCAAGCCCTGGTGAACGACGTGCTCAGAGACTTCATTAACCGTTTTGTTTTTGTCTATCTAGATGACATCCTGATCTTTTCCAGAAACCAATCCGAGCACGAGACCCATGTCAGACAGGTCCTGCAACGACTCCTCGAAAACCGATTGTTCGTCAAAGGAGAAAAGTGTGAGTTCCACGTCTCCACCGTTGCATTCCTGGGGTACATAATCGACCAAGGAAACCTCCGCCCGGACCCTGTGAAGGTAAAAGCCGTTGTTGAGTGGCCGGAACCTCCTAATAGGCACCAACTGCAACGTTTCCTTGGATTTGCCAACTTTTACCGGCGGTTCATTCGGGACTTCAGCCGAGTTGCCTTGCCGCTGACCCAGCTAACCTCTCCCAAGCTTCCTTTTCAGTTGAACAAAGAAGCTCAGGCAGCTTTCCAAGAACTGAAGAAACGATTCGCCTCAGCCCCCATCCTGATCCAACCCGACCTCACGCA
This sequence comes from Diplotaxodon limnothrissa, assembly GCF_057381915.1. NCBI lineage: Eukaryota > Metazoa > Chordata > Actinopteri > Cichliformes > Cichlidae > Diplotaxodon > Diplotaxodon limnothrissa. The sequence continues at coordinate 34,132,345 of NC_140598.1, forward strand.
GCCATTTGTGGTCGAGGTCGACGCGTCCGACTCAGGGGTTGGAGCGGTTCTGTCGCAACGGAAGGACGGTAAGCTCCACCCTTGTGCCTTCTTCTCCCGCCGTCTGTCCCCTGCAGAGAGAAACTATGACGTCGGGGATCGGGAACTGCTGGCGATAAAACTAGCCCTGGAGGAGTGGCGGCACTGGTTGGAGGGCACGGCTCAGCCTTTCCTCGTCTGGACAGACCACAAGAACCTGGCATACCTACAATCAGCTAAGAGGCTCAACGCTCGACAGGCCAGGTGGGCCCTGTTTTTCACCCGTTTCCACTTCTCCATCTCTTACAGACCCGGTTCCCGGAATGTCAAACCCGATGCCCTGTCCCGTCAGTTCTCAGTCTCGGAGGACACCACTGAGCCCGCTCCCGTTCTCCCCGCCACCTGTGTCGTGGGCGCCATCTCCTGGGGGATCGAAGCAGCCATTCGGGAGGCTCAGGTGTCGGAACCGGATCCGGGAGGTGGGCCAGCCCAACGGCTCTACGTCCCTCAATCAGTACGTTCTCAAGTACTTCAATGGGCCCACACTGCCCGCTTTACGTGCCACCCAGGGGTCCACCGCACTATCAACTTCCTCCAGCGCTACTTCTGGTGGCCCTCTCTGACTAAAGACGCTCGGGAGTACGTCTCCGCCTGCGCGACCTGTGCCCGGAATAAACCATCTCATCAGCCGCCCGCTGGACAGCTCAATCCCCTGCCGACTCCGTCCAGGCCGTGGTCCCATATAGCTTTGGACTTTGTAACCGGACTGCCGCAATCAGCAGGCAACACTGTCATACTTACCATCGTAGACCGTTTTTCTAAAGCTGCCCACTTCATAGCTCTACCCAAGCTTCCCACGGCCATGGAGACCGCACGACTGCTTACCCGTCATGTGTTTCGTTTGCATGGGATCCCGGAAGACATTGTGTCTGACAGAGGCCCCCAGTTCACGTCTGGCGTCTGGAAGGAATTCTGCTCCTCATTAGGAGCAAAGGTCAGTCTGACCTCCGGTTACCATCCCCAAAGCAACGGTCAGTGTGAGCGAGCTAACCAGGAGCTCGAGGCAATGTTGCGGTGCACAGCGTCCTCCAACCAGTCCATCTGGAGTGATGAACTACCCTGGATTGAGTACGCCCATAACAGTCTGACTTCCTCCGCCACTGGTCTGTCTCCCTTCGAGGTCTCACTGGGTTTCCAGCCGCCTCTCTTCCCCTCTGTCGAGGGTGAGTATTCTGTACCATCTGTCCAGGCCCATCTACGGAGGTGCCGACGAGCTTGGCGGGCCGCACGGACGGCGTTGCTGCGCACAAAGGACCGAACCAAACAGACCGCAGATCGCCGCCGCACACCAGCTCCAGCATACAGCGTGGGACAAAAGGTATGGCTGTCCACGCGCTTTGTTCCTCTCAGGACTGAGTCCAAGAAGCTCAACCCAAACTTCATTGGTCCCTTTGAGGTTTCGGCACTGATCAACCCCGTCTCTCTGAAACTCCGGCTGCCGCGCAACATGAGGATTCACGATGTGTTCCACGTCTCCCAAATCAAACCTGTCCAGAATAGCCCTCTGTGCCCTCCTTCCGGGCCCCCTCCGCCCGCCCGGCTTGTGGACGGCTTGCCCGCCTATTCCATCACGCGGATTATGGACTCTCGCCGCCGCGGGCGTGGCTTCCAGTACCTTGTGGACTGGGAGGGCTATGGCATTGAGGAGCGGTCCTGGGTTCCGCGGGCCGCTGTCCTGGACAAGCGTCTGCTGCGGGCCTTCCATCTGTCTCATCCTGGTAAGCCTGGTGGGTCGCCGGGGGGCTCCCGTTGAGGGGGGGGTACTGTCATGGTCCCTGTGCCCTGCTGGTCAATCCTCTATTGGGCAATATGTTTGTGGTTTGTTTGCTCTCTCGCCCTCTCTCTCTCACTCTCTCTCTCTCTCTCGCCACGGCGATGCTCACTGCGGGCTCCCGCTGCTGGCCCACACACCTGCTCATCACCACACCGGCCGCTGATCCCAGCTGATTACTGCACTACTTAGATGGCGAGTCTGCACTAGTCTTCGCTGGATCGTTGAGCTATCAGTGTCAGTTAGACTTGTGTTTCGGCTAACCTTCACCTTGAGAATTTCTTATTATTATCCTGCTAACCCGACGTTTTTTTGTGTAGGTCGTTTTTGGAACCCGATGCGGAGAGGAGTGATTGAAGGGGGAACTTTTTGTACAGAAAGTGTGGAACACCCTTCTCCCAACCCTGTTTCCCACGGACCCTGGCGACCCGGACCCGTTTCCCCTGCACGTTGTATATAGCCACTTGGTGTATGTGTTCACTGTAAATAAACGCACTGTCCTTCGCTTAAAGGGAAACCCTGGCCTGCGCCTGAGTCTCTTTCGGAACCCTTAACAGAATGTGCAGCAGTGAACGTTAGAAACTGATCAGACTTGAGTGTCTGGTTTGCAGTGACTCGTTAATCATTGTCTCAGTTCCTGTTTCCTGCTCAGCTACAACGATTCATTTCACTTTAACAGCAACAGTTTGGATCACTGTATCTTTATCTGTGGTAAGTCTTTTTTTATTTATTTGTTTGGTTCTTTGTTGTTTTGTTTTTTGATTCAGAGAACGAACAAACAAACAAGAACCTTATAAAAACTGAAATATGTGGTTAAAGAAAAAAAAAGTGATCTTTTTTTGTTGTTTTGCTGTCAAACCGTGAGCACATACAAGATGACAAATGTCTGTCAGTTGTTAAAAGCGCCCACAAAGCTCCAAATGTAGCAGCAAAGTGTGAGAAAAGCTTTATTTATGTTTATAAAGAACTGTTCTTGGAATCGTGCAGAGACCTGCACTCAAAGCAGGACTTTGTCTATCGAGGTGACTTAAAAGAAACTCTGAGCTTTCAGTTTTAGTTATGTACCTACATTACACTGCTATGGAGCAGGTTAATTTCAAAATAAAAGGTCATAGTCTAAGCTTATCTGTGTTCCTGGTGAGTGTTTGATGGGTCACCTCCAGCCTTGGCTGAGCCTTTGTGCTTTTCTTTAATGTATTTACAAAATAGAGATAAAACACAGAGCTGACTGCAGCAGCAGGTTTCTCAGATTTTCTTTCAGGCTGGTGCCGATTGCTCTGCTGTGTAGAGAGTGGGCGGAGTCAACTCACATGAATTGTTTTGGTTTCTCCTCTGAAAATGACTGCTTGAAAGTTTGGAGTCAGGTTTGTTCTGCACTCTGTCAATCATAGCTAGAGAGCTCACTTTTCTACTTTCAAAGGAAAATATAATAGGGGCTCGATGGATGAGAGCACTAGCCCAAAGACTCACAGTTCATGCTGAAAAAACAAAACAAAAACAAAACCGGTTACACTGATGATGACATATCACCCACAATCAGTTGTGGGAGTGTGACAGTCAGGCATTAGTACAATGTCAGCAATGTTACTCTAGTCAGTGAAACACAGGAGTGTTTGGCTGCGTTATAGCTTGCAACATGGATTTTTGCCAGAAATCTTATTTTTTAAAATCTAGAGTCTTTTAGTCTTTTTCTCATCCATACTCTGCTTATGCATTTTGCACCATTTTGATACCTTTGTGTACAAAAATCTACACTCTAAAAATCTGCCAGAAAAACCTCAACCAACAATATTTCTTCTGCTTTTTTTCATATATCACTTGTATTAAAGTATTCACAAGTATTAAATTATCTTCTGGATTTTAAGCCTTTAAATGTTTGAATTATCAACTATTTATTGAAAAAACTCACAAAAAATAATTTTCCATGTAATAAATTGGATGAGGATGGGACATTGGGGGTGATTAGGTTATTGGACATGTCAAAGAACAGACACAAAATGGATTGTATTGCATTATTATTTTTTGTGTAGTGCCTCTTGATGCAAAAATGCCCCATTCACTTCTACTGAAACCACATTTATTTAAATCTCTCTGCCGTTGTAGTATAACACCATGCATCTTGTAATGTCAGGATTTCCCTAGGACCTGTAAGAATAATCTGTCTGTATGTTCGTTGCTGATCCACAACAGTGAATAGTACTAAATTATTGAAGGCAGACTCATCGATGCAATTGAAGAAGAGGACAAGAGAAAAAACAAGAAAAACATAAAAGTCCTTCCTCACCACTCACAATATTTAATATAATTTATTTTTCAAATAAATGCATGATCATTTGTGTTTTCTACTTATAATCCTGATATACAGTTTGCTCCCGGTTTTTGGTGCTCAGAAGGAGGACATGTAACTGCCATGGTGGTGGCTGTGAATGCAAACAGAGATGAGAAGACAGCTCTCGCCTTTGTCAGCTTCAGTGTTGGGGGGAAGCTCCGGCTTCTTTGCCTTGATATTCCCTACCAGTATTATCCATGCTCTGCTGATACAGAGTATGGATGATACTGGGCAAGGGAGTAGGTTATGAAAAAATTATAACAAGTAAGTTTGACAACCTGGAGCCTCATTGTGTTGATAAGGACAATTGAGTCGGTCATCAAATCGGAGGTTGGTGCTTACTATCTGACGTGGTGGCCCTGAAGATTGGTTACCCATTATGCTCATCCCACAGGATGGGATGAGGATAGATTCCCCTTTGGACTGATACACATCTGCTAGGATGAGAAGTCCTGTTTACTCAAATCTCTTCACACCACTCCATCCTGACATCGAATGCCTAACTTGAGGTTTGTCATTTACATAATCAACAGCATCATGTCAGGAGAGATGAAAAGGTCCGAAGAGGCCACATGATAGATTCTTAAAATCAATATCTTGTGGGCCCTGGCATCATGCTGGGGGATGCCTGAATGAAGCACAACATCTAGTATGGCACGTAAAAAAAAATTGCAAGCACAAGTATTGAAGTACAAGTAAAAGTACAAGTATTGTATTTTGAGAAGAAATTTATTTTGAGCAAAGAAAAGCTCAATTTGAGTGAACAAAATTTATTATATTTAACATATAATCTGATCATTTTTGTAGCAGCCTTCAGGATCTCCATGTATTAACATGCTGTTATTGCTCCCGGTGAAATGTTTCCTCCTGAATTTAAATATTTTTATGTTAGATTTAATTCAGAGTCAGCTGTTTAACTAAGAAGAACATTTTACATCAGGGGCAGGGCTGGACTGGGACAAGAAATCAGCCCGGGCATTTTGACTACAGACCGGCCCACCAGGTCAAAGATTGAAAATGTGACGTCATTCAGGGGTAAAACCGCAAAGGATTCTGGGAACTTGTGGCAAGAGGTACTAGCGCACGCAGGCGTTCAATTGAACTCAGTTACACAGCGATAAAAAGAAACCCAAAAAAATGGCAAGAAGCTGTTGTATTATTAACTGCAATAGCCGGTCGCATGACAGCCACGGGAAGCCGACGGGTAAAGAGATAGTTTTGTTTTTTTTTAATCGGATTACGTCGTTGAAGAGAAATTTTTAAGCCATGTTTCCAAAGTAAGAGCCGACGGATGGTCTGGATATACCAAAACGTCTCAGAACACTCCAGCTCACATGTTAGTCTGCTCCAAGCATTCCCACAAAGGTCAGAGTTTTGTAGTATTAATACGTCATTTTTCTTAACATAATTAGTGATATAGGTTACAAGCAAGTCTGGCGCTGAACAGAAATTGTCGCGCTATGCTCCTTTATTTATTGTGCATAAATAGTGAATTGTCCTGACACAATATTGCGTTTCGCTTCTGTTATTACCATGGTACATTGACAAAAACATATACTTTTATTCACAGGGTAAAACAGTTGTTTTGTATCACTAATTGTCCAGTGCGATTACAGCATACAATATTGTAACAACCGTGGGTTAGTGGAGCTGAACTGACTAAACTGCTCACTAGCTAAAACGGCTACCGGGGCTCTAGCAGCTATCGCTAAATTTCGCAACGAATGGAGAGCACTCGTCATCATACACCACACAACCCCGAGCGTCTCAGCAGCAGACTGATAATCCCCAAATGATCCAGCAGAAGGCTGTAGTGGTTCACACCAATCGTTTATTTACCATGTTTTTCTACAACAACGTAACACTGCTGACACCAAACCCCTATCACGCTCCCACCACATAGAGTCGCGGTGTCAGCCAACCATGCCAATTCAACCCACTCCACAGAACACACATCAACTTCACTGTGGCTTACATTAACATAACACTAACACAACATGCGAATCAAACACATAGGAACTAGCAGAACGATAGAAAATACAGACAACAAGAAATCAGGACTTCCGGTAGACGGCATGTCGAAATAGTCGCTCTTCGCCGGGCTTCTACTTTTATCAAAACTACTTGATAATTTCTCACTACCCGCAACAAAGTGTGGAGTTGTATTGGTGGTATTGTGTGTCTGGTGTCATAATCTGCCAAGATGACCAGTAGAAACACCAGGAACCAGGAGCAAAAAAGAGATGAGCTCGGTGCGGCTAATGAAGCCATCATGGCTATGCTAAAGACCACGCTGGACGAGCACAAAGCCTCGCTTTCGGCAGAATTCAAGACATCCGTTCAGCGACTTGAAAACAAGCTGGACAGCATCCAAACGACTCTCAACAACCATGACCAATGGATTACAGCCTTGGAAACTATGGCCACAACTACGAGCGCGGAGCTCCAGAACGTGGTGGCTAAGTTAGCGGTGGTGGCGGAGGATAACGAGAAGCTGAGAGCTAGGCTAATCGACGTTGAAAGCAGGAGCCGCCGCAACAATATTCGCCTCTTGGGGGTCCCTGAAAATATTGAATGGCCCAGGCCGACTGTGTTCTTTTCTCAGGTGCTTGTGGACATATTTGGAGTGGACGTTTTGAAAACGGCCCCGGAGTTGGATCGAGCCCACCGGGCACTGGTGGCAAGACCAGGCCCCAACGCGAAACCCCGAGCGGTTGTTGTCTGTTTCCATAGCTACCAGACCCGTGAGCTCGTTGTGCGCAAAGCTCGGGAAATGCGGGGTAAACTGAAATATAAGGACACCCCCATCCATATTGTCGAGGACTATTGCCCTGAGGTGCTGGAACAATGGTCTGCTTACCGCGGAGTTATGAAGGAGTTGTACGATCTTGGACTCAAGCCTCAGCTTCGCTACCCGGCCAAACTGTTCGTTATGACTGACGAAGGGAACCGGAAGCGACTGGCGTCACCAGGCGACGCTCGGAGCTATATCGCCTTACACCGTCCCCTGAGTTCTAACATTCTGGAAACCTGATCTGAGGGTCATGGTTGGATCCTGCCACTTCCATAGAAGGGCTCATGACATTTTAGTTTGATGTTTGGTACCTAGAGGACAGCATGGTTTGAGTAATTCTAACCTCATTGTTTTTTCTGTTTTTCTCTCATTTTCCTTTATAATACCCCTGTTTATATTTTGTTCTAATATCACTGTTGGCACGCTAGTCTGCTACGTATACATATATGTATATACTGTTTTACTTTATATAAACACACATTTTTTCATTATTATTGCCTCTCCTACAGTTTGATTCCTGCCATGTACAAATGGGGGACAACAATACCCCAGCCTGCCTTTTTTGTGCTTTTCTTCTGTCCGTTTTTGTATAGTAAGATACATCCTAGTTCCTCAATTTTTTCTAGCAGAATATTGACAAGGCATATTTTCATAGTGAGACCTTGCCGCCACAGGGAAGCAAGCCATTTGATAAGAGTTGTGATGGCGAAGTCTTCACATGGGAATGTTTACACCCTGCTGTGCAATGGACACTTGCAAGTTTTGTTTTCGGGGGTATCCAGGTCCAATTTATGTTGTTCGATCTGCATGTATGTATTGCCTTGTTTTATGTTTTTTCTGTTGTTGTTGTTGTTGTTGTTGTTGTTGTTGTGTCTTATTTATTTTATTTTATTTTATTTACTCATTTTTCTTTCTGTTTTTTTTTTTTTTTCCCCTGTTCTGTTCACAGTCTACTACCTCAAATACAGACACCAGCTTTCCCCTGGCCACGGTCAACTTGTCAAACCAAAGACCTGTCTGAATATAGTAAGGTATGTCGAGCACAATCAATGGTCTTAGAATTGTCTCCTGGAATGTGAGAGGGGTGGGGAATGCAACCAAAGTTAACAAAGTTATGGCGCATTTACAGCAGCTTAAAGGAGATGTGTTTTTTCTTCAAGAGACACATCTCTGCAACAGAGAAGTGAGGCGACTCAAGAGAAACTGGATCGGCAATATATATCATTCCAAATTTAACGCCAAGGCCAGAGGGACAGCCATACTTATTCGTAATAATATTCTGTTTGAGCAACATAAAGTTATTGCTGATCCAGATGGCCGTTTCACATTTGTGTCAGGAAACTTGCAGGGCTCACTTGTGATACTGGCTAGCGTGTACGGGCCGAACTGGGATGACGACTCTTTTATAGCTAAACTTTTCTCTTCACTTCCAAATCTGGAAAACTATCATCTTATTATTGGAGGTGATTTTAACTTGGTTCAGGACACTCTGCTGGATAGATCGTCAACTAAGGCCTGTTCCCTGAATAAATCTGCTAAAACCCTAGAATTTTTCAAAACTCAGCTGGGGATTGTGGATCCATGGCGACATGCGAATCCCACTACTAAGGCATTTTCCTTTTTCTCTCATCCCCACCGTACATATACACGTATAGACTTTTTTCTTGTTGATATTAGGTTTCTCTGTAAATTAGCCATTGTCAGTATCATGCTATCGCCATTTCAGATCATTCACCAGTTTCTTTTGATGTGGTATTAGCGACCCCGTCTCGACCCATTAAACATTGGAGATTTAACTCTAGCCTGTTGATAAGGGATGACTACACACATTTTTTGAGATCACAGTTCTCACTTTTCCTTGAGTTGAACGATTCTACTGAAGTGTCAAGAGGTGTATTATGGGAAACGTCGAAAGCCTACATGAGAGGCCAGCTTATAGGATTTGTGTCAAATTTAAAGAAGAAAGAGTTAACTTACACGTCCAGTTTATTGAATAAGATCAAAGATCTAGATGGCAGATATGCATCAAACCCAGATCCTAACCTCTATACAGAACGTGTGAAAGTTCAAGCCAGTCTCAATTTAACCACCACCGCAACAGCTATGGTTCAATTAATTAAGACTAAGCAACGCTTTTTTGAATCTGGCGACAAGGCAGGGAAACTTCTGGCTTATCAAGCCCGTACCGAAGCAACCTCTAAGCTAATCCCAAAGGTCAAGTCTGCTGCTGGTGACATAATATCGGACCCAGAGGGAATTAATGAAGTATTTGTAAGTTTCTATTCCAATCTGTACACTTCAAGTTCTCCCCCTCTATCAGAAGAAACTCTCCAAAATATACATTTTCCAAGAATAGATAGCGATCTGACGAAAGGATTAGGGGGACCTATCACTGTAGTAGAGGTACAAGAAGCCATTAAATCCTTAAACACAGGTAAATCGCCGGGCCCTGACGGTTACTCTGCAGAATACTATAAAGTCAATTCTGATCTTATGGCACCGTTGTTGAAAGATATGTATAATGAAGCCTTTTCAAAATGTCAATTACCCAAGACTTTGTCCGAAGCTACTATTTGTTTAATCTTGAAAAAGGATAGGGATCCTTTGTTGTGCAGTAGTTACAGACCAATTTCTCTTTTAAATATTGATTTTAAAATACTATCTAAAATCCTCGCACTTAGGCTACAACGTGTTCTGTCACAAATTATCGCCTTTGACCAGACGGGGTTTATGGCCGGCAGGCACTCATATGACAATTCAAGACGCCTCTTGAATATTATCCATACATCGTGCAACTCAATTCCAGAGGTTGTGGTATCTCTTGACGCGGAGAAAGCTTTCGACCGTGTCGAGTGGAGCTTCCTCTATGAGGTGATGGATAGGTTTGGCTTGGGGGCTGACTTTATTCTCTGGGTTAAGCTACTATATTCCTCGCCATCCACCTGTATTCGTACTAACAACAACTTGTCTTTGCCTTTTCCACTTGAGAGGGGCACTAGGCAAGGGTGCCCTCTCTCACCCCTCCTATTCGCCATTGCTATCGAGCCTCTTGCAATATGGCTGCGTTCAGAGGATAGATTTAAAGGCATTACAAGGTTCGGTGTGACTCACAAACTCTCCCTTTATGCAGATGACTTGCTCCTGTACATTTCTGACCCTCTAAACTCATTCCCGGTGCTTTTTGACATACTGGACCAATATGGTACACTGTCAGGATATAAGGTCAATTATCAAAAAAGTGAGTTGCAACCCCTTAATTCCCTGGCCAGAGCTCTTCCCCACTCAATAGTGCCTTTTAAGTGGACAGAAACCGGATTTAGATATTTGGGGGTTTTTATTTCCTCTTCTATACATAAAATGATGAGGGAGAATTTTCTATCCCTACTAGAAAATGTTGGGAAAGATTGTGACCGTTGGACTTCTCTACCATTGTCAGTGGCAGGGAGAGTTAACCTGATAAAGATGAGTGTCCTCCCAAAATTCTTGTATCTTTTTCAACATGTCCCGATTTTTCTTACCAAGGCATTTTTTGACAAGTTAGAAAAGATTCTGTTACATTTCATATGGGGAGGGAAACAAGCTAGAATTTGCAAGTCTATTCTTCAGTCCTCTAAAAGTGATGGTGGTCTTGGTTTGCCCAATTTTAGACACTACTATTGGGCAGCTAACATACAAAAACTTTTACAATGGGTTCATAACGACCCCCCTGTAACAGCCTGGGTACAAATGGAAACTGCATCTAGCTGTTACTCATTATCATCAATACTCAGCTCACCACTCCCTTTTTCTCCAACCCTTGTTGGGGATAATCTAATAGCTAAGGAAACAGTAACTATTTGGCGACAGTTCAGAAAATACTTCGGGCTACTTGGACCATCTTTGCTAACACCTTTATCAAAAAATTTTAATTTTGCACCTTCAAACACTGATGCGGCCTTTAGTAGTTGGAAAGATAACGGACTTAGGACTGTTAAGGACTTGTATAGTCAGGACACCTTTCTATCTTTTGCTGACCTATCGTCCAAATACGACCTGCCTAACTCCAACTTTTTTCGCTATCTTCAGGCTAGAAATTTTGTAAAAACGCAGTTCCCTCACTTTCCCAATCGGCCTCCAGAAACAAATCTGGATATCATCCTGCAGACGAACCCTCATCAAAACAGACTGATATCAGCCTTGTATAAAATACTAGATGCTTTGGTCCCCAAATCCATTTCTCATATTAAGCTGAGATGGGAGGAAGAGCTTCAGACAACCCTGCCAGAACAGCAGTGGGATCGTGCTTTGAAATTGATTCACTCGTCTTCGATTTGTGCTCGTCATGCTTTGATTCAGTGTAAGGTGGTCTATAAAGTACACTATACAAACGCAAAATTATCTAAAATCTATCCAACCATCAGTGATGCCTGTAGCAGATGTGGACTATCGCCTGCCAACCATGTCCACATGTTTTGGTCATGTTCGAAACTGAGTGCATTTTGGAGGAATATATTCGACACACTTAGCCAAGCATATGGCCAGACTGTCCTTCCTAACCCACTCTCTGCAATTTTTGGCATTCCTCCTGACTTGAACTTATCTGGTCCCCTCAAACAGGCCCTAGCCTTTACCACTTTACTGGCCCGGAGGCTTATTCTGTTGAAGTGGAAGCTTCCCCACCCCCCAACTCATGACCATTGGGTGAGAGATGTACTCTTTAACTTAAAGCTGGAAAAACTTAGATTCTCTCTAAAAGGTTCTATTAGGGAATTTAATAAAATCTGGAAATCATTTCTCTTGCTGGTCGACACTATTACTTTACTTCCTGAGTCTGCAGTGAACTGAGCGAAGCTACATTATAATGTTTTTTTGTTTTTTTTTTAAATCTTATTTATACCTTATCTATTTGTTTTTCCTTTTGTTTTGCTTGGTCCTTTCTCTGTTATTTGTTTTCTCTGTTTTTGTTTTGTTTGTTTTTGTTTGTCTGTTTGGTTACGGGGCGGGGGGAGGGGGGGGGAGTTGTGGTTGTTGTTGTTTTTTGGGGGTTATGCTTGTTATGTGTATGGGTCCTGAGGTGTTGGTTTTTTGTTTTTTGTTTTTTTCTAAATTTATTTTTTGGGTTTTTGTGTGTGTGTGTGTGTGTGTGTGTGTGTGTGTGTGGGCAGAAACTGGTTTTCTGCAGTGTTTTGTCTATTGTAGACCTGGTAGGGGGAGAATTTGGGTTGGGGGGTTGGAGGGTATAATGGACATACCACTGTTCTGAAATCAAGATGGACTTAGCTGTTGCTAACTTTGTATGTCATTGTTGAAATTAATAAAACAAAGTTGAAATAAAGGCAACTTAGGAAGAAAAAAAAAAAAAAGAAAAAAAAAAAGAAAACACAGACAACACAATACCCAGAATGCACCTGGCTAACAACACCAGCCAGGTCATTACAATATTATTGTCACTGCTACATTTCTGTAATGCTACCAGAAATTATTTCCACTACTAATTAATTACCGTTGAGCTCAAAGGTTATATATTAATAAACGGTTAACGAATGTGTATTTATGACGACGATTTGTGAGACTGGTAAACTTACCTTTGTTCGTACGATGGTCTTTCATTCTACACGGTGCATTTCAAGGTCCTGTACCCATCCGTCGGTAAACTGTACCTGGGCTTGTTGCAGTGACCTGAAGTTACTAAACTTCACGAGTGTATGCACTCACTCCAAGAACCGTATAATTATAAATCTGAGCGTGGTGAAAGTTGGGCAGCACACTGACGTCTTTTGTCCACTCTGTGCGCTCATAAGGGTCTGACCCTTTCACTCCTTAGATTTTTTCCTCGTATCTTTTCTTTGTCTTTTCGTCGAGTCTGTCTTTGTACCGACCGGCATTGTTCTCCTTTTGTTTTGTACATTCCTTTTTTGTGCGGCAAAGAAAAATGCAAGAAAGAAAAAAGAAAAACAAGAAGGTATTGGAACCGGAGAATGAACGTTTTGCGGTGCTGCAAATGCTTGCATTTGATGCGGTACTTGGATTGTTTTGACACGAGTTCCCGGCATGCAATGCGCGAAAATCACGTGATTGCTAAACAAGGGGGCGGGTGCATCCAGCCTCCTCGGCTGTAATTGGTCCAGCCCAGAGTCGATCATGACCAATTGGCCAATCCAACACCTTTCATTATATATACCCTTCCTAAAAAAAAAATCCATCGGCCCATAAAAACAAAAAATCGCCAGCGGCCCACCGGGCAAATGCCCGGTATGCCCGATGGCCAGTCCAGCTATGATCAGGGGATATGATGGGTGAAATTCAAAATAGACTGACAGCTCTCCAAGTAAGACTTCAGTATTAAATAAAACGGTCCAGTTATAAAGCTGAACTTTAATTTCAGCCAAACCAATTTACTCAGGAACAAATCAAAACACTGAAATAAACCAAACATGAACATTTAGAAGTTATCTAAGTGTCATGTTTAACCCGAGTAGTGAAAGACCGAGAGGGGTTTGAAAATGATGCGCTGGGATTCTGTGCCTTGACCACCCAGTCAGCTGGTGGGTAAAAGCCATCTCGAAAAACGTCAGAGCACTTTTGCAAATATGTGATGTCTTGATAAATCAAGCAGATATTTGAAGTTTACACAGCAAAATTCTAACCTGAAAGTATCTTAAAAGTGCCAGGGCTCAATGGCCCGTGAAAAAGGAAGGGACTCAAGCACAGAACCAAAAACCAGAGGCTGAGTGGCGGGCACACTGGAAGTGGTCGACGGCGTTGTAAATGAATCTAAGATTTCAAACCTAAGAGGTCTTACATGGCTGCAGGTGGAGATTAGCTGGAGGAGGAGGTGAACTAGATGAAGGTGAGTACAGAGTGCGATGTGGGTGTGCAGGGAGGCAGGCAGGTGAGGATGGCAATTTGTGAGTGAGTTTTACCAGCTGCAGCAGACCAGAATCCTGAAACGTGACTATGGCGAGAGTTGGAAAGTATATCCAGGTGCCGACTAGCGACTAGGAAAAAAGGGTTAAGCGAAACACGCTGAGGAACTCAAGACAAAATGTGAGGCAGAGAACTGACTATGATAAGCAGACAATCTGGCGAAGGTTCATTGTGAGCGCTTGTCATAAATACTGCTGGAGTAATTGCCAACAGGTGAGGAGCAGGGAGGAGCAATGAGAGCTCCACCCAGGGGAGGAAAATTACTCAGACTCACCCAAAACATGACAAGAAGTTTATTTTGTGATCCAGAAGAAGTAATATTTCAAACTTTTTAGCTGCGTTCCTCCGCCATTGCCTTGTTTGAGTTTTGGACAAAATGCATTCTGGGATATTTGTCTTATTACACTTATTTTTAAAATTGCCAGCTGTGCCGTAAGTGAGCTGAAGCTCTTTCTCTCAGATGAGGAATGGCCATGGTGGCAAATGCAACTATAGCTAAGAACATTTTTTTACACCCTTATCAATTAATTTTGTTTGATGGAATGGCTCATGCAATTACTGAAGTGCTGCTCTTGCATACATACACCAAGAAAACTGTATGCATTATATCTACACTTTAAACATAAATAGATGTGTTTCTATTTCTTTTCTGTCTTCTTCTCTCTGTTTTCACTAACACTCTACTAACTAACTAACTGATAAAACTACACCCTCAGTTTCATATCACTCCTTGTACACAGTTAGTTATATTTGACACCTTTCACAAACATAATGTCCTTGTTCATTCCTAAACTCCTCAACACGGAACTCACAGCATGTACGATGTTGAAACGTATTCAACTGTTAAAAAACAGCTTTGACTTAAACTTTCAATTTGATTAATTTGTTCATTTAAACAAAGTTCAACTCATTTTATGAAAAGAACTGACCTTTGATAATAACGTCAACACAGGTTATTGTTTAACAGAAGAAGAAAGTGTACTTTATTGGTCCCCGTGGGGAAAATCCCTCTCTGCATTTAACCCATTCACTCAGTGAAGCAGTGGGCAGCCACTGGGCACCCGGGGAGCAGTGTGTAGGGACGGTACCTTGCTCAGGGGTACCTCAGGGTAGCTGTTCAGGGGAATCGAACCCCCGACCTTCCGATCATGGGGCCACCACTCTACCTACTGAGCTATCCCTGCCCCAGAGGGTTGGGCTGAGAGTGCACATTGTTTTATTACAACCTACTTTCTTTGAGCTGTGGGGATGGTTTAAGCAGTTCAACGGGTATGTAGATTTTTACCATATAAACTACACTGTAATCTTTTCCTTCTGTATTTATTTTGATTATTTACTTACTTTACTTACTAAATTATCTAGCAGGTGTTTATAATACATAAAATCTGATTAATCACATAAGCATTTACAGTTACCAGAGGCACAAAGAGTGTGTAAGCGGAAACATTTTTTGTAGTGAAGGAATGAAAGTAACATAATTATTATTTTTGGAAACTTGTGTATTCATAAATATTTAGAATGTGTATTTTTAATTACATGCTGTTATTGGTAGCTACTTAGAGAGTTTACAATTTGAAACAAAATCCATATCTTCTATCAGCATTAAATAGACAGTAAGTCTATTAATTGCAGACAGGACAATATAAACCATGACCTATGCACAGACACAGCTTATTGGAGGAGGACCTCATGGATATACTGAACTCAATATTACTTGTGTCTCTTGTCTCTCTACTTTCATCGCTCTATTAACCCTTTACAGCCGATCGGAGCAGGCACGCTCTGTTTTGCGTAACTATTTTTAAATCCCGGTAGCTCTGCAACCACGTAAGCTAGCGCAATAATTTTTTTTGCATATGAAACTGGAGGAGTTGTACTTACATCTTATGCCATCAGCTTGTCCTAGGTCACAGTTTCCTTCCACATATAGCTTTGCAAAAACTGCATAAAAATCACTTGCAGCAACAAAAACATGATATTCCAGAAACAGGCTTCGCCGATCCAATCAGCTGTTTGTAACACTTCCTACTCCATCAGCACGAACTATCACATGACCGCATGACCTGCCCGAAACCGGAAGTGACGTCATTTTGCGGAAATGTAGTTTTTTACGATCGGGGCCTTATGAGCTTGTGTTTTACTTGTTATGTGTTTTAAAAAGTTATGTTTGAGTTTATGACTTTCTGTGTCGTTTCTGGGATGCTTAGGACTCATATTGCACTGCTGGAAATAGTTTATTTTGATGCATATGCTGTTATTTTGCAAATTTGCACTATAATATTTATTTTCGTTTTTCCTGCAGTATATAAAAATTGGTGTATTTCAAAAATAAAACTATGAAGACACTCAAAATAAATTTCCTGTGGTGGGAAACTAGTTTGTGTAACTTTTTTGTATTTACAGTTTTGAGGGATAAGCCTCTTAAATTTCTCTAACTACAAATATATGTTAAAAAAACAAAAACGATTTTCAATTGTTTTGTAGTTTATTGCACTTTTTTGCAATTTATGTAATTGCTATGCACCTAATGCAGACATATTATTAAAGTTTGGGCTATAATGGTTGTATTGATGTATAGCAACTTGAAATGCTCCCAAAAATGGCTCCACAGCATGTAAAAATATAATATAAGCTCTGGCGAACTTGGTTCTATGGTAGGTCTTAAAGGGTTAATTTGATCTCTTTAGCGGTTACTAGTAAGAGTAGATGTGGCAACCAGAAAATGTGAAAAAGGCACAGTACAACAGCCAATGTTTTATCACTGTTTATCAACAAAAACATACTTTTGTGCAATTTTTCACAGACCTTTGATTTTGTAAAAAGTGCTTTTGTTATTTTGCTTGTAGTATAATGACTTCACAAAGATGAGTAACTGGGCTGTGTCCAGATGACATGGTAGCTCTCATCAAGAGCTAAGAAGAAAAAGTCAACAATTCCCAGCTTGTCTTTCAATTGAATGTCCAGATTTCCTGCAATGTTCTTGATCTCTCTTGTTGCTGTTACTCCTGGAACGGAGCACATTTCCAAATGATTAAAAATAAATTTAACATAATTAAATAATTTTTTCAAATGTGATATTACCGTGACACTCTACAAATCAGTCTTTCACGGTTTCATTTTTTTCTATCAGAGAATGGCTTAATATAAAAAGTGTGTGTTGCTATGCCCCCCTTCCCCCTTTTTTTGTTGCAGACATCTAGAATGAGTCCTATAAAGAATAAACATCTCTTGGTTTTGCATCATTTTGTTGCCGTCCTCCTTTTTCTAACACAAACTTGTGGTGGTAAGTTGCACACAAACATTTATAAAATCCACAATTTAAAGTGCTTACCTGTAGTCTTTCACAGATGATGGAAACACACACTGTAACAGCACCAGTTTATGTTGATGTTGTTAAATAAATCAATTACACAGTTTGCTCAGACTGATCTTCACAATTACAAAACTGCTGAACTGTATGTGTCCCTAAATTTTGTTAGGTCAGCATCAGATGATTGGTCCAACTCAGCCAATAGTGGCCATGATTGGTGATGACATAATTTTGCCATGCCACCTGGAACCTGCTGTGGATGCTGTTGACCTGACTGTGGATTGGTCCAGAACTGACCTCAAACCTAGATCTGTCTATGTGAGGCGAGAGGGTGTGGAGCTTCTGACTGAGCAGAATCCTTTGTACACAGGAAGAACATCACTCTCTGTCAACAAACTGCAGTGTGGAGACGTTTCATTGAAACTCTCCACAGTACAACTCTCTGATGCAGGAACATACAAATGCCTTGTACCTAAATTTAATGCAGAAACTGTGGTGACGCTTGCTGTAGGTAAGTTTCATTTAATTTAGATTAATTTCTTCACTTTGCAATTTAGATGTGAAGAAAGACTTTAAGCAACATAGATATTGAGGGTCAAAGGGCACTCAGAATGACAAGAGGGATAAAAAAACACTTGTGTCAGCTACAATAGAAAGTGGATCATTCACAGAGTTTTATTCTGGGTAACCAAAATAGCTCTAACTTGGGTTAAAATACTTCCTGGACAGATATTTGGACTGAGCATATTGACATGAACATGACAAGGGAATGACTACAGAGTCATTGGCATTCTGGTTTTCTGGCCATTAGGGCACACAACCTGACCAGTGTAGCACATAGAGCAGCTGGGTTATTAAGCAGTACAACTGGACAAATAAGAGAGGTGCATAACAAAAAACAAAAGTACTTAGAATCACAGGCGATCTGAGCACCCACAAAATGGGCTTTTTGCCAACCGAGGGGTATCTGGCCCCATGAGAAAAACACTTCAGCCAAGGAGGCCCTTTTACCAAGATGAACCAGAGGAAAGCTGATTTGACAAAGAACTACTTGGATAGGTACAAGTTAATTTCAGCCTATATACAGGAACTTTGAAAAGAGAAAATGGAATAAATAAGTACGATTATTAGAATTTTGACCAGTTAGATTGGCACAGTTGATGTCACATAGCATTGTCCCTCTCTATAAGCTTAAAAGGACAATTTGAGTTAAGGTCAATAAGAGAGACATTTAGGCGAACTGTAACTATTTTAAGAATTTTTTTTCAGATATATATTTTGCCAACTACATTTCAATATTTTGTCTTTCATTCTTTTCTTTGTAGGTTCAGTTTCCTCACCAGTCATAGAACTCACCAATGTCAAAAATAAAATGGTGTTAGAGTGTAAATCTAATGGCTGGTATCCAGAGCCTCAGATGTTGTGGGTGTACAGTGAGGGAAAACCCATTTCTGTTGAACCTACAAAGAATGTCAGAGGTTCTGATGGCCTCTATGCTGTCAGCAGTAAAGTGACTGTGGAGAAAGGACAGAGCTACAGCTTCACCTGCAAAGTTCAACAGAAGAATATCAGTCAAATCAAAGAGACACAGATCCACATTTCAGGTAGAAATGCCTTTTTTTTTTTTATCACTCACATTAATTTTTAGTTACAGAAAGTAGAATCTAGAACATTTTGTCTCCTTATATTTACAGGTGATCTCTTTATGGTTCAGTCTAATACTGCTGTTCACATTATCATCAACTTGGCTGTCTGTTTAATAAGCGTCGGGACAGCAGTAATCCTAATATGGAAATGTGGACAAAAGAAAACCAGTAAGTTCAAACTTCATAGCACTTTTTACCCCAACCTCAAATTATCTTAATGTCTTGTTTTAGTGTAACTGCCTTTAAAATAAATGGCTAAGAAGTACAAACGTGATTCAAATAAAAATGACACAAACCCATAAACAGTTATGTTAAAGGCGCTCGAGGGAAAACAGTGGTTAGAAACTGCAGAAATTACAGCGACTTACTAGCAAAATTGGAGGCTCTCATCAACTTTACTTTTATAAAGGAATATAACCCTGTGTCCTGTGTTGTAAAGAGATGTGTTAAGACATGCAGAGTTGGTCCCATCAGTGCAGACTGACTGAGATTGATTGCAATATCTTGACTCTCTGTCTACATTTATAAACTAAGTGTTAATTATTGGCAAGTGATTGCTCGTCTGTCGAAGAGTAACTGGACTTACTTCAAGTCAGACTGTGTTTATTTGTTGCCAGTTTGCATCCCATTAGCAACCTATGCAATTGCCTTGTGATCAGAAGTGGAGTATAGAACACCTTCAACGTTTAGAAGACCAACTGGTTGTCACAACCACCTGCTGAATGTGTAGAAATTCCACACGAGGAAGTTGCCTTCTTATTGTTTTCCTCTAGTGTGACTGAGACATTTTGGGGGCAAAGGTAAAAATATTTGAGGAAATCACCCACTGTAAAATTCTAGTTATAGCAACAATATAAATTAAAACTTTTTTTGCTTCATCCTTGTTGTAGGAATTGCGACCAAAATGTTCTCACTTGTTTACTCATATAAACAAAGCAGTGAAAGAAAATTAAATGTGAAAATTAGATATGCATGTGTGTGATTTTGAATAAAATTGGCCAAACATCTCTGATTCACACGTAGCAGTTTCAGTACATCTAATGTTATTTTAAATATCCTTCATTAGTGATTTCTGAACATGTATTTTCACTGAATTTTGAAATACATCTGAAAGTCAGTCCTTCTCAAAAGAAGACTTTTGTTCTAGACTCTACATTGTGGTAGGGTGCTAACCATAGTGTCTCTATAGTAATGCTTCAAACTGTTTATTTCCATTTATATTTATTACTGGTATAGTAAATTAACACTGTCAACACATGTGAACACATAAAAATGACTAATATGTTGTCCCTATTTTCCAAAAAAAATTTTCCTGCAATTTTATTCACACAGAAAACAAGATACATGATGAGGATGAAAATGAACTACATCAAATAGAGATGGAGGAAAAATTACAGAGAGAACGTGAGGGAAAAAAAAGACTTGAAGAGGAGTTGCAGAACAAGGAGGAAGACTTAAAACATGTCAGACAAACCATTGAAAAACTGATGGAGCAGAAGACATTTCTGAAGAACCAGAGAGAAAAACTCAACACACTGCTGCAGGAGGACAAGGCAGAGATGAAAGAGGTCAAGAAAAAGTTGGAGAAAGACAAAGCCCCAACTTTTGACAAAGAGAAAAAAATGAATAAGCGTGAAGATAAAAAAACTGACCTGGAAAAGAGAACAGAAGTACATGAAGAACTGTTAAAGATGACAGAAAAGCTAATGGAGGAAACAGAGAACATTACAATCCAAATGACAGAAAGAAAGGGAAAACTAGAAAAAGACAAGGAACAAATGATTAAACACTTGAGAGAGAAACAAAAAAATGAAAGAGATTTAGAAGAAACTGTCAGAGAAACAAGCGAGAAACAATGAACAGGTGTGTAAGTTTTTCTTTAATATATTTCTTGCTAAAATCACACGTACAAACTGCCGTGTTGTGTCTTCAGTTATGAACCTAAAACGTTTTTTGCATTTCTTCCTCAGCACAGGACAGAGTAACATGGATTTTGCTGTTGCCTAATTTTTCTTTATTTGTTTGCTTTAAATTTATACTATATACATTTAAACAGGAAATGCAGTTTGACTGTATTTTATCATAGGAGAGTTTGTTATGATAAAATGTATCAACATTTTTGTGATCCTTTAAATCTTTTGTCTGTGTGTAAGTAAGAATTACACTGTGAGAGGAAGAAGAAAATATGTCTGTATTGTCGTGAGACCTGGGGTAGAATGAGATTGAAGTCCCCCCTGGCCGCCTCCACATCACAGCTAAGAGATATTGAAGGTATTAATAGTAAGACTTATGTGAGTAAAAGTGATCAAAGTTCTAAAACAGAGCTTTCATCTATTTCCTAATAATTAAGCATTTTATTCTTAATCAAGATAAATAAAATACAAATGTAACGAATGTATTAATGACAAACATAGTTTAAGTAATAGAAATAACTGTTTTAATGTCTGAGTTTTGCGGTGAAATGTGTGAGTGCTCGTGAGCAGCTTCAAAGCATTAAAAATTAAAAAAAAAACCCAGTTAATTAGCAGAGTTTAAAACGGTGAAAGAAAGTATTCCTCTGTATTTTAATTGAAAAGAGATTATGTTAAATTGAATCTTCATGTGAAAATGTGCTAAAGACAAATTCTGCATGTTAAGAATAACAAAGGATGATTAATGTCAACAATTTGACTGGATGTCCAAAATGTAAAGATGTGATGCCCAGTGGGATAGAAGTTATAAGTATAGGGTGTAAAAGAGATTCTGGGTTCTTCCCTTCTGTCTTCTGTGAGATAATCAGTTCAGAAGATTGGATCTAAGAGTTGAAAATTCCAGCAGGGACACTGACAGGGGTAATGGAAATCCAAACAGTGAGTTTATTTTGGAATTTGTATCTGCTAAATATCTGCTCACTTTTGCCCGTTAGATGGTTAATTCAGAAGGATTTTTATTTACATCATACTTTCACTCAATGCCAAGCTGCTTTCCTGTCGCATGATTATTATCAGTGCATCTTCAGATCTCGTTGTGTTTATTCTGAACAAACTCAGCATTAGCTCAGAATAGGTTAGTTAGATAAGTATAGTTTAAATGATTTGATTGTTTTGTGACTCTTAGTATTTGATTTTTCCTTTGCTTTGCTCTTGCTAAATTTCTTTAATAAAATATTCTGTAAATAAAGTCTAAATTGTAGACATTCGCTTTTTTTAACCTTTTTTGAAATTGCAAAGGTAGGTCTGAGTATTATTCTTTATTAGTGCAAATAGCTCTTACAGGTTACCCTGCCAATCAAAGCAGTAGTTGGTGATGACATACCATTTTTCCTTTCCATCAGTGTTGTTTCTCGGGCTGGGGAGTGGACCAGATTTAACTTGCAACACGAATTGGTCTAAGTGTAATGTTCTGATGACTTCTAGTTGATTATAATCTGTTTAATAAGGAAAGAAAGTTACTGTCCATCAACAATCTGAAATGATTTACTTTTTGCTCACATCTTGATGCATGCTCAATCATCCAGGTAAGTAAATCTCCAAAAGTGGGAGAAACATTTCGTCACTCATCCAAGTGACGTCTTCAGTCTCAGCTGACTGCAGGTTCCCCCAACCTTATAAACAGGACATTTGCATAATGACTTAAACCAGCCCACTGAGGGAACAATGGGCTGGGAGGTCAGTTCCTTAATCATAATTATGCAAATTCTCATGACCATTGATCAACAACCACTGATCAATGGCCCTGAGTACCATTCACAGAGAGTTGGGGAACGGCTGCAATCACAGCATTGTAAGATGGTGACAGATGTACCCTTAGGCCTACTCCTCCTCGATTCAGAGATGGTCTTTCCCTTTTCACGTAAATGGCCTCCTTGACTCCGCGCTCAAACCAGCGTTCCTCCCTGTCCAGGATGTGTACATCCTCATCATTTAAAGAGTGTCCACTGTCCTGTAGGTGTAAATAGACTGCAGAGTCCTGGCCTGATGAGGTGGCTCTTCTTTGTTGCGCTATCCGCTTCGCCCGAGGTTGTTTGGTTTCCCCGATGTATAAATCCTGGCAATCCTCCTGGCACTATGTTACTCTGTTTGTGTCGGGGGACCCGATCCTTGGGGTGGACCAATTTTTGGCGCAGTGTGTTTTGGGGTTTAAAGGCCACAGAGACATGGTGTTTAGAAAAAATGCGTCTCAGCTGTTCTGATACTCCTGACACATACGGGATCACTACAGGTATTCGCGTAGGCAGTGGTTGTTCTTCTCTCCTGGATCGGCTGGAGCTTTCTTTAGGTGCCTTTCCAGCTTTGACAAAAGTCCAGCTGGGATAACCACATTTACTCAGGTCCTTCTTGATGTGATGTTGTCCTGCTTCCCTGGCCACTTTGTCAGTGGGGATGGTTTTTACTCTGTGTTGTAACGTCCTAATGACGCCCAGTTTATGCTCCAGTGGATGATGAGAAACCTTAAATACCACTCCGTATGCTTTGATTTACGGTAAACATCAGCTTTTAGATGTCCCCCATTACTGATGGAAATCAAGCAGTCTAAGAAGGCTAACCTGCCACTTTTCATATCCTCCCTGGTGAATTTTATGTGTTGGTCCACCAAGTTAATGTGATCTGTGAATTGTGGTACGTCCTGAGATTTCGTCACTCATCCAAAAAGTGACTTGGATGAGTGATGAAACGTTTATCCCACTGAAAACGCTATGTCCAGATGAACAGAATCAACTATCAGAGTTTTGCTCACATCATTTTTTTCTCCACACTTACTGTGTCCTTTGTTAGGTTTTGTATTGTTGATTGTCATTTATGCTTAGAAATATTTACTCATATATGCTTAGAAGTGTATAATCAATTGTAGATTGAAAGAATGTCTCATCCTAGGAGGTCTGTAACAACTCTGTGTAGCATGAAGAGGGGAGTGCGTTCACTCCTCTACAGTGTGTTCTGGCATAGATTCAATTCAATTCAATTCAATTCAATTTTATTTATATAGCGCCAAATCACAACATAAGTCGCCTCAAGGCGCTTCATAGATACAGAGAAAAAAACCCAACAATCATATGACCCCCTATGAGCAAGCACTTTGGCAACAGTGGGAAGGAAAAACTCCCTTTTAACAGGAAGAAACCTCCGGCAGAACCAGGCTCAGGGAGGGGCGGCCATCTGCTGTGACCGGTTGGGGTGAGAGAAGGAAGACAGGATAAAAGACATGCTGTGGAAGAGAGACAGAGGTTAATAACAGATATGATTCAATGCAGAGAGGTCTGTTAATACATAGTGAGTGAGAAAGGTGACTGGAAAGGAAAATCTCAATGCATCATGGGAATCCCCCGGCAGTCTATGTCTATTGCAGCATAACTAAGGGAGGATTCAGGGTCACCTGGTCCAGCCCTAACTATATGCTTTAGCAAAAAGGAAAGTTTTAAGCCTAATCTTAAAAGTAGAGATAGTGTCTGTCTCCCGAATCCAAACTGGAAGCTGGTTCCACAGAAGAGGGGCCTGAAAACTGAAGGCTCTCCCTCCCATTCTACTTTTAAATACTCTAGGAACAACAAGTAGGCCTGCAGAGCGAGAGCGAAGTGCTCTAATAGGGTGATATGGTACTACAAGGTCATTGAGATAAGATGGGACCTGATTATTTAAGACCTTGTATGTGAGGAGCAGGATTTTGAATTCAATTCTGGATTTAACAGGAAGCCAATGAAGGGAAGCCAAAAAAGGAGAAATATGCTCTCTCTTTCTAGTCCCTGTCAGTACTCTTGCTGCAGCATTTTGGATTAGCTGAAGGCTTTTCAGTGAGTTTTTTGGACATCCTGATAATAATGAATTACAGTAGTCCAGCCTGGAAGTAATAAATGCATGAACTAGTTTTTCAGCATCACTCTGAGACAGGATATTTCTAATTTTAGAGATGTTGCGCAAATGGAAGAAAGCAGTCTTACATATTTGTTTAATATGTGCATTGAAGGACATGTCCTGGTCAAAAATGACTCCAAGGTTCCTCACAGTGTTACTGGAGGCCAAGGTAATGCCATCCAGAGTAAGAATCTGGTTAGATACCATATTTCTAGGCTTTTCAGGGCCGAGTACAATAACCTCAGTTTTATCTGAATTAAGAAGCAGAAAGTTAGCGGCCATCCAGGTCTTTATGTCTTTAAGACATTCCTGCAGTTTAACTAATTGGTGTGTGTTATCTGGCTTCATGGACAGATAGAGCTGGGTGTCATCTGCATAGCAGTGAAAATGTATGCTATGTCTTCTAATGATACTGCCTAAGGGAAGCATGTATAATGTAAACAGAATTGGTCCTAGCACTGAACCCTGTGGAACTCCATAATTAACCTCAGTGTGTGAAGGGGACTCTCCATTTACATGCACAAACTGGAATCTATTAGATAGATATGATACAAACCACTGCAGTGCAGTACCTGTAATACCTACAGCATGTTCTAATCGCTCTAATAGGATATTATGGTCGACAGTATCGAATGCTGCACTAAGGTCTAGCAGGACAAGCACAGAGATGAGTCCACTGTCAGAGGCCATAAGAAGATCATTTGTAACCTTCACTAAAGCTGTTTCTGTGCTGTGATGAGCTCTGAAACCTGACTGAAACTCTTCAAATAAACCATTCCTCTGCAGATGATCTGTTAGCTGTTTGACAACTACTCTTTCAAGGATTTTTGATATGAAAGGAAGGTTGGAGATTGGCCTATAATTAGCTAAGACTGCTGGGTCTAGAGATGGCTTTTTGAGTAAAGGTTTAACTACAGCTAGCTTGAAGGCCTGTGGTACATAGCCGATCATTAGAGATAGGTTGATCATATTTAAGATCGAAGAATTAATTACAGTTTTTGCTCGTTGCTTGAACACTATAAACCCATGCTTAGACTAAAGTAACACAACTTGAAGCTTTTGTTACCATACCTCAAACACATGTACCCATACCTTAAACAAAAGTGCTGCTTTGCACTCTGGTTGCAATTATGCAACACACTTACTCCTTTATGCAACACACATGGTCCTGCATACTACACTCTATTTCATACATAAGACACTTCGTTCAAAAATGAAATTTCAGGGTGCCATTTGGAAAACACATGTATCCAAAATACAAAACACATCGGGTAATTGCAACCACTCAAATATACACCTGAAGGCACTTACTTGCAAAACTGAACACCAATTAGCCAACCACAAAAAGCCCTCAGTTTAGCCATTTCAAGAACTTTGCAAGCATGGATGGAGGGAGAGCAAGAGGAAGAGGAGGAGGAGGTCAAAGAGGCCATGCACGGACCCATATTTCTGATGATATAAGAGCAACTTTGGTGGACCATGTCATCAACCACGGCCTGACTATGAGGGAAGCTGGGCAGAGAGTCCACCCACATCTAAGCCACTTCACAGTGGCATCTGTAATACAGTTTTTGCCCGTTGCTTGAACACTATAAACCCATGCTCAGACTAAAGTAACACAACGTGAAGCTTTTGTTACCATACCTCAAACACATGTACCCATACCTTAAACAAAAGCGCTGCTTTGCACCCCAGTACCAATTATGCAACACTCCTACTCCTTTATGCAACACACCTACCCCTTTATGCAACACACATGGTCCTGCATGCTACACTCTATTTCATACATAAGACACTTCGCTCACAAAATGAAATCTCAGGGTGCCATTCGGAAAACACATGTATCCAAAATACAAAACACATCGGATAATTGCAACCACTCAAATACACACCTGAAGGCACGTACTTGCAAAACCGAACACCAATAAGCCAACTACAAAAAGCCCTCAGCGTAGCCATTTCAAGAACTTTGCAAGCATGGATGGAGGGAGAGCAAGAGGAAGAGGAAGAGGTAGAGGAGGAGGAGGAAGAGGAGGAGAAGGCCGAAGAGGCCATGAACGGACCCATATTTCTGATGAAATAAGAGCAACTTTGGTGGACCATGTCATCAACCATGGCCTGACTATGAGGGAAGCTGGGCAGAGAGTCCACCCACATCTAAGCCGCTTCACAGTGGCATCTGTAATACGAACATTCCGACTAGAAAACAGGTATGTCTTCACCTCCATACCTTCTGCTCTACTCAGATGGTTTCATAGCACTGTTCTACAGTATATCACATTACCATATCAAGTGTACGGGGTGCTAATGCTCCTTTTGCAGCCAAAGTGGCTGATTCCTTATATTGAAGTACAGTGTTGTACAGTGGATGACACAGTACATACAGTAAAGTACTGTAAGAAAAATAAGCAAACCGATGACAATATGTGGTTGTATTCCTCCAGAATGACCCGAAGACCTTCTGGGGGAGGACGGCAACGCCTGTTCACACAACAGCAGGAACTTGCCGTTGTGGACCTAGTGAGGGCAGACAATGCCATCCGTCTCCACCAGCTACGACGGAAAATACTTGCAGACAGGCGAGTGTTCAGCAACATAAACCATGTGAGCATCACCACCATCAGACGCATCTTGGGTAAACTCAGCATCACCATGAAGCAGCTCTACAGAGTCCCATTCGAGAGGAACAGTGACAGGGTTTCGACATGCAAGAGGATATTTTCCCCGGTGCCCAGCGGGAGAGGACACTGCTTGCGATGTTGATGAGGTCCTGTGGCCAGACCCCAACAGACGGCGGGATCCATGAGCCCACTTATGCACAATTGTCATGGTTTTTTGTGTTTACAGTATAGTGTTTTTTCTATTGCAGTATTATTGTGTTGTGGTTTTTTTTTTTTTTGCTTTATCTGAATTCATGGTACTGCGATGTACACTATTGAGTAGGTCTATTTGCGTTTTTGGTTGTTTGGAAATGTGTCTCCTGTAAATGTGCCTTCTGAATACACAATGGAAATCAAGGACTGCAGTGTTTTATGTAAAGAAGACTAGTGTGTTCCCCCTGATCTGTAAGTGTTTGCATATGATGCAAGTATGTGTCATTTTGTCAACAGAGTTACATTTTGACAGAGGAATGTTAGGTTTTGACAGCAGAGTTTAGGTTTTGGGAGTGGAGTTTCATTTTGGCACAGATGTGTATGGTATATTTCCCAGTGTTGTGTCGTGTTTACTCGTGTTTAGAGTTTTGGCACAATGAGCGACGTTTTGCCAAATGTGTTCAAGCAACGGGCAAAAACTGTAATGGCAGGACTTCTTTGAGCAGTTTTGTAGGAATGGGGTCTAAAAGACACGTTGATGGCTTGGAGGAAGTAATTATTGAAGTTAACTCAGAAAGATCAATTGGAGAAAAAGAGTCTAACTTAACATCAATGGTACTAAGAGTAGCTGTAGATAATATTACATCTGTGGGATGATTACAGGTAATTTTTTCTCTAATGATAAAAATTTTATTTGTGAAGAAGTTCATGAAGTCATTACTAGTTAACGTTAAAGGGATTGTTGGCTCAAAAGAGCTCTGACTTTTTGTCAGCCTGGCTACAGTGCTGAAGAGAAACCTGGGGTTGTTCTTATTTGCTTCAATCAGTGATGAATAGTAAGATGTTCTGGCTTTGCGGAGGGCTTTCTTATAAAGCAGCAAACTATTTCTCCAGGCTAAATGATGATCCTCTAAATTTGTGACACGCCATTTCCTCTCCAGATTACGAGTCATCTGCTTTAGGCTACGTGTTTGAGAATTATACCACGGAGTCAGGTACTTCTGATTAGAAACCTTAGTTTTCACAGGAGCTACAGTATCCAGAGTCGTACGTAGTGAGGAGGTGAAATTATTAACAAGATAATCGACTTCTGTTGGGGTAGCGTTCAGATAGCTGCTCTGCTCTATGTTGGTACAGGGCATTGAAGATGATAACAGTGGGTGGATTATATTCTTAAACTTAGTTACAGCGCTTTCAGAAAGACATCTACTGTGATAAAGTCTACTCTCCACCGCTGTGTAATCAATTATTGTAAATGTAAATGTTATCAGGAAATGATCAGACAGGAGAGGGTTTTC
Source organism: Diplotaxodon limnothrissa (assembly GCF_057381915.1). Classification (NCBI taxonomy): domain Eukaryota; kingdom Metazoa; phylum Chordata; class Actinopteri; order Cichliformes; family Cichlidae; genus Diplotaxodon; species Diplotaxodon limnothrissa. Next base: position 34,161,118 of record NC_140598.1, read on the forward strand.
AGGAAACACTGTTAAATGTTCAGTTTCTATGCCATATGTTAAAACAAGATCTAGAGTGTGATTAAAGTGGTGGGTGGGTTCTTTTACATTTTGAGAGAAACCAATTGAGTCTAATAACAGATTAAATGCCATGTTGAGGCTGTCATTTTTAGCATCTACATGGATGTTAAAATCACCCACAATAATTATTTTATCTGAGCTCAGAACTAAATTAGATAAAAAGTCTGAGAAATCAGACAGAAACTCTGTGTAAGGCCCAGGTGGACGATAGATGATAACAAGTAAGACTGGTTTCTGAGTTTTACAGCTGGGGTGGACGAGGCTAAGCATCAGGCTTCCAAATGAATTAAAAGTCTGTCTTGGTCTTTCATTAATTAATAGGCTGGTGTGAAAAATTGCTGCCACACCGCCCCCCCGGCCTGTGCTTCGAGATTTCTGGTAGTTAGAATGACTCGGGGGTGTTGATTCATTTAAACTAACATAATCATCCTGCTGCAACCAGGTTTCTGTAAGGCAGAGTAAATCGATTTGTTGATCAATTATTAAGTCATGTACTAACAGAGACTTGGAGGAGAGAGACCTAATATTTAATAATCCACATTTCACTGTTTTACTCTTTGGTTCAGATGTGGATACTGTATTGTTCTTTCTTTGTAATTGTTTATGTTTAAGTTGTTTGTTGCTGGTTTTTAGTTTGTTTTTTGTCTTTTTGGGAGCTGCCACAGTCTCTATGGAGATGGGTTTTTGGGGGGGTAGCAGGAGGAGAGAAGCTGCAGAGAGGCGTGTAAGACTGCAACTCTGCTTCCTGGTCCCAACTCTGGATAGTCATATTTTGGGGGGTTTAATAAATTTGTCCATATTTCTAGAAATGAGAGCTGCTCCATCCAAAGTGGGATGGATGCCGTCTCTCCTAACAAGACCAGGTTTCCTCCAGAAGGTTTGCCAATTATCTATGAAGCCCACATCGTTTCTGGGACACCACTCAGACAGCCAGCAATTTAAGGAGAACATGCGGCTAAACATGTCACTCCTGGTCTGATTGGGGAGGGGACCAGAGAAAACTACAGAGTCCGACATTGTTTTGGCAAAGTTGCACACCGATTCAATATTGATTTTAGTGACCTCCGATTGGCGTAACCGGGTGTCATTACTGCCGACGTGAATTATGATCTTACTGAATTTACGTTTACCCTTAGCCAGCAGTTTTAAATTTCCTTCAATGTCGCCTGCTCTGGCCCCTGGAAGACAATTGACTATGGTTGCCGGTGTCTCTAGCTTCACATGTCTGAGAACAGAATCACCAATTACCAGAGTTTGACCCCCGGCGGGTGTGTCGCCGAGTGGGGAAAAACGGTTAGACACATGAACGGGTTGGTGGTGTACCTGGGGCTTCTGTTTAGGACTATGCTTCCTCCTCACCGTGACCCAGCCGCTCTCTTTCCCCAGCTGCTTGGGGTCTGCCGGGGAACAGCTAGCGGGGCCTACGCTATCTTCGGCTGCACCAGCTACAGGGGCCTGGCTAGCATAGATCACACCCCCTAGGAGAGGTTTATCTTTTCTTATTGATTTATGGTATAGCAAACACATGTATATCTGTTTGAGTGTAAGAGCCTTTTGTTTAGATGGACCCGTTAGACTCCTGGCACCAGCTTTGGGGAGTCTTCACAGGGTCACATCTTGACCTCACACAAATCACACACACACACACACACACACACACACACACACACACACACACACACACACACACACACAGTATTCTTTGTTCACATGTATACCTATGTAAGATGTTATATGTTAATGACCCTATGCATATTCATGTAACCACAATAAAAGGAGTGCTGTGGAGAACCTGGCTGAGAGTCTGACGGTGGTCAAGTGGTGGAACGACGCTTGGCTCCAGCCAGGTCTCCCTCATGCATGAGTAAACCAGAGAACTTTGGTGCCTTTTGTCTTGCTTTTTGCTGCGTAGCAGATTGTCCTTAACGTTCCAGCGAATAGGTTCAAGCTACAAACCTATCATCCTTATTTATTTGACACTCAAGCATACATTACTAATAATACAAGCACAAATAATTATGTCAGCAGTTTCTTCCCAACATTACTACAATATTAAAGATCGTGATAATACTCTGAAGGAATTACAGTTGCTCTAATATCATATATTTGTTTTTTTAATAATTTGAAAAAAATGTTTTATGTTTGCAAGTGCATAAATATCTGAAGTTTTATGGAGATGATTTGATGTGGTTATTCTGCAGCATCTAATTCAAGATTATTTTCACTTTTGAAATCGAAAGTAAAAATAATATTTTCACAGAAGAACTCATAACTGCATCAATAAATAAATAAATGCTAGAACTGATTTATGGTGTAATATGTCCAGTGACATCTTTATTGTCTGAGAAAAGCAATTAATTTTAAGAACACAGTAAACAAAATAAACAAACAAACACAGAAAAACTAAAGCATATATTTACATTGGAGAGACCAAACAGCCACTTCATAAACACATGGCACAACATAGAAGAGCCACCTACATGGAACAAGATTCTGTGGTCCATCTGCATCTAAAAGACAAAGATCACTCTTTCAAGGATGCCAATGTTCACATTTTGGACATAGAAGACAGATGGTTTGAAAGAGGAGTGAAAGAAGCCATTTATATCCACTGTGAACGACCATCTTTGAACAGAGGCGGTGGTTTACGACACCAACTCTCTGCCATCTATAATCCAGTTTTGAGTTCCCTTCCCAGACGCCTTAACGCCCACTCACATCCTGGGCTATCTGACCTCAGGAAATCACATGATAGGGTGGGATTAGTTTTCACAATGAGCTCACCCAAAACCTTGGCTGATTGTGACCTACACCCTTTTTCACACTTTGGCTCGTGTGATTAGGTAGAGGATCATTAGGGGGTCCATTGTCCCTCCTGGAGGGTTACTCCCACAGGGTTTAAATCCCTCCCTCCCTTAGTTATGCTGCAATAGACATAGGCTGCTGGGGGATTCCCATGATGCATTGAGTTTTTCCTTTCCAGTCACCTTTCTCACTCACTATGTCTTACAGTTTTTGCCCGTTGCTTGAACACTATAAACCCATGCTCAGACTAAAGTAACACAACGTGAAGCTTTTGTTACCATACCTCAAACACATGTACCCATACCTTAAACAAAAGCGCTGCTTTGCACCCCAGTACCAATTATGCAACACTCCTACTCCTTTATGCAACACACCTACCCCTTTATGCAACACACATGGTCCTGCATGCTACACTCTATGTCATACATAAGACACTTCGCTCACAAAATGAAATGTCAGGGTGCCATTCGGAAAACACATGTATCCAAAATACAAAACACATGGGGTAATTGCAACCACGCAAATACACACCTGAAGGCACTTACTTGCAAAACCGAACACCAATTAGCCAACTACAAAAAGCCCTCAGCGTAGCCATTTCAAGAACTTCGCAAGCATGGATGGAGGGAGAGCAAGAGGAAGAGGAAGAGGTAGAGGAAGAGGTAGAGGAGGAGGAGGAAGAGGAGGAGGAGGCCGAAGAGGCCATGCACGGACCCATATTTCCGATGAAATAAGAGCAACTTTGGTGGACCATGTCATCAACCATGGCCTGACTATGAGGGAAGCTGGGCAGAGAGTCCACCCACATCTAAGCCGCTTCACAGTGGCATCTATAATACGAACATTCCGACTATAAAACAGGTATGTCTTCACCTCCATACCTTCTGCTCTACTCAGATGGTTCCATAGCACTGTTCTACAGTATATCACATTACCATATCAAGTGTACGGGGTGCTAATGCTCCTTTTGCAGCCAAAGTGGCTGATTCCTCATATTGAAGTACAGTGTTGTACAGTGGATGACACAGTACGTACAGTAAAGTACTGTATGAAAAATAAGCAAACCGATGACAATATGTGGTTGTATTCCTCCAGAATGACCCGAAGACCTTCTGGGGGTGGACGGCAACGCCTGTTCACACAACAGCAGGAACTTGCCGTTGTGGACCTAGTGAGGGCAGACAATGCCATCCGTCTCCACCAGCTACGACGGACAATACTTGCAGACAGGCAAGTGTTCAGCAACATAGACCATGTGAGCATCACCACCATCAGACGCATCTTGGGTAAACACAGCATCACCATGAAGCAGCTCTACAGAGTCCCATTCGAGAGGAACAGTGACAGGGTCAAAGGACTTCGAGCTGAATATGTACGGGTACGTGTAACTGTCCCTTACATTTACAATAGAGTATTGGTGAAGTCCAGTAGCAGCTGAATATGTACCATATCAGTACCACATGGATCTATTCTGAGAGCTACACAGGTACCTGTGTGATGGGGTGAGGGTGCTGTATGTGTAGCACTGTAGTACAGTGACATGTTCCCCTTTTTTTCAGAGGATCATGGCCATGGATGGAGCTGCACAGCCTCATGAATACATTTTCATTGATGAAGCTGGATTCGACCTGAGCAAAACAAGACGACGGGGTCGTAATGTGATTGGCCACAGGGCAATTGTGCACGTCCCAGGGCAGCGCGGGGGAAACATCACATTATGTGCCGCCATATGCCTTCGAGGACTTCTGCACCATCATGCAATGCTAGGTCCATACAATAGCCAACACATACTCACATTTCTAGATGCTCTCCATAACATAGTTGTACAGAACAGACCAGATCAGCCCAGGTTTGTGGTGATATGGGATAATGTCAGTTTCCATCGGGCTGCTCTGGTCCAGGCCTGGTTCACCGACCACAATCAATTTGAAGTGGTATACTTGCCCCCTTACTCACCATTTTTAAACCCTATTGAGGAATTTTTTTCGGCTTGGAGATGGCGAGTATATGACCGCCAACCACATGCCCGCATGCCTCTTCTGCAGGCAATGGAACAGGCCTGCGGCGACATTGAGGTGACAGCGATCCATGGATGGTTTCGGCATGCAAGAGGGTATTTTCCCCGGTGCCTAGCGGGAGAGGACATAGCTTGCGATGTTGATGAGGTCCTGTGGCCAGACCCCAACAGATGGCGGGATCCATGAGCCCACTTATGCACACTTGTCATGGTTTTTTGTGTTTACAGTATAGTGTTTTTTCTATTGCAGTATTATTGTGTTGTGGTTTTTTTTTTTTTGCTTCATCTGAATTCATGGTACTGCGATGTACACTATTGGGTAGGTCTATTTGCGTTTTTGGTTGTTTGGAAATGTGTCTCCTGTAAATGTGCCTTCTGAATACACAATGGAAATCAAGGACTGCAGTGTTTTATGTAAAGAAGACTAGTGTGTTCCCCCTGATCTGTAAGTGTTTGCATATGATGCAAGTATGTGTCATTTTGTCAACAGAGTTACATTTTGACAGAGGAATGTTAGGTTTTGACAGCAGAGTTTAGGTTTTGGGAGTGGAGTTTCATTTTGGCACAGATGTGTATGGTATATTTCCCAGTGTTGTGTCGTGTTTACTTGTGTTTAGAGTTTTGGCACAATGAGCGACGTTTTGCCAAATGTGTTCAAGCAACGGGCAAAAACTGTAATAGTGTAAGTTTTAGGTCGGAGTACGGCATTTTCTGTGATTGAGTTTTAATTCAAGGAGGAACAAAAGGTGTTACGGCACCTGAGGTTCTCATTCCCACACAATATTGTCCCGGCAGGGAGCAAAAGGTTCCTGTGAATTTCTGGTTGATTGTTTGGTTTTGCTTAGCGCTAGCTTGATTTTATCAGTGAGCTTTGGCTTGTGTTCTTTCTCGTAAGCGAGAGAGGATAGTTTTATGTTTGGACATGTCTGCAACGGGCCCTAGTTGGTGTTATTGTTATTAGTGTTTTGTTGGTTATGTCTGTTTTCGTTTTTGTTACAGTGCACTGAAGAAAAAAAAAAACATCTGAGAGGTGTGATCCACCGGTGGTGATATGTTGATATTTTGTGAGTTCATGATTTAACAATCAGTTCTTTAAACCAGGCCTGAAAGATTGAGATTTAAAGCGCTATAAAATATTACTACTGTAAACAGTTCCAAAGTGTGCTTCTCCATGATTGTAATTGGCTTGGGAGAAATTCACTTATAGAGTCAATCTGGTCCAAAAACAAGGAATTGTTTTCCTTTTAAAATGATGACGTCATCTTGCTGGCGATGGAGGCTCGAATAGGTTGCGCGTGAGACTCCGTTATCAGCAAAATCTGGTATGAATGTGTGTGGATGAATGCATGTGACTGGACTGTGATGGACTGACGACTAAAACTAACTGACTTGATACTGAGACAAAGACTGCATCAACTTTAGGATTAGTAAATGCCAATAAACAATTCACCCAGCGGGCAAGAGAAGGGTGGATGTTTCGCTTTGTTTTGTTTTGTTTTGTTTTTTCAGGAGCAGGAGGATAAGAGAGACTGGAGGAGGAGACTGTAGCTTCACATAAGTATGAACTGCAGACTCAACACTTTGGTTGCTGATTTTGAGTTACTGATGTTTGCATTAAGATAACTGTGCTATATTAGCTGTGCTTTGATTAAGGTATCATGTTATATTATTGGGAATGCCAAATGCTACAGTGGAGGAAAACTTTTGATATCACTCATGACTGGAATATGTTACTATTAACCGTAGCAGGCCACTGTAAAAAGTCAATTAAATTTTATTGAGGAAAATCGCCAAAACTTTAACAATACCTATGAATGACTTGCCACATTCAGAATAGAGATATGCAATAATAAACATTGGTCCACGTGATTTAGGTTCTCACTTGAAATAGTAAGTTATTAGATGTAGAATATAATTGACAGGGACATTTGATAGGATGTGGTACTGCAAAAGAACAAGAGCAAAGTAAATAAAGAAAATATTGTGTTTAGTTTGGATAAATTCAAATTAAAATGTACCATTACACTCAGAGGATCAATAGGAAATAAAACATATGCAAAATTTGTAGGAAGTACATGACTGATAACTGTTCTGTCCTGAGCTTTTGTTTCTATAGCACCCACTTGACCACACCAACAGTTTTCACACCAAAGGAGGGTAATTGCGAATATTTGGGGGAGGAATATCATCAAAACTGGGAAAGGTAAGCCCCGAAGGGGGTGATGACACCATAACTTTCACTTATGGTCAAATTCTTAAAATTTGACCCCAAACTTGAAGATTCTTCAAACATTTAGAGACAGAGTGGATAAACATAATGTCGCAAACCACATAAGGATGGAGCATTTGAATCAATAAGATGGTGAAATAACACGCAGTAAAATGTGGATCATGTTGATTATGTTTATTCCAGTGTGCAGAGGAGTCAATTCCTTTCACAAAGTTTATAAATTTACTTGAACCAAAATTAGGAGCACCCGGTGCTGCAAGAGTTAATAGTCACAATACCCAAGGATAAGCACAAGAGCATGACTGATATGATGGGACTGGGATTTTGCTACACTTAATTATTGCAGACACAACTAAAACTATAACTGAAACTAAACTAAACTAGCAAACAAGTGGTAAAAACTGATTAAAACTGATATAAAATTGAAAATCTGAAATAGAAGCTAAATAAAAATAAAAACTAATGAAAATTGCAAAACTATTACAACCCTGGTCCAGACTAAGATGGCGTTGGACATCTTCAGGGCAGAAAAGGGTTGGTGTGACCAAGGTGTGTTTTGGCTTGTTGTATGTACATTTCAAAATGTTACAGCTCTGGATGGACCAGTTACCAGGGCATGGAAGGATGACAGACTTCCTTACATGAGGAGAAGGGAAATGTCCGGGATTGAAGATACTTTCTGAGATATGATGTCACTAACCTTCTCTTTTAAGTGTCTAGCTCCAATGAATTGACACATGGGAGTGTGTCAAAAAGGGGGGAATTGAGTCCGAACATCAAACAATGTTTTTATGAACATTTTATGACTTTATTTGTGTGATTAATAATTTAGCTACGGTAAAACTTAAGCTTATAATGTGGTAGACTTAGAAATGGTTCATTAATTTTTGATTTTTTTTTCACACACACATAGATTATGATTAGAATAGGTCCTGAACATAATATTTTGAACCAAATTTGAATCATTAGAAGAACAATGGATAACAATATTAGATTATCAAGGCTAGGGAGAGAGGTGTTTTGGTTTTCTGTCTCTTGCAGAGAAAGGAGCAGACACCAGACGGGGACCCGGAGATATGAGGACCCTTCACAGCAGAGACAGATGTAGGGACTGCCGAGACAGCAACTGGGGTCAAGTGTCATGACGTTTGGGCTCCTGGAGAAGATGGATCCCATAAACACAGCAATAACCATGAAGGGGTTGGCGAGAACCAGGAACACCATACCAACGAGGTTCGAGAGGCTCTTGGCAAAAAGGGGGGACACGCCGGTGACCCCAAAACACACAGATCTTTGTTTGAAATCGGGGCAGAATAATCCCCAGAACTGTGCAATGACTAAAGGGTGGTCTAACCCCGGAGGTCGAAGAAAGAAGCTGAGAATCACCCAACTGGAAGACACTGGTAGCTGCAGCAATAAAAATAAAGGTTAAAAGCTCCTTACACAGAGGTTCTAGTCTAAGTACATTTGAAAGGTATAAGGGGGCATTAAAAGGGGGGTGATATATGTAATCAAAATAGTTGAATTATGTTAACTGCTGTAGATCATATTATACCCTTTAATATAGAGTGTGTGATTAGTATGTAGTTTTAGTTTGCATTATACTTCTGACTTAAAAGAGTGTGAAAATCATTCGATCTATTTGTTTGACCTGTATTACTCAACACTGTTGAATGTATTACACTGTTTCTTGACATGTTTTACTTCTGAATCATGAAGAGAATGTTGTGTGCAGAGGACCTTGTCCAGATAATAGAAGAAACAGGCCACATTCCTTTGGTGAAGAGCAGAAAGACAGGGAGCCGAGGTCATAAAATTAGGCGCTGTAACAGAGAAAGAATGAGATGTTTGGTCTTTTACGACCAGGTGGGGGCCACTAGAGAGTATAAAAAGCTGTGTAACCCGTCACTATTTTGAGACTTGCTGTGACCCTCTGCATGCAGCTCTCCCCATCATGATGGCTTAAATGCTCATAAGTGTTGAATTCTATGGAAATAAATGATTGTTGATTGAGCATTTATACACCGAGTATTGTCCTTCCTTCAGCCCAAAGATTCAAAGAATTGGGAGATTTTAACACTAGTTTATTGTGATGGTGCTTTTTTTTTTCTATTATTATGTTGCTCTTTGTTGTTTGCTGTCTCCTCTGTTTTTTTTTTTCTCTCTTCCCCCCCTTCTCACCGTCTCTTCTCCCCTTTGGTTTTCTTTCATTCTTTCCCCCTGTCCTATCCCACAGTTATGTCTGTCCCGTTTGCAACTGAAAATAAAATAAATTCATAATTATAATAAAGGTCAATCAAATGGACCAATATGGCAAGGCCATGATGATCCACTTGGTAAAATAAATCCGCTTGGCATCTTTCTTGGCCTCAAGACAACAATTCTGATGGCTAAAGATCCAAACGGGACACAAAAAAAAAAAAAAAAAAAAAAAGTAGATAGATAGTACTGATGCAAGTGCTGGGTTTACAAAGAACATTGTATCCAAATGTGATTTCAGTTTGACTTCAGTGTATTACAGTTTTTGCCCACTGCTTGAACACATTTTGCAAAACCCCGCTCGCTGTGCCAAAACTGTACACACAAGTACACATGACACAACACTGGGAAATATACTATTCACATCTGTGCCAAATTGGAACTCTACTCCCAAAACCTAAACTCTGCTGTCAAAACCTAACATTCCTCTGTCAAAATGTAACTCTGTTGACAAAATGACACATACTTGCATCATATGCAAACACTTACAGATCAGGGGGAACACACTAGTCTTCTTTACATAAAACACTGCAGTCCTTGATTCCCATTGTTTATTCAGAAGGCACATTTACAGGAGACACATTTCCAAACAACCATAAACGCAAATAGACCTACTCAATACTGTACATTGCAGTACCATGAATACAGGTACAGCAAATAAAACAACAACAACACAATAGTACTGCAATAGAAAAAACACTATACTGTAAACACAAAAAACCATGACAATTGTGCATAAGTGGGCTCATGGATCCCGCCGTCTGTTGGGGTCTGGCCACAGGACCTCATCAACATCGCAAGCAATGTCCTCTCCCGCTAGGCACCGGGGTAAATATCCTCTTGCTCTCCCTCCATCCATGCTTGCAAAGTTCTTGGAATGGCTACGCTGAGGGCTTTTTGTAGTTGGCTAATTGGTGTTCGGTTTTGCAAGTAGGTGTGTATTTGAGTGGTTGCAATTACCCGATGTGTTTTGTATTTTGGATACATGTGTTTTCCGAATGGCACCCTGAGATTTCATTTTGTGAGCGAAGTGTCTTATGTATGAAATAGAGTGTAGCATGCAGGACCATGTGTGTTGCATGAGGGAGTAGGTGTGTTGCATAATTGGTACTGGGGTGCAAAGCAGCGCTTTTGTTTAAGGTAGGGGTACATGTGTTTGAGGTATGGTAACAACAGCTTCACGTTGTGTTACTTTAGTCTAAGCATGGGTTTATAGTGTTCAAGCAACGGGCAAAAACTGTAACAGGATAAATAAATAAATAACAGGATAAATAGGAGGATAACTAAATAAATAAATTATTACCAATTCTGTATACTGAGTACAAATAATAGGCTATTGCTGCATCCACGTACATTTAATATGTTGTGGTCTCCACTAACTTCTTTTTTTGACATTGTGGTTTCACTGTATGGCCTAAATAAGCTTCATGTGTGTCTTTCAAATTACAGCTTACTTTTAAAAAAATATACATGTTTCACTTTTGATTTAATCTTTTGGTAATTTAATGTATCTGTACATCAGTAGTCTTAGTCAGAATCTCATTACCATTTTTTATTTTTTTTATCTTATAGTTGAAAATGATGTCTCTTTGGAAGATATTCTTGTTTTCTGCACTGGATGTGACAGCATACCAGCCCTGGGTTTTTCTCCAAAGCCAAGCCTTGAGTTCGTCACTAACTGCAGATTCCCAGTGGCCAATACTTGTGAAAATATACTTCGTATACCAGTTCATGCAGTTTACACTACTTTCAAATCAGACATGGATTTTGCAATACGGAATTCACCAGGATTTGGAAGAGCATGATGTGTTTTCTTAAGGATTGGTGACATGATGAGGATTTGGGTTTTTTTCTATTTTGCATATGCATATTTTATTTTCTTGTTTTTTGTTAATGTTGTTAACCCCACATCCTGGACAGCAGTAGGACTGTATAGCCTAAATAAGCTTCATGTGTGTCTTTCAAATTACAGCTTAAATACCAGTTCATGCAGTGCACACTACTTTCAAATCAGACATGGATTTGATAAGCCGAAGAGAATGGATGGAAGAATTTTGTTTCAGTTTATACATGTGCATTTTTTTGGTTTTGGATTGTAGTTAATTTGTTTTCCAGCTTATATGGCATGTTTTGTCTCTGGTATGACCCATAGTAACATTACATTATTTAGCACCCCTGCAGTGAGCAAAATAATATGCCACAATCTCATTGTTATATAGAATTAAGTTTTCTCAAATGCTTCCTGTGTTCAACTATTCCACATAATGTGAATTTTCAAATGAGATGAGTTAAGCTTTATTTCAGTGTCCCATTTGAACATTTATGCTTTACACAGAACTTTGTATTAATATCATTTAACTTTTAGCTTAACTCACAGGTTTAAAAAATGTTTTTGTTAGGTTTTGGTAAAGTTTTGAAAAGTATTACAGTAACCCTACATACTAAAAGGTAGGAAGACAGTATCTCCAACACTGGCAGCAAAGTTGTCTATAAATGTGACAGACATTGGTTTGGTCAAACCTGGTTATGTTACAGGTTGAAATATGAACATTATATCACACTATATGACGTTACAATCTCATCAAATTATTATATGTTATCAAAGTATTATAAACAATAATAATAATAATAATGACAATAAACATTACCTGGTTTGCAGGGAGTGTTTTAAGGATTTTGTTTGCATATTTTACTATACTACTTGATAACACAGGCCTATTGTAGATTGTTTGGGTTTTTTTTTCCTCTTTCATTTTGTTTTTTTAAATATTACTGCAGAATATTATTTCCTTCCTATGGGTACTGGAAATACACAAATAAAGTGTTCTGTGTTCCTACTTTTTATGTAATTTGTGTCTTTAAAAAAAAGTTTAAAGAGTTTAAAATGTATAACATATTTTATTTAATGAATGAATCATAATTCCTGTTTATTAACAGATACATTAGTACATCATACAATCATATGTAACATATACTGTAACATTTTGTACTGTGACAAGGTTTGTCATGAAAGAAAAGTGTAGTCTAAACACTTTATTTGTCTACTTTTATGATTTAAATTTCACAAGTGAATATGAAGATAAAACCAGTCTTTTCATCTTACCTTACTTTTACCTAAATAATAGTCTTGGACCCTTTTCAGTATCATGATATTTCACAATTTTTAGTGTCTGGCATGCACTCAAATACATTATTTAATTAACACAAACAAATTTACTAATAACTTAACTGAAGCATGCGGCATGCTGTCAAAAAAACTTCTATCCCATGATTTCCATCGTCACTCAAGGGGTCGATCTGCCTCAAGCCAGCCGTCAACTGCTGGTGATGGTAAGATGTCTGAAGTGCACTTGACTGAGCGGTCTGTGATGCTGAGGAAGTTGCAACATTCCAACAGTCCACAGCTGCAGCGGGGAGTGATTTTCCATTGTCCTTAAGCTGTGATGGTTCCACTGATTTACAAATTCATCCACAGATCTGTTAATTCTTGGAAGATATACATGGTGAAGAGCCCTAATATGAAATGGATCAGTGCTATCTAAAATCCCAACATTTTCCATAAAGAGGAAAAGGTCTTTAAAGTATGCTGACACAACTCTGTTTAGTTCACCCCACAATCTTTCAATTCTTTGATTATGCACACTTCGTCCAACCATAAAGCTTCCTCTGTTTGGCCCTCGATGTTCAATCATAAACCGTGCAATATCAATATTCTCACTTCCAGCATCACCCCTGACACGTTGTGGGAGGCCAAAGAGATCAACGGCACTTTGGAAAAGTTGCATAGCAGTTGATGCTCTGTTATCTGTGCAGCATCTCATGTAGGTAATGCAGCGACTGTAGCCGTCAACTCCTCCATGAAACACAAACCCCCAAGGATTTAACTTATGGTTTGTGTCAATATGCCTGGAATAAGAAGAAATATATTATTATTATGACACTAGATGTACATTAAAATAAAGGTTATGACTTTGACATTGTACTTCTGTCATGTAACCTATTTCTGGAGATAAACAATATTTTAAACCCAGACATTATACAACATTGTTTATTAAAACACAAACAAAATATTATATTACTACAATGCAGGAAGTAATAATTAACATTAATCAAATTTAAGACGTGAAAAAAGGCATACCACACTTGATTTGGGACAGTGACATTGTAGACCCTCCGCTGAATTGCTCTCCGTCCTCTCAAAGCTCTTCCCACTGGATCAACTATTCTTAAACGTTCTCGCACTCGCCACCGCTGAACTCTGATTCCTCTTCCTCTCAAACTACCACTAATGTAGGATTCTCCTGAGCCAGGGGTATGTGTAAGAATCTCAGTAATGAGATGATCAAGATCCACATTTGAAATATTATTAAAATTTCCATAGTCCACTAAACCTAGTTGTATCCTGTGGTTGTACAGTGTTCGAACATTTACTGACAACATTTGAGATATGGCCATCCAACTAAACCCCAAGTCTCGCATGTCAGTCAGCTGAGTAGCTGGTATGTTGTACCTAAAAGAGTTAGAAACAAAAGAAGAAATATGTTAACTTCTTTCTTATTTCTTGCATTCATCATCTTGTTTGCCATCTCTTGACTCTTTAAAGTGCAATACACATTATGAATGAATTTGTTTCCATTTTTATCACTTACCTTGGCCTTCCTCTTTGAGATGTAGAATGATATAATGAGCCCATAACATGTGCTTCAGCTTCTGCTCGAAGTGTTAGCTCAGTTGACATCTCCATCAGTGATTGATAAATTCCCTCAAGAAGTGCGCATAATCTTCTCCCAGAAACATTTTGTTGAACATTATTCATGAGCACTAGAAATGTTGCAATAATGAAAACGTGTTCTTCAATGTGACGTAGTATAAATTCAAATTATTTCTACCATTTGCGATTTGAACAGCTGTCGCAAAACAGTTGTCAAGCTCTAAAAAGTACTGAAATAGTTCAGCTGATGCCATTTTGTAAAGGCGGAGAATTCAGAAACACATCATCTCTAAAATGAGGTTCATACATTTTATATATTCAAGTTTCATTCTATATATTGAAGTTTCATTCTATATATTCAAGTTTCATTCTATATATTCAAGTTTCATTCCATATATTCAGACTTTGGTTGGAATATATATATAATATTTTCCTAAAGGGCATTCCATAGTATATATATATATATATATAAAAAAAAAAAAAAACCACCCAGCACGCCCCTGCGGGCGGTTTATCCTTCAAGCTCGGGTCCTCTACCAGAGGCCTGGGAGCTTGAGGGTCCTGCGCAGTATCTTAGCTGTTCCCAGGACTGCGCTCTTCTGGACAGAGATCTCCGATGTTATTCCCGGGATCTGCTGGAGCCACTCGCCTAGCTTGGGAGTCACCGCACCTAGTGCTCCGATTACCACGGGGACCACCGTTACCTTCACCCTCCACATCCTCTCGAGCTCTTCTCTGAGCCCTTGGTATTTCTCCAGCTTCTCGTGTTCCTTCTTCCTGATATTGCTGTCATTCGGAACCGCTACATCGATCACTACAGCCATCTTCTTCTGTTTGTCTACCACCACTATGTCCGGTTGGTTAGCCACCACCATTTTGTCCGTCTGTATCTGGAAGTCCCACAGGATCTTAGCTCGGTCATTCTCCACCACCCTTGGGGGCATCTCCCATTTTGACCTCGGGACTTCCAGGTTATACTCGGCACAGATGTTCCTGTACACTATGCCGGCCACTTGGTTATGGCGTTCCATGTATGCCTTGCCTGCTAGCATCTTGCACCCTGCTGTTATGTGCTGGATTGTCTCTGGGGCATCTTTACACAGCCTGCACCTGGGGTCTTGCCTGGTGTGATAGACCCCAGCCTCTATGGATCTTGTGCTCAGAGCTTGTTCTTGTGCTGCCATGATTAGTGCCTCTGTGCTGTCTTTCAGTCCAGCTTTGTCCAGCCACTGGTAGGATTTCTGGATATCAGCCACCTCCTCTATCTGCCGGTGGTACATACCGTGCAGGGGCCTGTCCTTCCATGATGGTTCCTCGTCTCCCTCCTCTTTCTTGGGTTTCTGCTGCCTGAGGTATTCACTGAGCACTCGGTCAGTTGGGGCCATCTTCCCAATGTATTCTTGGATGTTCGTTGTCTCATCCTGCCTTCTTGTAATCAATCCAGGCAGTGCACAGGTTGGTCAGTCTGGTCTTGCAGTCTCGGCTGACTGTTCTGTATATATATATATATATATATATATATATATGTATCACTTAAGATCATATATTTATTCATTTATTATTATTATTTATTTTCTTAAATTTTATGGATACTCAAAAAACAACAACAACACAAGTTAACAAAAAATAATTTTACATAAATTTGCTTTTATTAAAAGAAACATTTTTTGCATTCAATTTATTCCCCCATCTTCATAATTTTACATAAGATTCACCTTCTGTTCACAGTACCACCATATTTAGCATAAAAGGATATTGTGTTGATGGCTCACATTACATTAACATAGCATTTGTCACACTGTCTTGCCACAGAAGCCACAGTGAGCATGTTTAAGAACTGCAACAGTGTACTCATGTCTACAATTAGGCAGAGCAAATAGACCTGGGCTTCACTAATAATATTTATTAACACACTGCTCCCTGTTTAAATAGACATGATGATATGAGGTGGCTGAAGTTTTCACTCTCAGAATAAGAACAGAGATAATATTTTTTTTAAACATGCAGGTTGAGATATTTGCAATTTGATATAAACTGCTATCTTTTCACATATTAGAAATTAACTAGAAGTTAACTAATTAAATGTGTTTTTAACCACAAAAATGTTTCATTGTATTTTATATAAATATATATAAACATGTGTCACTTTTTCTAGATTTCATGATGGCATTAACAAAGAAAACAAAATGCACACTGAAGACCAGCATTCCCTTTAATTTTTAGTCTTGTACTGTGCAGTAAAAGTTATCCAGATCCATGCCAGTCAGTTGTGGGTCTCCAACCAGCTCACTACTGCCATCTCTGTTTGGAGGCACAATACATTTCAAAACAGTTATTTGTTAAAACAGTCTTATCTGGCTGCTGCATGATAGACCGAGGAGACTCATCAACACATTTTTGCCCATGGGTTTCTCGTGTGGGGTTTTTTCTGAGATGTTAAAAACAAAGATGAAAATATCAACAGCATGAAACACGTGCATGCTGTGTTTAAAAAAATATATAATTTAAAAACCAAGAATATAACATTACTGTGAGATTATATATCCATCTTGTCCAAGATGTATTTGGCCTGGCCCTTTGCTCAGTGATAATGTGCAGAGGCTCAAGTCCTGCTGCAACCCTAAATTGTTCCCAAAACGTGGGGTGAGCATTAAGGATTAAATAGTCTACTTTCAGTGTCAATTACCTTTCACATCCCTGGGTTTCCTGACCATAGCATACATCACCTGGACTGATTCAAGTGCATTGTCCTCTGCAGGCATATAACAACAAAACATCATAAGAGTGATTTTTCTTTTCATTACATTTAAAATGTAAATTGTTCTCACTCATTTCTGGCTGGGACACTTAAGTTATGTATGGTCTTCAGAGCGATGTTACTTTTTATATGGTAACATGTTTTTCTTCCTGTCACGATCTATGCTGTTAGATCATGTGTAGGGGAGAGTAATGCAGACAACCAAAGGCAAAAAAAAGGATTCTTCACAAAGAGTGAGGCATTTATTATGGCTGGTGGCAAACTACAAAACAATGGGGAAAGGCTAACCAAGATGAAGCTAAATAATAACCTAAAATGGGAAAACCAAAAATAGACATGAAAAACCCTAAACATGAAATCTGGTGTGGGTGTGTGGATACCTGGAACATGGAAACTTGGAAACATGGCATGAATGTAACAGACATCCTGACCGAAAATGAATGACAAAGACTACCTGAATACACATGAGGGTGACAAAGGAAGAGGAAACACATGCGGAGCTGGGGCAACTTGACACAATGACAAGACAGGAGGAAGTAAACTGGACATACTGAGCATGGGGCGTGAGACTTTCAAAGTGACACATGACAGATAGGGGAGACATGAAATGAGACACCAAGGGAGAGATGTAAACAAGAAGAAGAGACGAGACACAAAGGGAGAGAGCAAGAGAAAGGGACAAAAAGGGAAAAAGGGAGATAAAGACATCATGAGACATAAAGGGCAATGGAGGACAGACTCACACGATGAAGACACAACAACATAAACAACATATTGAGGAGACACAAACATGGGAGGAACCTAAACATACAAGAACTAAACAGGGAAACAGCACTCAAAACATAGAGCCAAATAAAGCCTAGACTAAATAAATAAACTAGAACATAATAAAACACAAGTCACCAAACTCAGAATGCTGGGTCAAAAACTCCTGAACCATGACACTTCCCCTACACATCTAAGCAATTAAGGGTATTATAACTTCAATGTTTTCAGTTTAGGCAAACTACCTGTCGACATTCTTGGTTTTGTGATGAGGGAATATGTCTCGTTGTTTTCTTCAGCTATGCTTACCACTGCAGGCACTGAAATATAGAGACAAGTCAAGACCTTAAACGAATATGATATGGGCAGACATTTTTTAGTTGAAATTTAAAAAAAACAAAAAAAACCAACAACAACTCTGATTCTAGACACTCTTTCTATATGATAACAATGTCAAAGTGCAGACAGTAAAATCAAATCAAAGAGACATACCAAAACCAGAGTGATGGTTAAAACCTTTTGTTGTTTTTTGGTTGAAATGGCTGATTTTTTTTTTTTAAATTGAATCTCACTAAAATAAACAAACTTAACAAATTTTTTGAGCTTCCAATTTATAAACATCGCTTAAACTTAAACAGTCTGTTTTACAGCTGATCAAAAGGTCAGGACCACATGCCTTTAAAATCTATAATTGACATGTTATTTTATTTTATGCACCACAGTGGAGGGGGCGCCACAATGGAGCTTCAGGAGGTGAAAGGGGCATCAAACGGCCAGTGGCTATATCCAGATGTTGCAAAAAGCATCCCTAATAACCGAGGGCCCTTGTTTGTGTGGTAACGACTGGGTTTTTCAACACGCCAACACTACAGTACACAATGCCCGCAGGACAAGGGACTTCTTCCAATAATAACATCGCTCTTTAGGACTATTGTGCATGTTCCATTGATCTAAATTCAACTGAGAACCTTTGGGGATGAATGGCAAGGGAAGTTTTCAAAAAATGGACTACAGTTACAAAAATGGACAACAGTTCCAGACAGTAGATGACCGTCTTCACCACTTGGAGAAATGTTCACACTCACCTCATGGAAACGCTTGCATCAAGCATGCCACAACGAATCTTTGAAGTGATCAACAATAATGGTGGAGCTACTCAATATTGAGTTCATGTTTGGAACTTTGATTTCTGCTTTGAGGGGGTTTACAGGTTCTTTTGGAGGTGTGGTCCTAAGCTTTTGATCAGCTGTAAAACAGCACAATCTTATGAATGAATGAAGGTGCCGGCTCAAAACATGTCTCACTCACATTTCTTCTTGTTGGATGTTGAATCTCTACTTGGAACCTAGTTAAGATCCAATCATGATTTTTTGGCATTTTTCAAGTGGTCATAAACTTTTGATCGGGACTGTATATCAGTTATTATGTTGTCATCATGCTGCCTCGCAACCAGTGGGCTAAAGTGACCCATTTGTAGCATTTATGCTTCTACCATAAGAAAGCACAACATATTTCTTTCCACAACAGTAACATGAAAATTATAATAAAAAAAATGTTATTAAACATGGTATATTTTGACATCATCATATTGCCTAATAACAACTAGTGTTAATTTAACTGACCAATCTTGCTTGTGAAGTAAGACTATAAAACGGTACCCCCTTTTTTTTCTCTTTTTTTTGCAGAGGGGGAGGTAAAACTATCTATCATGGTCCCTGTTTCATGATAATGTAACAAAATGTTAAGAGTAGATATATAGACACATTTCACATTTTATGTCAAGATAAAAAATATGCTTTGTAAATTGTTTGGAGAAACTGTCATGTGTAAAAATACTTTATTTTTCAGTCAACTGAATCATTTTTTAGTCTCCTAAAGTGTTATGTTATTTAGTCAACTTAAATTATGATTTTAGTTGCCTAAATTGTGACTAAAACAAAATCATATTTTATTCAACAATTTTACTCAATAGTCTGTTATAATCTTCTCATATGAAGTCAAATGAGACAAGAGTAAAATTCAATGAATTTAGATAGCTAAATTTTGACAAAAAACTAAACACACATACAGTTTATCCACAAGACAAAATACATGTCTAAATTAAAAACTAAATGAAAATTTCCTGTCAAAATTAACAGTGACAACAACCTACTGAGGGACTAAAATCAAAGACCGAACAATACCATATCAGGGCCATGTCCTGGGGTTTACTAAAGGATTTACTAAAGGACTGTGTTTCTAATTTCCATGATCCTGTAGATTTGAAGTTCAGTTTTTTTTTTCTTAAACAGATGTTTGTCTTCCTGACCTGTTTGTGCAGAAGAGGGAGGCTGGAAGGAGGCAGTAGAATTGTGAGCACCTGCTTATGAAAAAGACAAAATGAACAGGAAAAAAAAGTCAACTGGTGATGGCCACCAGGAATCACTAAGTATGCTTATTGTTATAAAATAAAAAGTGATAAAAAAATAAAATGTTTTGATGAGCCAACTGTCAGCATACTTGGTGTCAAAGAAGTTTCTTCTGTACGACTTCTGATGGTTTGTTGATGTTTATTACGTTGAAACACTCCTGCCAGTATTAGCAGAATGACCACCAATAAAACACTGAAACCTGTGCAGAGCACCAGGTAGATCTCGAAGTTAGGCACTGTAGGATGTCCTGCCAGAAAGATGATTGCACTGTGTATTAGAAATGATTAAAATTATCTTGTAAATTACTCTAAATATTTTAAAAGCTAAAATAAATCCTATTCAAATACTATTATGTATGCCCAATATGATTTAGCCCTTTTTCAAAAGGTGGCATACTGTTCCAGATCATTTTCCAATTACTTTATTTAAATGTCTCAGTCGCATATGATAACTTGACATGCATACAAAGGTGTAAACAAAGCTTCGTAAAAATTAACCAGTAGCCAATAGAAAACATGTCCTCCACCCCCTAGAAACATGGGACTAAATAAGTTGTATTAAAAACCACATTAACAATGAGTCTAAATTTGTTGATGAAAAGACGTCCACAACGACCACATTTGGACTACACATAGCCTGTGGACAGAGGTCCAATGGACGTCAACACTAGACGTTTAGTAGACATAAAAGATGTTACCTGGTGCTACCAAACAACCCCTTTAGTAGACCAAAATACGATGTCCAAAGATGACACATAAAAGCAACACTCTGGCGTCACTTTGCACAGTAGGTATGTTCATCATAGACCACATGTTGCTCTTCATTAACACACTTTATCATGAAGGTCTAAAATACAGTTTGGGTACAAAGTTTGTCTCTAATTTATTTAGAAAATATTAATGCATCTTACCTTCAACACTAAGCCAGCTCTCTGGTGATTCTCCAGCATCAGCAATGCTACATTTGTAAAGTCCTTCATCAGATTTGGATACAGTGGGAGCCATTATGTTTCCTGATGAGCTGCTCCCAATGGAGACGCCATTTTTATAGAATTTTGCAGTGTACCTGGAGTTTGCATCCTTTTTTCTACAATGCAAGGTCATATTTTCTCCCTGCATCACAGGATAGACAGGAATCTCCAGGATCACATGACTCTCTAAATCTAAATGGCAGAAAATATGGCAGTTATTTTGTGTAAAAAGGGACTTTTACTTGTTAATCATAGTCAACAGTCATGACAGCTCACATCGTTTTTAACAGACATCTGTGTCAAATGCTTTTTCTGCTTATTACAATGCACATGCAGCATATATATGTGTGTGTGTGTGTGTGTGTGTGTATATATATATATATGTGTGTGTGTGTGTGTGTGTGTGTGTGTGTGCTATAAAAACTACCACAGTACTACAGTACCAAATATGACACTATCTATTACTGTAAGTGATGTACTGAAACTGAACAGAGTTTTGTTTTGTTTTTTTTAAAAACTGTTGATGGACTAAGTATGTCAACTTATATATATTTTTTTTTTCTATGTGCATACCAGTTACAGTGACGTTGACAGAGTTGCTTTTTTGTATTCCTCCCATTTCACACCAGTATTCTCCACTGTCACTTGAAGGATATGCATTGATAATATTGCAAGGTCCAATCGATGTTTCCCAGGTTGAAGCACATGTTCTAACATCTCCATTTATCTTTTTCATCACTCTCCATCCAGTCAGCCCATTTAGCCCTTCACAGCTGATAGTGATGGGCTCTGTTTGAAAGAACTGCTGTCTGTTCGGAACAACTTGAGGAAAACCTGAATCTGAGACAGAAAATCAAATAAAGACTCAACAAATACAGAACAAAATAGTCTCAAAAAACTGTTTTTCAGACAACCACAAATGTATACACATTAAGCACTCTAATGCTCGACTGCCTTCAAATAATTATATATGACATTATATATATATATATATATATATATATATATATATATATATATATATATATATATATATATATATATAGATAGATAGATAGATAGATAGATAGATAGATAGATAGATCGTATGCGTGCAGTTTTTTCACAAGTGTTTTAGAGGTTTATGTTATGTTGTAGTTCTATTTTTAGCTGAAAAAAAAGTAACTGCAGTAGTTTCAGAAAATTCATATTCTCATGAGATTTATTAAATCTATAACATACATACACACTTAGACATACAACAAAATGAATATTTAAAGACTTACTATATGTTTGCGAATCACTGAATTCAGCAACTATAACCAACAGAAACAGGACATTCATCACTGAAAAGATTGAGAATGACAGTTTTAATATTTAACAGGTTTTTTTTCCATCATTAGCAATAAGTCCTATGCATTTTTAGTGAGCAGTTACAAACATCCATAATGACTTCATGCAAATGCATAGCTGTATTTTGAATATTGTTATTTGTCCTTAATCCATGTATTTATTTTTTAATTTGTATATATATTTTTTTTTTTTTACAAAAGACAAGGTCAGTACTCACAGACACTGTTGGTGGAGATTCTGACCTCCATGTCGTCTTGCTGCTGACTGTGTGAGCATCAAACTCAAATGAGGATATATTCTTTTGAAGGAATTTCCTCTTCCTGTGGTTCTTTGTAGTGACTGGGGCCCAACAGGGTTCAATTTCAGTCACATGTGATTGCATAAAAAATGTCCCTGCAACCTACTATATGTTCAATTTCTTGAATTTCTTTATTCGTTTATGTTTGATCAGTTCTAGATTTTGATCATTCAGCCTACTCTTTTAATTCTTTAAGTTCTCAGTAATAGTAACGTATAAGATAAATTGTGAAATTCAGACTGACACTTGTGTTTCTTTCCTCTGTTCACCATTAATTCTTTATGTTCTGTTTATGTTTAAAATGAGGAATAAAAATATTCATGCTGTGTTTTGATATTGCAGAAGAAAATCAACAAAACTTTTCCAACTACAATATGGAACTTTGACGTGTTCAATTCCCACAGCACATTTGAAAAATACTTCAGATCATACAAATTCTGCAGTTTTATTTTTTTTATAGATGGCCAATATCATTAGAAT
The DNA here is from genome assembly GCF_057381915.1 of Diplotaxodon limnothrissa. Taxonomy (NCBI): domain Eukaryota; kingdom Metazoa; phylum Chordata; class Actinopteri; order Cichliformes; family Cichlidae; genus Diplotaxodon; species Diplotaxodon limnothrissa. The sequence continues at coordinate 34,184,214 of NC_140598.1, forward strand.
CTTACTGGTACATGACAGTAAGAGTTCATGGTGCACAAAATTAATATAACCCAATGTTCATGACACTATCATTTGTCACGTACTGTGGTGACCACAGTACGTGACAAATGTCAAAATAGCTCTTTGAGAGCATCTTTACTGTGTGAGGTGACAGCATAAACAAGATGGTTTTGGGTTCTCGTTAGTAAACTAAAAATAAAATGTCTATTGATGGTAAAACTTAGCTCATATTCTTAGATGTGAAAACTTACTAAACAGCAATATTGCAAAAAAAAAAAAAATGTATAGTTATTTTAAGGACATGAGTTGTTGTGAATACATATAACTCCACAATAAGTGATTCTCTTGCATATAGTATGATTTTAAAAGTATGATAGTATCACTCAATTTCAGTGTTACTCGCACATTGGTTAGTCATTCTCATTGACCACCTTAAGCCATCATCAACATAAGATGGGGCCTGATTATTTAAGACCTTGTATGTGAGGAGCAGGATTTTGAATTCAATTCTGGATTTAACAGGAAGCCAATGAAGGGAAGCCAAAACAGGAGAAATATGTTCTCTCTTTCTAGTCCCTGTCAGGACTCTTGCTGCAGCATTTTGGATTAGCTGAAGGCTTTTCAGTGAGTTTTTTGGACATCCTGATAATAATGAATTACAGTAGTCCAGCCTGGAAGTAATAAATGCATGAACTAGTTTTTAATGTCTGTAGCACTATGATTTTATATATATATATATATATATATATATATATATATATATATATATATATATATATATATATATATATTTTTTTTTTTTTTTTTTTTTTTTTTTTTTTAGGGCTGTCTGCGTTAACGGGGATTAATCCATCATCACAATTTACGCGATTAAAATTTTTAACGCAATTAACCCATCTGGAGCGCAGAATGACGAATGAAATGTCTGTTGCCAATGCATTTCGGGCAGTTTGTCCAAAATTAATTTATTCTGCGCTCCAGATGGGTTAATTGCATTAAAATTTTAATTGCAATGATGCGTTAATGTGTTATGTAAACAGCCTTAATCTTTTGTCTTTTTTTTATGATTACATTTTTTTTTATTCCATTATCCATCCATTTTATTCCATTATGCCTTTTAAACAGCTAGGGCTGATATATTTTTAATATTTCCACACGTTAGGCAAAATACCCTTCATCATGCTTCGTTTTGTGATGAGAGTATGCATCACCTGGGTGGATTCAGTCATGTGGGGCCCTGCTGACTCTGTATAGTCTTGACTTGCCTGTATGTTTCAAAGTAGAGAGGAAGATGAAAATGTTTTTCTCAGCCACAAAGATCAAAACTCTCTTCCTGGGGATATGTGAGGTGGGCAAATGAACTGAATCACTTCTTTAACAGGTTTGATTCATCCAGGAGGCAGTCTCCAACATCGGCTGCAGCTCAAGGGTTGTCAAGTCCTGCGCAAGAGAAGAGACTGGATGCCCTCTGGACCTGGTGGAGGTGGGGTGAGTGACAGGAGAATGGTGGCTGTCATCCCTGTTGGACAACATCTCCCACCCCATGCAGGAGACTCTGACAGTACTGAGCAGCTCATTCAGTGGCAGGCTGAGGCCTGTTTTTATTCTGCCTTCAGTGGCAGAATCTCTCAATCCCACATTGTGGGATTGAGAGATTTCACAGGTCTTTCCTTCCAACTCCTGTCAGACTCTACTGCAGATGACCACACTATACTTCCTACTATAACAAAGCATTTTAGTCAATTTGTATCGTAATTTATTCTGTTGCATATAGTATTTTATTTTATTATGTATAGTATGTAATTCTATTTTAAGTTATTCTAATCTATTATGTTTTTTCTTTAACTTTTGCTGCTCTTAAACGTACTTTCTGCAGTGACAAAAATCTTATTGTATCTTATCTTATGAAACTTCAGTAATTTCATGACAGTAACATGTAATATTTATTCACAACATCAACTATGCGAATTATATTACCACAGTATCATGTAGCATGGGGATATTTGTTTTCAGAATATGCTAAAGAGATATGTAAGTCTGCATTTCTTCTCTGGACTGACATTGGAAAGGACCAAGGCAACTAGTGCTTATTAGTGGCTTATTATTATTTGTTTCAAAAGCTAAAAAAAATAAAAAATAACGTTCTGTAATGACGAAACGCACACTTTTAAATTCTCGATAAAACTTACTTCCAAAAACTAGCCAGCTCTCTAGTGATTCTTTTGTCTTAGAGATGTTACATTTTTAGAGCCCTTCATCAGACCTGGAAACAGTGGGGCTCATTAGCTTTAGCTTCGTTTTGTAGCTCTTTCAAGTTGTCATGAGATAATATTTAGCCTATTATAGTTTTGTTAGAAATACATTAATATACATTTTTAACTACTTAATATGCGTTTGAGAGTCACTGAATTAATCTACTGTAACTAAGATCAACAGGACATTAATCACTGTAAGGATTAAGAATGACAGTTAAACATATAAAATATTTTAAAAATATTTTCTTCATCATTAGTGTTGAGTCCTGTATTTATCAATAAGAAGTTAAAACATCCATAGTGAATCCACTGACAGGTTCTGGTCTTCCTGAGAGGGAGAGAGAGAGAGAGAGGTAGTCTGTTTAAAATAACATCTATTTTTTAAAAGTATATAATTTGCCAAAATAAAGCATCAAGTGAATTGAAATTCATCAAACATAAGCAGTGTCCACAACTGAATAAACCAGGGTGTCAAAATTTTACAGAATCTTTTCCATTTACATGCAATCGAATAATGCCCTAATGCAGCCTAAATGTGGTTTTATAATGTACTGTTCTTTGTTTTAAAATGGTGTATATGCAGCAGAAAAATGTATGACATGTCATAATAATCATGTATCCAAAAATGTTTTATTTTAAACATGATTATCCAGCCTATGTTAAACTTTTATCGTTTTGATTCATTGAGTTATTGTCACGGAAAAGAGGGACCCAGGCGCGGTTCTTCTTCACAGAAACACAGTGCGTTTATTTACAGTGAAACAGACAGGCAAGTCCAACAATTCACTCAAAAGTGCAATTTTCCAATCGTGCTCGTCCCTTGCTCCCAGTGCGTTCCGTGTTGTAACTCCCTTAGTGTGTGTGCTCCCCAACTCGCTTCTCCGCTCGCCCCTCCTGGAGGAAGAAGGAAAATCCACCATTAGCCACACGCTAGCCGAATAACAAGCTCACACTGCTCGCACGGACTATACCAGTTCGGAGTAATAATCCCACGTCGACTGTCGCCGTGAGTCCAGGTTAAATACCCCTTTCTAGCCAGGAGGAATGATTACCAACGGCTGGTCAGGTAATCAGCTGCAGGTCGTTATAAAAAATGTGCAGTGCCTTTGTTTTCATACGCACATGAAAAGGCACGGCGGTGACGGAGAATGATAAGGGCGAAAGCGGATGGTTGAATGAAACGGATGAACCAGAATTGGTTTGTAAAAATGCTGCAATCAGAATCAGAATCAGAAAGGGTTTTATTGCCAAATGTTGAGCAGGTTTACAACATTAGGAAATTGCTGCGGTGCTTCAGTGCAAACATACTGTTATAAATTACGTTTAAATAGACATGAAAAAAATAAGAATAAGAATTAAAAGTGCTACGTAGAAAGAAAGATATATATACATGAGTGCAGGTGGTGATCAGTGCCAAACATGGAATGATGCAGTGAACACAGCGTAGGGTCATGTGTTAGTGGTGGGAACAGTCATACGGTTATTGTTCATGTGTCCAACAGCAGAGGGGAAGAAACTGTTCTTATGGCGAGAGGTTCTGGTGTGAATGGACCGGAGCCTCCTGCCTGAGTGGAGCAGGTCAAACAGACTGTGTCCAGGGTGAGAAGGGTCAGCGCTGATCCGGGCTGCACGCCCCAGTGTCCTGGAGGTGTACAGGTCCTGCAGTACAGTACAACTTCAGTGGTGTGGAACTGGTTTAGCTTTTGTCCGTTAGATACACAACAAAGCACTATTTTTGGTAGCGCATGCTAACGGACTGTCGTTATTACCGTGTTTTTTTGGAAAATACGGCACACTTAAAATCAATCCTTTGATTTTTCTGAAAATCGACATTTTTATAATCCAGTGTGCCTTATGTTTGAATTCTGGTTGTGTTTACTGACCTCGAAACGATTTTATGCTCGAAAATCTGTCAAATGTTTTAGTACGACTTTGCTAAGCTACGAACTTGATGGATTGTCGGAGCATTACAGCTATCGTAGGCAGGAGCCTTGCGGAGTGATACGTACGGTGCTTCAACATAATTTTACCGTATTGTGTGTGTATAACCTCTTTTTAAGTTTTGTGGATATTATACATGGTTATGCTGAGGATATGTCGGCCAATTTCCACTGGAAATGCCTTTTGGTTAAACTGTCAGCAAGGAATCTGCATTTGCACTGTTACATTTTTATATAACTTTAATGCACATAAAAAACAGCTGCTTGTTTAAGTGAAAATACATTGATGTGTTTTTTGCACTAATAAAGTTGTGGAGTTGTAAAGTATTTTGTCTAGTGTCAATTATATCGTCAGTTAGATCGTTATCGCAAATTTTCAAATCTATATCGTGATAAATATTTTTGGTCATATCGCCCTGCTCTAATACATATCGTTAGCTTCATAGCATAATTGCCTAAGTCATTGACTTAGTCAAATGACTTAGGCAATTATGCTATGAAGCTAACGATATATACTAATAATCACAACAGTAGTGGTACTACATAAGCTGATAATTTGCTTTGCTTTGTAGTAGCACTGGAAAATATTGGATTCAGCAATTGAAATGTTTTTTTTTTTGTCTTTCTTTTTGTCATTGAAGATATTCTTCATCAGAATCCAGTGGATCTCATAGATAACAAAATGACACTTGTCTATAATAATAGTGAAACAGAAATGCAACAATTTCAATTCCAACATGAAACTTTAATATGTTTAAAATTTATACTGTACAATTTATACATAGTTTAGATCATACTTTTTTTTTCAAGCTGACTTCTATAGTGTACAACACTGGTCAGAATAGCAGCAGCAGAACATACATACACATTGTCATAGACTGTGGTCAGAGACAGTATTGAAAAACTGCAACAGGTAAATTACAGAATCTTCAGCAAGCCATGTAGCTGTGTAAACTTCAAATATCTGCTTGATTTATCCAGACATCACATATTTGCAAAAGTGCTCTGACTTTTTCTGAGACGTCTGTTACCCACCAGCTCGATAGCTAGCCGGCTCACTAGAGCCGGTGAAAACAGCGAACTCCCAGCACATTGTTTTCAATCCTGCACGGTCGTTCGCTACTCAGGTTAAAGATGATAAATATAGTTCAGTGAGATAACTTAGAAATGTTACTGTTTGGCTTTTTTCAGTGTTTTATTTGGTTGTGAGTAAATCAGTTTGGCTGAGATTGAAGTTATAGTTTTCACACAGCTGAATAAACTTCACACGGAAAACTGATTAAACAGAAGAGTGACATGATCGAGAATTTACGCCAGTGTCCTGTTATATTTTAGATAGCAAGGAGCAGACGGCTGAGTTTATTAAACTCCACTGAGACATCCGGTGACGCGAATCTGAAGGTTAGACCCTCTAATTATACAGTTGCTCACTTCCGGCCTACCCAGCCTCCTGAGGACCCAGCCCACGTAGCGCGCAAAGGCCCGGTCCACAGGAGGATGCAGCCTATGAACTTGGACACCCCTTACATGTGTTTTGTGGACTTGGAGAAGTTATTTGACTGTGTCCCTCGTAGTATTCTGTAGGAGGTGCTTCAGGAGTCTGGGTTTTCTGGCCCGTTGCTATGAGACATTTGGTCCTTATAAAACTATTGCAAGATTTTGGACAGCATTGTTGACAATAAGTTGAACTCATTCCCAGTGGGTGCTGGACTCTCCCAGTACTAGACTTTGTCAGTGAGTCTGTGTATAATTTTTAATGACAGAATTTTGAAGAGTATACAAATGGCAGAAGACTTCGTCTTGGTTGGCCTCAGAATCTTGTCTCTGATTTTCGCAGATAATGAGGTTCTGTTGGCCTCATCATGTAGTCGCCTCCAGTTTGCGCTGGAGTGGTAGAGCAGCCAAGTGTGAAGTGGAGGAAATGATAACCCAGACATCTAAAGAGTTTAAGTATCTCTGGGTGTTGTTCATGACTGAGGGGAGATGGGAGCGGGAGATTGGTAGATTGAAACAGATTAGTGCTGTGACTGCAGCTTTGTAGTGAAAAGAGAGCTGAGTGTAAAAGTGAAGCTCGAGATTTGCTGCTCTATCTACATCCCCACTACACCTATGGTGATGAGTTCTGGGTACACAGCAAATCCAGCATGTCCAAATTAACACTGTCGGATTTGATTTCAACACTATTAAAGTGTCTATATGAGTCCACACCAGAGAGTGTTAATTTAACTCTTTTTTCGGAGAGTTGGTACATTAACTCTGATTTAGTGTTAAACACCAAATCTGTCTGGAGTTGATAATTTAACACTTAGTGTTAAGAGTTTATATATTAACTCTCAAAGAGTATTTTAGTTTAACTACTTAAGAGTTATCTTCTAATTCATTCTAAAAAGCGGGAATTTTACTGTTCTGAACTTCTAGAAATTTCTTTTGGAAATAAACATTTACTAAAAAGATGCAATGGTTTTCGAAAAACATTTATTCTGAACTGTGCACCACAATTTCAAAACATTTTCTGAAAGATGTAACAGTGTACATGTTCTCACTTTCATTAGAATTTTGTTTATCAAAAGGTCTGACATGGTAAATGCAAATAACAGCATTCTCATCACTTATTTCTTCAATACAATATGCATGTCCTTCATTCATCCCTTTGTGGAACTTCAACGCACTTCTGCTCTCCCCCTTATTCCATCTTCACAAGCATATCCTGTGCGGAGATTGAATAAAAATTAGTTGACACTAATTAATGGCACAAATAATCCAGTAAACAACTGCAGCACAGTAAAAAAAAAAGGAATCCTCTTTGAGCCATTACTTGTGTAAAGTATTTTCCCAAAAGACAAAGACACAGGCAACAGGTAATACTGAACTAAATGTAAAACCTCAACCTTTTTCATTTTTACCTAAACCGTGTGCATAAAACTGGAGGGATCTAAATGCTAACGTAGAATCCAGTCAGGACGTCAGCTACTGCTGTTTGCTCGTTTGTTTGTTTTTTTTATGGGCGATCGTTTTCAGGCTTCAAGTAGCACCATTATACCAACATTTCACATTCTAGACATTGTTTTAGGTGTATTTGACCAAAAGTTTGACTGAAAATTCACATGCAAGCTTTTTTTCAAGGCTGTGGTATTTGCCGCAAACAATACCTTTCAGCTAGCTAAAACAGAATATTATGCTATCAGCGAGCAACATGGCTAATGCCTTTCACACAGCTTCGTCTCAACTCCAAAGAGCCACAGAAGTAAAAGCTAATAGAAATAATTGAAACAATCTTTGAAAGAATGACTTACCAAGCATGGCAAACAACTCAAATATGTAGAGCAAAATGTTCCGAAACGGCTTCACTTCAGCTTCGATTGGAGCCGTGCTGGGGGCGGAGTCTGTGAATTTACTCTGTTGGTGTCATAGCCCCTGGCGGAGTTCAGAGTTAAGAGGTCAAGAGTTAATGTTTCCATCGTAACACCTCCAGATTTGACATAGAAACACTCATTTATAACACTCGATTTTAACTACTATCATTTTACACCTCAGAGTTACATTAAAAGAATGTGACTCTGCTTAGAGTAAAATTAACTCTACTTTTGCAAGAAGACTATTAACACCAAAAAATTTAACACTTTTGAATTTGCTGTGTAGTGACCAAAAGAACGGGATAACAGAAATATGAATTTGCGGTGAAGGGTGGCTGGCCTTTCCCTTAGAAATAGGGTAAGGACTTAACCCTTTAACCCTTTAGAGCCAGTCGGAGCGGGCACGCTCTGTTTTACGTAACTATTTTTAAATCCCGGTAGCTCTGCAACCACGTAAGCTAGCGCAATAATTTTTTTTGCATATGAAACCGGAGGAGTTGTACTTACATCTTATGCTATCAGCTTGTCCTAGGTCACATTTCCTTCCACATATAGCTTTGCAAAAACTGCATAAAAAGCACTTGCAGCAACAAAAACATAATATTCCAGAAACACGCTTTGCCGATCCGATCAGCTGTTCGTAACACTTCCTATGTTGGAATAGACGTCAGCGCGAACTTTTGCATGTCCGCCATTACCTGCCCGAAACCGGAAGTGACGTCATTTTGCGGAAATGTAGTCTTTTTTACCATCAGGGCCTCAGGGCCTATACTGCTCTTTTTAAAAGTTATCTTTGACTTTATGACTTTCTGTGTCGTTTCTGGGATGCTTAGGACTCAGATTGCACTGCTGGAAATAGTTTATTTTGATGCATATGCTGCTTTTTTGCAAATTTGCAGTATAATATTTATTTTTGTTTTTCCTGCAGTGTATAAAAATTGGTGTATTTCAAAAATAAAACTATGAAGACACTCAAAATAAATTTCCTGTGGTGGGAAACTATTTTGTGCAACTTTTTTGTATTTACAGTTTTGAGGGATAAGCCTCTTAACTTTCTCTAACTAGAAATATATGTTAAAAAAGCAAAAACGATTTTCAATTTTTTTGTAGTTTATTGCACTTTCTTGCAATTTATGTAATTACTATGCACTTAATGCATACATATTATTAAAATTTGGGCTATAATGGTTGTATTGATGTATAGCAACTTGAAATGCTCCAAAAAATGGCACCACACCATGTAAAAATATAATATAAGCTCTGGTGGACTTTGTTCTATGGTAGGTCTTAAAGGGTTAAACCATCCAGGAGGGGCTCAGAGTAGAGCCACTACTCTTTCACATTGAAAGGAGCCAGTTCAGGTGGATGAGGCATCTGACATGAATGCCTCCGTGGTGAGGTGTCCCAGGCATGTCACACCCAGAGAAGGCCCTTGGGCAGAACCAGGAGAGATCATAATTCTGGGCTGGTGTGAGAATACCTTGGTGTTCCCATGGACAAGTTAGAGTTGGTGGCTAGGGAGAGGGAGGTCTGGGCTTCTCTCCTTAGGCTGCTGCCCCAGCAACCTGACCTAGGATAAGCAGGAGAAAATGGATGGATGGATGGAATAAGATATTTAATTTTAAAGAGCACAAAGCTAAAACTAAAAACAAACTAAAAACTACTTCCAAAAACATTCAGCTTTGATATTAATGAGTTCTTTGGATTCATTGGGAACATGGTTGTTGTTCAATAATAAAATTATTCCTCAAAAATTCAACTTGCCTAATAATTCTGCACTTCCTGTAGCTTTTACCCTCAAATTAAAAGTTTTGCCTTCATTTGTAATTTACCAGTTTATTTTTCTATAAATTGCACTTCATTATGTCCAGTCATAATGTATTAATTTGTTTTTTAATTATTCTTTTTTTTTTGTGGGCTGATAATTAACTATTATTTTAGATTGCACTGGTTTTATCTGTCATTCATATGTTTGATTCATACACAAATTGAAAAAAATAATTCAGTTTTCTGTTTGCATCTACAATTTAGATAGATAACCTGTCTCGCACTAAAGAGCATCCAAGCAATGTGAAAAAACAAAGGTTTAAATGCAGTCTTCCATTTTATATATGTCATTATTTATAAAACTACCATCTTAACTAATTAGTAAAGACTTTGATAGCTTAGATGATGTAACATTGATTATCATACTTGTCAATCTGTATGTTGGTATTTAGTATTTTAATTCTGATTCCTTAAATAGAACACAGACTGTAAAATATATCACACCAACAGCTGCTGCTGCACAATATGTTGAGGGTTTCATGTTGTTATTTTTATCTGTACATTTCTAGTCCTTATTCTAAAATGCTTACCAGCACTTGCATTTTCTCAGAAGGCAAACTCTGAAGGTCATAAAAGGAACAAACATTAAAAGTTCTATAAAACTCCCCATTTTCTGGTTTTGACATTAAAGCTGTCTATTCATCTGGAAACTTTACCTGAGAGACTTTACCTGTGATTTAATTTTAATTAATTAATATTAATTAATTAATATTAGTTAAAATTTAATTAATTAAAATTAAATATTAATTAATATTTCTATATATTTTATAATTTTTATTGTATTATTCTTGTCAGTCTGTTAAAAACAGGTAAATTACCTTACCTTGTATTGTCTGTGGAGACAATGAAAAAAAGTGTTAATCGTGGTTGTTGGTTTGTTATGACAATTGGCAAATTATATATATATATATATATATATATATATATATATATATATATATATATATATATATATATAAAGTTTTCCCTAAAGTAACTTAATAAGCAGTGAAAGAAGAATCTTGACAACAACGTTTTGGATGTACTAGCACTTGGTTATAGTTATTAAAGATGGCTATCTGTTATAACTGAAGAGTAAAAATGTAAATGTAAAATTTATAAAACTTTATTTTTCTTTTCGAGTACCTATAATGACAGTTTATGTTTCCAATATTGTGGAAGTCCCACCAAGAGAAGAAAAGTCACCAACAAAAAAATGAGACCAATGGAGCGCAGCACAATAAGTCCAGTGGGTTGAGAAGGCCCGTGTGCTTGAAAATCAGTTGCTATAAAGATAATGAAAAGTGATTCTTATTCACCAGTTTTAATTTTCATTATACTGGGACAATTCAGAATAATTATTATCTCAAGAAATGTTTAATTGTTAAATATGAAATATAATTTCATTTACAACATTTTACATTTTAAATAAACCAAATTAACAGTTAAAAGCAGCTAGGAAAAAACAACAGTCAATATCTCATAATGAAACACATTTATGTTTTCCTTTACAAAATCTGACTTTAGAAAGCCTTTAGTCTCAAAATGCTACAGTTGTAGGTATTATCAGTTCTCTGATAGTTAGTTTCGGCTAAAACAAAATTCAACAAAAGCATAACCTGTGATTAATAAAACCCACACAGGCATAGCTCACCTTTTATGTTAAGCCAGCTCTCTGGTGATTCTCCAGTATCAGCAATACTACATTTGTAGAGTCCTTCATCAGATTTGGATGCAGTGGGAGTGGTAATGTTTCCAGTTGAGCTGCTCCTAATTGAGGCACCATTTTTATAGAATTTTGCAGTGAAGCTACAGTTTGCATGCTTTTTTCTACAATACAAGCTCACATTTTCTCCCTCCATCACAGGATAGACAGGACTCTCCAGAATCACAGGACCATCTAAATGTGAATGACAAATGATCTGAAAACTTTGTGGACTTGGAGAAAAAGATTTATCCTTATGTGGAATTTATGTTGAAATTATTCATACAAACAAATCTTTCAACTACTACAGTCAATAGGTCGTATATCATTTTTAAGACATAAAACATTATTTCACACTTATAACAGACCTTATTGTGATCATGATGCTTCTGTTATCTGAAAAACTCTCTTTTACTGGTAATACTTAATTCTCAAATATATTGTGCCATTTATGATATACCAAAACAACTGATCTAAAAAGTAAATTACCTAAATGTGTCAATATATAGTTGATATTTCTTTCCATGTACATACCAGCTACAGTGATGTTGACAGTGTTACTTTTTTGTTTTCCTCCATATTCACACCAGTATTTTCCACTGTCAGTTTTTGGATATGCATTAATAATATTACAAGGCCCAGTAGATGTTTCCCAGGATGAAGCACATGTTCTAACATCTCCATTTATCTTTTTCATCACTCTCCATCCATTCAGTCCATTTAGCCCTTCACAGCTGATCGTGATAGATTCTAATTCAAAGAACTGCTGTCTGTTTGGAGCAACTTGAGGAAAACCTGAATCTGAGACAGAAAATCAAAGGTATTTTCTTTCTTTTTTTTAGAGAAATACAAACAGAAAAGAATTAAGCACTAATATATTGCTGAAATATTTTCAGAATAACAAAAAAATATTTACACATATATATCTACCAAATAAGTAAATATGCATTTCCATGCTTTCTTTTGTATGCTTCCTTCAGAGAATTATTTTTGTGTTTTAAAAGGTTAATGCAGTACCCTTGTTGTACTCTTTCAGATTTGAATCTAAAAACAGCAACTGCAGCAGTTACAGAAACGTTCAAGTTGTTATGAGATGTATGTGATATATTAAATCAACTTTATTTTTATACCCCAGTATCTCAAATGCCTCAAGCTGAATTTGAACTACTTACTATGTCTTTGAGAAACACTCAATCCAGCTTTTGGAACAAACAAAAACAGCATGTTCACCACTGGAAATATGGACAAAGAGATTATCATTGAGAAGTTACAAATTTGCATATTGAATGCATGAAAATGTATGGGTGTGTTTTGGATATAATAATTTCCCTTTAAGTTCATACATACATTTTCTCAACAGTTGACTTAATATCTTTTTATTGACAGATAATGTCAGTACTCACAGAGTCTGATGCTGGAAACTCTGACCTGCATGTTGGCTTGCTGCTGACTGTGTGAGCATCAGACTGAAACGAGAATGTGTTGCTTTTGAGAACTTCCTGTGTTTCTAAATAACTCACTAGCGGGTATTGTCTTCCTGAGAGAGAGAGAGAGCTGCTTTATATTTAAAAGAACATCTTTTTTGTAAAGGGATATACAGTGAGGAACATAAGTATTTGAACACCTTGCAATTTTGCAAGTCCCCCCACTTAGAAATCATGGAGGGGTGTAAAATTTGCATTGTAAGTGCATTCCAACTATAAGAGACACCATTTAAAACAATTCAGGAAATCATATTGTATGATATTTAAAGAATCTATTTGTATTGCACTACTTGCACTGGTTTATCTGCTGCCTCTGATGAGAGACCAGATCAGAATTGTAATTTTCTCTGATTTGTCTAAACTCTGCAGAGCCTCTGTTAGGGGAAAAAATGAAATAAATGGTTGGGTAGTTACAGATGAAACTTAACTGGGGAGCACAAATAAGATATATTCATTCTAAAGTATCACAAACCATTGCAATCCTTAACAAGGCAAAGCAGGTATTAGACTGGACATCACTTCATATTCTCTACTGTTCACTGGTTTCACCTTACTTAAGCTATTGTATAGAGGTCTGGGGAAATAACTATAAAAGTACATTACATTCATTTTTTACTCTTAAAAAAACAGTTCAAATTATCCACAATGCAGGTTATGGGGATCATACAAACGCACTATTCTTGCAGTCTGAAACATTAAAACTTGCAAGTCTACTGGAAATTCAAAGAGCACAGATTCTGTTCAAAGCAAGTGTTTCTGTGTGTGTAGTGAAACTGTAGAGCATTTGAATATGCAGTTGAAACAATGTCCAAACATAAAGTAGTTCAAAAAGAGTTATAAAGATATGATCTTCATGAATTCTAAGAAAGGGGAGAATTTTGAAATTCAGTCAATGTCTCTATTTAGAAAATGTAACAGAAACTGTTAAAGTTGTGCTCCAAAGAAGAGGGCCACCAAAGGGCATTGTTTGCAGTATATGGGCCACATGTAGGCACATTGTGCGGGCCAGATCCGGGCCATACAAATTTTGCTATGTGGGATGTTGCCCTCATGCAGCAAACCACATTTTTGATGATTATCCAAACCTTAAACTTATTTTTTTTATTTGCTTATTTTGTGACACAAAATACCTCAGTGCTCAGTAAACTGAGGCATAGAGGAGGGTTTGACCTTTGACCTGGAGGTGCAGCAATCCTTTCAGGAGCCCACTCTGACAGACTGCTGCTTACTGTTTTTTTCACACAAATGTGTACATTTAAAAACAGTGTGATCCTAGAATCAGGTCTGAGGGTGCAACAGCATTTCCAATTTCATGCCCGAACAACACAGGAAACACAAACCTCGGGCATCAACTGAACTGGGAACATAGAAACTAGAAACACTAATACTAGGAGAGAGCACACAGCCTGGCGTAGGACGGATCACAATACAATGAGGAACAAAGGAAAACTGAAAACTTAAATCCACAAATGAGGTCAGGGAAGAGAAAAAACACCTGAATGGAATGATGAATAAATAAAACAGGAAACCTCAACTGACTACAACACAAGAGCTTGGTACAGATAAAAAAGTAAACAGACTTCATAAGGAGACACACACATGAATAGACTAAATACAAGAATTTGACACAGGTGGAAAGGAACACAAAGAATAACAGAAACTTAACTAAACACTCGGCACTGGCAATATAAGACAGGAAGTACGGACTACAGAGATGCAACCTTGACACACAGACAGAAATACAAACACAGAGACAAGACTGACTGCATAAGATGTGATGTGGACCACAGGAGAAAAAGGCTGCAACAGGAGAGGTCACTGGCCCAGGAGTCATGGGACTCACAGCATGAGAGTCAGGAGGTGGGAACTAGGTGGGGCCACATTGTTGGTAGAAGAATCTGTAGGAATGGAGTCTAGGTCTGCTCACAGCCCCGCTGTTGCCCCAGATGGATGGTCTGTTCCTGAATCCTGTACGCCACCTCCCCCAGGCACTGACGGACTGAAGAGTACCAGAAGGTATTTTCTATCTGACAGATGAAAATTTATTTGTTTTCCTTTTTCTTAACAGTAGACTAGATTCATAAACCTGATATCACCCTTCCATTTTTTTTCAGGTTGTGAAATTGACACCAAGGAACTGCCGAATTATTGAAATGAATCAAGCCAGATTTTAGTAAAGCACGGTTCTGTTTCATCAGTTGTGATACAAGGTCTGTTATGTAAATATCCACATGTGTGGTATCCACAGAAACCTCCGCATCGCAGCTAAAAAGTTTAGCTAAAAAGCTAAACCATTTCTACTATCACCAAACACACAGAAAACAAAAAAAAAATAATAATTAAAAGAGCAGTTACAAACTTTCATGAAATGTATTAGTTTTTCTTCACAGATGCTGACAATAGCCTCTATAAACTCATTTCCTGAATACACAAGGTCGTTCACAATGTTTCAGGTAGAAGCAATCAACATTTTCAACATTTTCAGCCCGATTACAGACGTGTGATCGGATGAGCGAGTGTGTTGTAAATTGTTTGTCACGTGCATTTTTTGTCTTAAAACTTTTGATTGGTGGAACTGATGTAAACAGCATTATATTAGCGTGACTCTTTTGGCTCAGATGATTAAAAAGAGGGATCAAACATGTAAATCGGCCAATAGAAGCCAAAGTTATGGCCCCTCAGAATTAAAGGGCCGAGGCTATTTTCTAAAAGTGCATTACGCAAAGGCACAAAGATCCAATATACCTGAATGTGTACGTCGTTCTTCAATAATTATTCAAAAAACAACAATTTTAAGGCATGTACATCAAGTTCAATCATTTCTGTCGTTCAATACCTAAGACATTTCAGCTGACAGATGGTGCCAAAATGCTCCAAATGGAAAAATGCCTGGCAACTAGTTTATTAAAAGCTTGATCACCTTTCACTGTTTCACTTCAGCAGCATCAGTCTTTGCACAGATGTGTTGATTCCTGGTTTTCTGGAGTTTATTGTCTACTGAAGCATATTTTCAAAGTGGTTTTATCCAAAGCAATCCAAAAATAAATTAGGCAAGGTTAAAATCTATTTTTCTATGTTCCAGCCTCAGTAACATTGACACAGTAACATCTGCTGTAATATTTACGCCTCTGATGAAATCTCACAAGTTTTCGCTTTATTTTGATACTGAGGCCTCCTGCTTGTGACATTTAATTAATAGCTATTTATTTCTGGTGAAGATATTTCAAAGATTAACATGAGGAAAAATTAAATAAAAAGCAACTTTTTCTGAATTTTTTTCCACAAAATAATTCTATTTATGCTGCAAAGTTCAAAGATTTTGGAATAAATCATGGAATGAATAAAGAGTGCATAAGTGGTTTCTATATATACAGTATATACATGGATGTGTACAGTAAAGAGTATAAACACCATGCTGTGGTTCAGCAGCAGGTATGGTGGATGTTATAAATGCAGATAGTTTGAGCTGTTGAAAGAAACCGTAAACATGTTTGCTTGCTTTGGCTTGTCTGCTGCTTCTTCATGTTGTGACCTCCTCTAACACTTTGTTATAAAGAATTTCACCATGGCATGAAAGCAGCTCCAAGTGACTCTTATATGCATAAGTGTTTGAACATGTGTAGCAGGGCTCTTTGACTCTGGCCGGATGCTCAGTGAATATGTGACTAAATGAGCTTCACCATGTTTCAAAAACAATGAAATGTTTCATGTTTGCTCTCTGTGGCTCAGGTTATCCTGAGGCGATCGGTTCATCTCATCCAATCGTGGCCACTCATGACAATGATGCCATGCTGCCATGTCAGTTGGAGCCTCCAGTTGTGGACAAGGAGTGGTGGAGACCGGACCTTCCTCGACAGAGCCAGTATGTGCACCGTTAAAACCAAAACCAGGATGACAACAACATGAAGATGTGGAGGTACGCTGGGAGGACAGAGCTGTTCAAGGATGGCCTGAAAAGCTGCAGCACATTGCACGGTGGAGCTCTCAGTAGAAGGAATATACAGATAGATGTTTCTTCCCAGAGTTATGGGGCCTGAAGAGAGCTGCAGATATCAGGCTGGCTGTTGGTGAGTTCTTCCAGGAAATGTTTCATATCGTAATTGATGATGTCACACAGAGTTATTCTAGCTTTGATTTTAATTAGTTATGCTGCATTATATAAAGCTTCTTTAAGCCTTCTTAGGAAAATTATTATTTGATAATCCATGTAGTATTTTTATCTGTTATTTATTAAAAAAACATTTTTTTCAGAGTCAAATGCTGCTAAAATTATGGCGATGACAACAGCGCTGTGATCCAGACCTCTGCAAACAGCAGCTGTGAATGAAAAGAACAAAGTTAGAGGTGAAAGTGATTCTTTATAAAGATCACAACAAACAGTGACGTGACTTATGAACCATGATTTTTGCCCTATTTCCAAATAAGTTGGAGCTTTGTAAAAAATGTAAATAAAAACAGTAGTGCTGTCAGCGTTAATCTCGTTAAAATGACGTTAACGCCATAACTGCATTAATCTCCGTTAACTAGTTACGGCGGATCGCCCAGTGCGTGGGGCCAGACGGCGTCAACGCATTAACAAGCTAACACTAAACATCATAAAATCTCCCACATCTTGAAACTCTCTCTCTCTCTCTTTCACTCGCTCGCTCTGTCTCGCTGCTGTTACCAACACTTCCCAAACTTTCCCCTCTTCCTAAACAACCAAATCCCACATGTTGACTTTTGTTTTTACTTGGTCGACATAGCACATTGTTTCCACTGATAGGAAAGAGGTGGCTTTTTTTCTTTCTTTACTGTTCTCGCGCTGTCCTTGCTTTTTAAATGCTTTTTTTTTTATCCAAAAAAAACACAGTGACAACAGTATTTAGAAGAAATCATGGCTTATATTTTTTTAAATCATAACTCTGGATTTACTGGCCTGTAATTAAAATTTAAAAAACAGTGTATACTTTGAAGTCCAAACTTGTTTTGTTTTAAACAGAGACTCCTGCTCACACACCAGTGTAGACGCCTTAATGAAGAGAGCATCAGCATGTGGAAACCACAGGGAAGACCTGAACTGTCAGGGAGCCAGGGTCCATGAGCAGTGTGGACAGTGTGTTTTTAGTTGGTCTGTGCTGCTGTTGTGTTTCCACGTTGTATGTATAGGCAGTTGTGTGTGGGTGAGTGTACGCAGTGCGGCTATTTCCTGTAGGCCAGCTGACAGGCACCTGCAGGCCTGGTTGGTGTGGCCGTGCTAGGGGGCTGGCCACACCTGAAGACCTTGCCACACACCTGCTGCTGATCAGGCTCATCGGGGGAGCTATTTAAGAGTATGATGGAGCTCTCACTGATGTGGGATCATTGCGTGAGACTCCACAAAGTGTTTTTAGAGAGACAAGTTCAGTGAGTGTATGCCCACAGTAGTTAGTGTCCTGACGGCTGCTTCTATTGTTTCCACCAGTAGGAGTGTGGAAAGCCAGAGAGCAGCGAGCACAGGGAGTGCGGACACACGGAGCGGAGAGCACGAGGCATGGACTTATTGGGAAGAAGACACGACACGGGAGTCAGGGGATCACACGGGAATTAACTGTTCATCAGAGTCCAGCGTTTGGGTACTAATTCCCCACATCCCCACGGTGTGCCATGGCATACCGTGACATGAACATTTCTTCTTCAGCAGAAGTTTGGATTTCAACTTGAATGTCAATACTAGTTACTAATTTCACTAATTAGAAGCTGTGAGCTGATGTCAGAGTCGGGAATTAAAGGAAGGACACACAGAGCCTGATCTGATCACAAAGCCCTCTGTTGTTTGTTGTTTAAGGTCAAAAACTCTGCAGCTGACCTGGAGCTACAGGCTAGCTCACTCGAAGAATTCAGAGGCTAAACAAACAGAGCTCCAGCTGTGCTGCGTCCTTTCAGTGCAATACCAGAGATTGACACTAGAGGTCACTTTTGGATTTAGTGTAAAAACAGTAACCACACTGACACTGACTTGTTCCACACGAGTTCCAGCAAACGAACATGTCAAACAGTATTTTAAAACTGATCTTAAACACCTGACATAATTTGAGTATAATTATTTGCTATTTATGTGGATATAGTACAAGTGTAGCATTCATTTGATTTTAAGAAAAATTCATGCAAATATTTAAAAATGAATATGAAGTGAAAATAAGATTTCAACAATTTATTTAAAAAACATTCAGCAACATTGAAAATGTATTAGTTTGTATTTAAGGTTGTAACCTGTTACTGTAATGCACAAAATAAAGTCATGAATCATGTCACCAATATAAAGGTTGCAGAATTTGAAGCATGGATGAAATACATTTTATGCAAGTTTGAACATATTTCACCCTAAAGAAGAGATCAGAGGTCCAAAGTAACCTGATATTTACAATCCCCATGTATCATTCCCTACATGCTGTCAGTACCAACAGGGACATAGTTTTAAATAAATGGCTCTATATAGCATTATCATTACTTTGACTTTCAGGTTGAGCTGTTGAACTTATGGGAGAGGTCAGAGGTCAAATGTGATATGATATTTTAAATCTTTATACTTTATAAATGTTGGCATTACACAGCACACTATTAATAATCATAGATTCTAAGTTTTAAGACTTTTTTTTTTAGAACGTTAGAAACTGATCCACAGGTTAATCCAAACGGGAAGAAATAAAAGCATGAATAATCAGCCTTTGACACCTTTATTCTGAGTTTTAAAGTATTCCTTAGATAATAAAAACAGTTCTGGACAAGCCGTTTGGAATGTTTCTCAACATTGAGCTGTCAAATATGACACCAAGGTTTCTAAGGCTCGATTTAACAGGAGGGTCTAAGAAGCTGATATGCTGTCTACTTTCTGAAATCATGTGGTTGAGAGCAATAATTAAAGTTTATGTTTTATCGAAGATTAGCTGGAGGAAGTTCATTTTTAACATTTTTAACTTGATTTCTGTCAGACAGTTATTAAAACTAGATAATTTATAAAACTCTCCTTTGAAAATGACTGCTTGAAACCCAGGAGCACAGCTGTCTGAAATGACTGAAGATGAAGCACTTTTTCTGAATTTACGTAGATTAAACTGAGTTTGCACCTGTCTGTGTTGAACTGTAACAATGTTCTGCATTATGTCAATCAAAGCTAGAGAGCTCGCCTTTCAAAGGAAAATATTGTAGCGACTCAAGGAGAGGGAGCACTAGCCCAAAGACTTGTGGTTCATGCTGAAAAAACTCAAACAAAACCGGTTATCCTGACGATGACATATCACCCTTGATCATTTGTGGAGTTATGATAGTCAGGCATTGGTACAATGTTACTCTTGTGAGTGAACCACAGGGGTGTGATTACTGTTTACTACACCGTTGAAACCCTCATGCCCTCCTTAGGACTTTTTTTAAAATTTGGCAATCATGTTGGCCGTGTTATAGCTCGTGACATGGATTTTTGAAGGAAATCTTCTTTTTAGTCAAATTTTTAAAATCTTGTGTCCTTTAATCTTACATGTCATCCATACTCTGCTGATGCATTTTGCACCGTTTCAACACCTTTGTGCACAAAATTCTACACACACAAAATCTGCTTTTTTTCATAAATCACTAAATCATCTTCAGCCCTTTTCACAATAATCAAACATTAAATTAATTTCAGGATTTTAAGCCTTGAAATGCCAGTTTATTCATTGAAAAAAGTCTAATTGTGTAGTTTTCCATACAATAAATAGAACGAGGATGGGACATTGGGTTTTTTTTAGATTCTTGGACATGTCAAAGAACAGGAAAAAATTTGATTTGATTGCATTATTATTGTTTGTATAGTCTCTCTCGACACAAAAATGCCCGATTCACTTCCATTGAAACCCCATATTTAAATCTCTCTTGTAATACTCTTGTATTATAAAACCATGCATTCAATGTCAGCATTTTTTTTAAAGAAAAGAAGTGATATTTTATATTTTTACTGTTTTCCATCAGATTCAAACATTTTGCCATTGTAGGCTAATGCATGAACTTATTTTATTTTTGTCACTAACATTACGAAGCCGTGTGACCACCAGGGGGTCCAACGAGTGATTTATATGGATGTGTGTGTAAAACAATTTTCAGATCACCATCTGATTCATCAATGAGCACATTTATTATGCAAACTGCACCAACATTGAAAACCTCAAAAACAAAAGATAAACACAACAGAAAATATGAAATATGTATACATTTGAATCTGAAACATCCAGGCTTTGAATATATGATGCATGTGTGTGTTTCCGAGAAAGAGATAAATGGTATCTCTTTGTGTGTGTGTGTGTGTGTGTGTGTGTGTGTGTGTGTGTGTGTGGGGGGGGGGGGGGGGGTGTCTTCTGTGAGATGAGCAGTTTAGATTAGTTTGGATTTAAGACTTGAAAATGGAAGTCCAAACAGTGAACCCGTGATTTGATTTTTGGAATGTATATCTCTTTTATTTATATGTGCTCAGTTTTGCATTTTAAGTGATTTGATTATTATTTTGTGATGCTTACTATTTGATTTTGCTTTGCTCTTGCTAAATTTCTTTAATAAAATATTCTGCAATTAAAGTCTAAATTGTGGGCATTCACTTTTTAACCTTTTGTGAAACAGTAAAGGTAATGGTCTAAGTATTATTCTGTCACAGTCTGGCTGTGGCAGACTATATGGAGTGATGAGTTGAGCCCAAACATAGACACGTAAAGTGACAAAACTTGACATAATAGAAGGTGAGCCTTTTATTTAAGGCTGGCAAAAGAACTACAAACAAAGGCCAAGGGAAAAACTGAAACCTTAACTGGGTGAACTAAACTACAACATGAAAGACCCTAACATGAACACCTGGGCATGAATACCTGAGACGTGGAAGATGCAAACCTAGGAGCATGACATGGAAAACAACAGACGAAACACAGACTAAATGCACACAGGAGGTGATCTGGGGAAATGGAAACAAATGGGAAAACAGCTGACACAAATGAACATAATGACATAACATAAAACACTGGGCCAAATGACCCAGGATTGTGACATGTTCTTTATTAGTACAAATAGCTCTTACAAATTATGCTGCCAATCAAAGCAGTAGTTGGTGATGACAAACATTTTTTCCTTTCCATCTAGAACCTGCCATCAGTGTTGTTTCTAAGGCTGGGGAGTGGATCTAAGCTACAACACAAATAGGTCTAAGTGTAATGTTCTGATGACTTCTAGTTGATCACAATCTTTTTAAGAAGGAATGAAAGTCACTGTCCATAATCGGTTTAAAGCTGCTTACTTTTTGCTCACATCATGTTTACCGTTATTTATTTTATACTCAAGCGTACATTAAACTCTACTTATAATACAAGCACATCTTCCAGCTGATATACAGGACAACAAGGTCAGCAGTTTCTTCCCAACATTACTAAAGTCATAAATATGCTGGCGATACTCTGGTGGAATTGCAGTTGCTGAAATATCATATATTTACTATCCATCCATCCACTCGCTTCTGCTTATCCCTTTCAGGGTCGCGGGGGTCACTGGAGTCTATCCCAGCTGTTATAGGGCGAGAGGCAGGGTACACCCTGGACAGGTCGCCAGTCTGTCGCAGGGCCAACACACAGAGACAGACAACCATTCACACTCACATTCACACCTATGGGCAATTTAGATTGATCAGTTAACCTATCCCCACTAACATATCTTTGGTCTGTGGGAGGAAGCCGGAGTACCCAGGGAGAACCCACGCAAAAACAGGGAGAACATGCAAACTCCACACAGAAAAACCCTGGCCTGATGGTGGAAGGTGGAATTGACCTTCTTGCTGTGCAGCAACTACCATGTCACCTCATATATTTGCTATTTAAAAAAAATAGTAAATCATATATTTACTATTTTTTTAAATAATGAAAAATAATGAAAAAAATGTTTTATGTTCGTAAGTGCAAATACCTGAAGTATTATGGAGTTGGCTTATTAAGATGATTTGATGTGGTTATTCTGCAGCATACAATTATTGGTTTATTTTCACTTTTGAAATCTAAAGAGAAAATAATACTTTCACGGAAGAATTTATAACTGCAGACAAAAAAAATGCTGGAACCGATTTATGGTGTAATAATTCCAGTGAAATCTTTATTTGATGTCTGAGAATTGCAGGAACAAAAAAAAAAAAAGACAAAACCAAGAATGATCCAGCCCTAAGTATATATTTAGAGCTGGATCAGATGACCCTGAACCTGTTACTTATGCCTGGGATGGGGCTTCCCATGATGCACTGTTTCTTCTTCCCTTATCTGTTTTTTTTCACTCACCATGTTTTTATACACCATTCTGCGTTTAATTATTATTTGTCATTAATGTAATCTCTGGCTTTTGCACAGCATACCTTTTGTCCTGTCTTCCTCCTTTCACCCTCAAACAGTTGTAACAGATTTTGATAATATTTTAAAGTAATACGATTTTCCAAACTATTTTCAAAAATACTTTTTGCTGAAAGAATTATCTTAATTCATCTCATATGTATAGCTATGTAGAGCGTCTAAAATTATAAAGCCCATCTGTAACAAGATATTGAGGGCCCCATCTAGAAAATTTCTGTTGCTGTGCAGACTCTTTATTTCACACTTTCTTTCCTTACTGCATAATAACACTTTGCAGTGACACCAGCTCAGTTCTTCTCTCTCTGGTCCCAGCACACTACTGTTGTAGAAATAGGGGAGGGATGATTAGATAACTACTGATAATAGCACCAGCCAGCCTCCCTGGCACTAGCCCTCAACCCACTATACCACCCCTCCCCTGCAGCTGAGCTACAGACCACACTCCACCACTACAGGTTTTTTTTTAATGGATTGTTAACCTGTGGTTGATTTCACTCTTTGATCATTTCTGCAAGTGGTAACTGAACAGAAACTGAAACTTCTTACTATTTATTATATATAGTAAAAGCTGTCACACGTTGTGCTTGTCTAAGATCAGACAAAATAAAATACCTCAAGCTATATCGGAAATTATGAAAGCACAACCTTATATTTTAGAGAAGATTAGAGAAAAAAATAAGCCTTGGCTAAGCAAGACAAAGCCAAAGCTTCTTGCTAGAATATTTCTATTTTGGTATGAACTGAAACCCCAGAAACGATTGTTTGTTTGGTGAAGTGAGTTTGAGTCAGTTCTTTGTAACTCATATATTTCCACGGTAAAGAAGTCCCACGATGAGCAGCAGCAGAACTACCATGATTACAGTGAAAATAGTCCGTACTACCAGGTAACAATGGCAAGAGTTCTGTGAGTAGCTCTGAGCATTTTGAGTGCCTCTTTGAAAGGCTGAAAGAAAGAAAAAACAAAACATGCCTAATTTACACTTCTTAGAGTTACAAAACCGAACAAATAGCAGATGGAAAGAGAAGCATTTGAATAGGCAATAAATATTATACTTAAGCTGTTTAATTTTTTTATTTTAAAACATACAGTCGATACATAATCAAGAGAGATGTTCACATCTTACATTTTAAAATTAATAAAACACTATTTAACAGCATTGCAAGAACTGTAAAATTTAGAAAAATCTAGAAAGAAGATAGATAGATAGATAGATAGATAGATAGATAGATAGATAGATAGATAGATAGATAGATAGATAGATAGATAGATAGATTTAAATCTGAATTGTTTTTCATAATTACAGTTTGTTATTTTTATTTTAATATTTGGTGTTTGAGAATGACTTTTTTCAGTTTTACTGTCTTATATTTTTGCTGTGACTTTTCAGGGTTTTTTTTTTTTTTTAATTGAGCCTAATAGTAAAAAATCTTCATGTCTTACCTCGGACTGCCAGCCAGCTCTCTGGAGATTCTCCAAACTCTGAGATATTGCACTTATAAAGCCCTTCATCAGACTCAGAAACTCTAGTAATGGTCATCTTGCCTGTGGAGCTGCTGCTGATGTGTCGGTCATCTATGAAGAAATCTGCTATGTGGGCAGAAGGGGCCATGGTACTTCTACAGATAAAAGTCACGACTTCTCCCTCCTTCACAGGAACAACAGGACTTTCCAGGATCACAGCTCCAGCTAAAATATCAACAGACATTACTGAGAGTCAGCTGCTTTGACAAAATGTTGTCACTTTGTTTAATTTTGTCATTATTAAAGTGAATGTCTCATCAGTCAATCACAAGACAGCAACTTGGTGTATAGGCACTGGATAATGAGCATCAGAATGGGAGAAAAAAGGTGATTTAAATGAGCTTGATTATGCTTTGGCTCATGACCGTCGCCAACACAATCATCTCTAGGGTTTCTGGAGACGGATCCAAAAGAGAGAAAATATGCAATAAGCATCAGCTCCCTGGGTAGAAATACCTTGTTGATGCCGGAGGTCAGAGGAGAATGGCCAGACTGATTCAAGTGGATAAGAAAACAAAAGTAATTCAAATACTTACTTTGTTTAATTAAACTGTGCAAAAGACCATCTCTGAATACACACTGAACCTTGAAGCAGATGGGCTACAGAGCAAGAGAAGCCAATCCTGTCAGCTAAGAAGAAGCAAGTGAGACAACAATTTACACAGGCTCGCCAAAATTAGAACTGATCTGATGAATCTGGATTTCTGCTGTGATATCTGGCTGCAGGGATCCATCCTGCCTTGTATGAGCAATTTTGCATGCTGCTCGCAGTATAATAGTGTGGGGAATATTTTCTTGGCACACATTTTGTATTAGTGCTGACTATGTCCATCCCTTCATGTGTGTGGTGAATCCATCAAACAGGACAACACACCTTCTCACAAAGCATCTTATATTGGTTCTGTGAACAAAAATTCAGTGGAGCCCCTTGTTGCAGAATGGGAGATTCACATGCACATGAAACATCCACTGCAACTGTGTGATGATGTTTTTCATCATGTCAATATAGACATATTATTGTAGGGTCTTTACCTTACATTATTATAAAACACCTTGAGACAATTGTAGTTGTGACTTGATGTTATATAAATAAAATTTAACTCAATTGAATTGAATAAAAGGAATTGAATATAAACCAAAATCTCTAAGGAATGTTTCTAGCACCATGTTGAAATCTATGGCATCAAGAATTAAGGCAGCTCTGAAAGGAAAAGAGGGCTAACCCAGTAGTAGCAAAGTAAACCTGAAAAAGTGACTGGATAGAGCACCTTTTTTTTCTCGTTTGTTTGGGTTTTACTCTAACTTATCTAAGCTTTAATTTACCTCTGACTAACTTTTTGTAACACACGACTCGCTTTATTGCAGGTAATATACATAGTTTAAAGCTCATGTGTTACTTGAGTGAATGTTTTTTATGAAAATGCATATTACCAGTGACTGTGACGTTGACAGTGTTGCTCCTCTCGCCTCCAATCTCACACCAGTATTCTCCGCTGTCTGTGAGATAAACAGGTTTGATGGCGCAGACAGACGTAGTTGTTGTCACCCAGTTACTGACACATGCACTGACTTCTCCCTTTCGTCTCCTCTTTACAGTCCATCCAGTTTCAGGAGTAAAACCCTCACAGTTAATTGAGAGGGAGCTATATTCAAAGAGCTGAAGTCCAGTGGGAACAATCTGAGCAAAAGCTGTATTTGAAATGTAAAAATAACAATGATAATAAAATAAAAAGAAATGAGTTTGACAATATAGTGATATTTTGAAATATATGTAGGACCTAAAAAAACTTGGTTACTGCTGAATAATAATATGTTAGTGACGTCCTTTCTTTCTTTCTTTCTGCTTTTATGTCTGTGTTTTTCTTTGCTTTTAAGTTGATAATAACTTACACCTGTCCTGTGCATAGTTATGTTGAATTTGTGAAACCACCAACACCAAAAACGCTGTCACTGTAGAGATGAAGAAAACATAAAAGGGTCTTAGATTTTTTTAAATTTTAAGTTTTTTCAGCAAATAACTCCATCAAACAACATGTCATTATCAAATTAGGAATTCAGAAAGGGAGGATACATTGTAAGGATAAATTACAACATTTTACAAGAAGACAAAAGTACTCACACAGTTTCTTGCAAAGAGCTGTGAGCTCCATGGTGTCTCGCTAGTGACTGTATTAAAATTAGAAATATAACAAAAAAATGTAGGTTAGACCCGCCTCCTACTGTGTGACTGATGGATACCACTAATGCAAAAATAAACTTCGGCTCAGGCTGTGTCACAAAGGGACCCTGTTTTATTATCTTCGCCTAAAACTTTGTTATTTGGGTCAGAGATTTTGAGCCTTATTTCAGTCGATAAAGGGCAGATATGTATGATATTCCAACAACTTTGTTTTTAAAAAAGTATGATAGACTAACTAGTGCTTTGTTAGGTATGAGCTTTTAAAAACTGGCTGCTGGCATAATGGAAAGTAGGACTATTATTATTAGTCATGTTAGTCTTAGTATTTTTGCAGCTAGATCTCTGGTCTCGTAACATGTAAGCTGGTGGCACCTTTACATGATGCAATTCCAAACAAATCTGACTAAGCTATGTAACATGTAGTTAATTTTAGAATGATGTATTATAACTAAGCCTTGATCTTGTCCTCATTTAACCAAGACTTTTTTTTATATACATTTTTTAAATGTTGTGTTACTGTAACAATTAGGAGGTAAAGAGTATTCTTATATTTAAGTGGAAATCCTCAGTCGAGTCCACTATTAAATAAAGCAACTGTATAATAAAACCTGCGACAACGTATGATGTCAACACAGTCTATTGGGAAGACAAATGTAAAAACCAGGGACGTGCAGAGGGGGGGGCTAGAGGGGCTTGAGCACCCGCCCCTTTCCTGATGAGTGCCCAAAGTGCCCTTTTGTTGAGGCAACTTTTAAATTTTTTTTATTTATTTTTTTATGTGTGTGTGCGTGCGGAGTCCTGTCTGTGCCCCTCAACAATAATATTTAACTATTAATCACAGTTTTGCTAAATAAAAGGATCTGGCTTGCATCAGTCACATGATCACTATTAACCAATGATCGCCCTCGACGGCAGAACGCGCTGGTTACGAGCCGGGAACGAGCTCACAAAGAGCACACGCATTTTTTGCGGTCCGGAGCTGTAGGAGAAACACAAGTTAACTCAGAGACACAGACTGATGCGACAAAACCAGTAAGTAGGTGTGCAGCGCACACTGTAGTGTGTAGCACACAGGAGTATTAGCTTATTACAACTGATGAACTGAAACAAACGAGCATGCTGTGTGTGCAACAGCGCGACAAACATTACCTGTCCTTTTATTAACTGCACAAGTAGTGCTGGTCACAGCTGCTGGCTACCTGTGTAAGGCTGTCATGGGTCTGTAGCTCTGTCACCGTTTTAGGGAACATATTTAGTTTTAAAGTAAGTTTCCGGGCTTTTCCTGCCTTTCTGGAGGGATTATATTTCACTAAAAAACGATCTAATATGCATGTCCACATAATAATTATTATAATTATAATATATTAAAAAACACAAGCTGTATTTTAAAGAACATACATTAAGAAGCAGATTATATTAGATTTATATTTTAAATAAGACAAAATTTGGATTTTACAGCAGTAAAATGATTGTATCTCTACAGTTTAAACATGTAATAAGCTTTGCCCCTGCACAGAGTGGATAGTGAAACAAATGGAATCATCATAAATACATAATTTCATATTTATTACTTCCCCCTCCTCTTTGCTTTATTATTGTAGCTCTAGTAATAAATAATAATGTAAGGATTCTGGATCAGCACCATGATGCCCATAGTATATACAGTATTCTGAAGAAGGTCTAAAATGTCACTGTGTGTGCTTGCATGTGTGTGTTTTATTTAGCTGGATTTAAAAAAAATATTACTCATGATATAACATTGTGCAGACATGGCTGGTAAGGACATGAGGAGGAAACAGTAGGAGCTGTGTGAGGCTACTAAAGGCAGGGCTATAACATTTTTCTGTCATCATTTTATTATAGATTAAGTGCAAGAGTTGTTAGGTGTGGATAATTAGATTATAGTTTATTGCAATAGCAAGTTGTGCCTTGTTCTCACATAGCAAGTGGAGAGTGATATATGAAATGATGGGATGGAAGGAAGAAGAGAAGCAAAGAGTGATTCACAGGCAGAGCTGAGTTTATGTCACAGTTTTTTGTTGCCTTATGGTTCCAAGCGCTGTCACCAATCTTTGCATTTTGTTATTATCTCATGATACTTGTTTAATCAGCTACCATCTCTCCTGTGGACTTTTTAATGTCTACAGTCTCAGATCAACACAGCCCCGCCCTTCCCATATTAGATTCTTGATGAATGTGTGTTGTTGTTATTCAGCCTGGTTCAATGTGCCCCTTTTTAACTTTGAGCACCCGCCCCTTTAAACCTCTCTGCACGTCCCTGGTAAAAACAGATTCATTTTGAGCAAGAGAGAGACATTTATAACATGCAGCCAAAATTGATAGCCCCTGCCCTTTAAAATCACCTTTTATCCTAGTGGCCTCTTCGTGGTTCCCATTGGCGTATGGGATTCCTGAGTAATTTTTAGCTATCCTCAGTGTTTGCTATTTTACATTCAGTCCTGACTACCTTAACTCTATTTGTTAACTGTTTGTTAATTTGACTACAGTTCTCCAGTCCAAATGACATTATCCAAGTGTCCAAGTAACACCTCATTCTGAATAAAGAAGAAACAATCTGATGTTGATTTCATAATGTACTTAGTTCTCAATAAAAGGTTTACCTTCCATGTAGTTGAGCCAACTAGCAAAACAGCCAGCAAGCAATCGGACTGACAGAACACTTTTGGTGAGAAAATGTAAAAAAAAATTAGGTGATTAATTTATTATAAGTGGTCTTTCATTCTATCTCTAAATCTCATTTTCTTTGAAAGACACATTCTTATTGGGAAAAATGCATTTGTATTAATATGCTAGATACTTATAATTAATTTTTCTTATCTAAATAAACTTATTTTCTATAGAAGGTTTTTAAATGTCTTCTCTATTACAAAAACGTATATGGTTACAGCAACTGAATATTTTATTTATCTTTGAAGGTAGGAAACATCAGGCTGGGCACGGCCAAAACAACGAACAAAAAATTCAAGTAAGGAAACTGAACCAACTTTCCTTTCGTGAAAATCCAAAAAATAATCCAGGCCTCTCATTTGTCTCCCTAACCTAAACAGGAGAAAAGGTTTTAAAAGCCATAAGCTTCCTACAAAAATAGCTACCAGATCAATCAACAAAAGAGTCTATTTACAATATTTACAATATATAGAAAAATAACTAATCTAGTTCTTCTAGATACAAGAACTTCATCACACACAGTACATAACTCTGCACGAAGTAGGCGGAGCTACACTGGTCCTAATTTACAGGGAGCTTCATTCAACCGATGGCCAGCCTCCACCTGGAACTTTCATAAGGAAAAAAAAAGAGAGAGAGAGAAAATTAACAATGCCACCATCAGGAGTGAAAACAATAAACAAAATTATGACCTGGGTCATAACACCCCCGATTTAAAATCAAGCATTTCTACCCCTGAAGAAATGCTCAACCTAAATTCCTACATGGCATAGTGCATCTGACACAATATTATCAGCCCCTCTACGATTATATGATGATAAATATCAAGGTTAAAATCTTTCAGCAATATGGACCAGTGCATGAGTCCCTGATGTTATTGCGCATGGGAGACAGGAAATGTTGCAGTGCTAAAAGTAATGCTAAGGTTTCTTTTTCATTTGTGCTGCAATTCTTCTGATGTGTATTGAATTTCTTTGAAAAGCAGCACACTGGGTGAGCAACCTCCTGGAGAAGTGCAGCACCTGCACCATAAGAACTTGCATCCACCTCTAGCTTGAAAGCACAAGCAAAATCAGCAGCAGCCACCACTGGAGCACTGCACAGCCGGGCTTTGGCTGAGTCAAATGACTCCTGACATCCAGAAGTTCACACAAAAGTGTCGGCAGGACTTGACAAATCAGCTAAAGGAACAACCAACAAAGCCCAACTTGCAGAAAGCAAGATAGTAACCACACATACCCAGAAACTGAAAGCCAGGGTTCAAGCCATTTTGGATTTTCCTGTACCAAATGGCACACTTGCTCTTGACCTGCTTGTTTTCCTAGACAGTTGACCACAGCTTTGTCAGACTCACATTTTACACGATTTAAAGTCAAACATACACTCTCTAACCTGGTGAAGAATTCCTGCAAAGTGTCCATGTGCTCTGACCATGTTGATGAATAAACTACAATATTATCTGAGTATACTTTGCAGCTACTGACACCAGAGAGTACTCTATTCATCAGCCTTAGGACATTGGCTGCAGCATTTCATAACCCATATGGCATTACAGTATACTGTAAGAAGTGGTTCGGTGTCACAAAAACAGAGAAAATAAACAATGTGACCATCAGGTGTGGAGGAGCGAAATCAATACACGAAATCACAACCTGGGTCATAATATAGCATAGAAGATATTTTATCATTACTCTTTTATTCAAGTAGAATAACTGTATTCTTGTGCTAACAATGACAAGCTTGTATTATCTTGTCTTATCGTAATATCATGTGAATTGTATATCAGTGATTGCATCACGTCTCAGTAATTCTATTGTTTCAAAATTGACACACTTTGCTTAAATTTTCTTTTATGAACTAAAGCAAACACTTTAGACAGACTAAATGAAAATACACACTCAGTGGTTAGCACTAACCTTATAGTGTCTTCTTATAAACTGCATCAGTTCTTGTAAACAGTGTTTTCAGTTGTGTGAACAGGAAGACTGAGCTGAACAAGGTTAAACCACTAAATCTTCAAAACAGACCCTGATGACTCCGTAGCTTTCACATGAAGGCAGTTATGGACAGTAAATTAAAACCATGTATGTCAAAAATATATTTAACAGACAAACAACTGAGAAATAATAATGAAGAAGATTTGTTTTCCACATCCCTATTCAATTTCAAATCTTAGCGTCCTGTTGCTCTTGTACAGTTCTATGTATTCCAGGAGTTATAGGCTTTATTGTAGTAAATCCAGCCAGTGCACAGGTTGGTAGTTTCATGTACTCTTGTGGAAAAAAATGTGTACCTCATGATTCAGTAGTTTGTAGACCCTTTCTTACCAGCAATAGCATGAATGACATTATCCATGTCTTGCACTTCATTCAGGTTTGTGAGAATTTCTTTATGCATAGCTTGTTTAAGATTTTTTATGTTGTAGAGTTACTGGTATCCTTGTCCTATTGCATGCCTCAATTTCAGACATGCTTTACTTATCGGAGTGACGGCCTTACACTTGACTCTATGATGAGGAATTTCATCACCATGCTTGACAGTCTGTATGAGGTGTTTGCGCTGATATACAAAGAAGCAAAACTGATATGCTGATATGCAAAACATGGAGCTGTGTATTATTGCCAAATATTTTAGCTTTTTTTTTTCTATTTTATCCAATGGACATTGCTCCAATAGTCTTGTGGCTTGTAGTATCTAGGTATGAACACAAAACTGACAACACAACACAATGATAAAAACCAGCACTAAGAGACTACAAAGCAATCGTACAGTGATTCTACTTTAGAAACACGAACAGGTAGAAACCTAGCAGTTTAACTGCTAATCTGTTTTTTACCTTTTGAAGTTCAGGGTCTGGCTACTGGCCTGGGGTCAGCATTCATTCAGCTGGGTTTTTTACTAGCTTAGTGTTAGCATGTGTAGGAGTGTTTAGCTTATTTTAGAGTTTAGAAATGTGTTAACATAGAATGTAGAACTATTGTAGAGATACTGCCCTTAATATTATAAAGGCCTCATTGTGTTGTGAACTTAGGAGTAAGATTGTAGGAGACCCCTCCCCCACTGAGTGGAAATTCCCCAGAGGATGTTTAGGTTGGGGGTCTCAAGATTTGTAACTTATGACCTCTAGGGAGTCACCTGCACCCACAGTGTTTTAACTGTCACGCACACACATCCACACGCACACTCACTCATGTGCACTCACACATACACACAGGTATGCGTACACAGTCACACACGAGCACTCACATAGACACGTGGGAACGCGCACATGTAGGCACTCATGTGCTCGTGCACATAGACACAGACACAGAATTTGCAGCACACCGTGGGGGGGTTTATGATGGGGTCACTTCTATAAAGCTGGCTGGAACTAACAAAGGGGTGAAGATTTGGAGAGGGACACCGGCCTCATCTTCCCTTCTAGAAGTGCATGCTTAAATGAAGATGAATAAAGATTTTGTAAAAATGACTACTGAGTCCGGTGCCATCTCTGGATGCTCGAGGAATAAAAAGAACCGGGGTAAAACTGATTTCTCAACACATGCTCTCTGTGCAGATGCTTACAAAGAGCTGATGTTCTGCCACCCCTACTTAAATATCTAAATGATCCAGCTAATCCAAACTAGAGTGCGTTTTTGTGTCATTATCAACTACAATAGCAGTTTAGGGTTGTTGAAGTGATGTATTCAGCATGCACCACACACTTAACATTTTATCAAATGTTCAGTAATATATACTGTAGATAGTTTGGAAACCAACACGTAATGACTGCACGCCACTGGTGCAGTCATTACGCCATCGGTCTTCAGCCTTGGAATAAAAAATAAAAATACTGAAAACCTTATCAGCACACTAAATATACAACACCTTGCTATATTTCAATCTGGGTATTACTTTTAATTGTTTAAGAAAGAAGTTGCCACTGCTAGCTAAGTCACTTTTGAACGATGCTAATGAGGAAAAAAAAAAAAACCCCGGCCGAACAATGAGGCTGCTGTTGTAAAAACCCCAACTTTCTTGCATTGGCAATGGGTCGTTAAAAAAAAACCGAGCCTGCTTGCTGCTGCGCTGAGGTCTCACACACAACCTGTCGAAAGGGGAGGGGGTGCTGCTTGCAAATACATTTCTTTCATAATGATGTAAATCAAAGTGTATGTGTGTGTGTGATGCTAGCAGGCAAAACCTATTTTTTTTTTTTATTTTTTTTTTTTTTTAATGACAAGTTACCTTGCTCAGTGATTCTACTTGGTGTAATGTACTGTGAGCGTAGCTTCTGGCAAAGGTTTGTTTTGCCAACTTTTTCTAGTGTAAAGTAAATGCTTTTTTGTAAAACTATGTTTTGTGAATAGTTTAGACTAGTTTTGCTCTTTCAATAGCCTTCAATAGCATATCTGGCTGAATAAACTTATACTATGATGAGGTATCTGTCGGAGTAGTTATTTTGTGTCATAATTTAATCAAAATTACACATGACGGTCTACTAATCGGTCTTTAACCAAGATTATATTCGTCATTTTTATAAATATGATCACTAAAATGTTTTTAATATGTCATAAATGACATTATGGTTAATTTATATTTTATTTAATTATCTATTTTAAAAGATCGACCACATTTACTTTGATATATATTAAGTGGCTTAAATCTACCAAAAGTATATTCTTTATATTGAACTACTGCTATAATGACTCTGACTCTCCATCTTTCAGATTAGTAGATTTGTGTCAGTCTTACTGACACTGAGATGAGCCATATACACAATAGTAATGTTATCCTTTATTAGTTCTTTCTCCTTTCTCACACAGTTATGCGAACAAAGAAAATCATCCTTTTCTGCCCCCTGCTGTCACTCAGCTTGCGATACAGCTACACAGACCAAACATGTCCTTCCTCATAATTGCCATAACTGTAAAAAAAAAAAAAAAAGACTGTAAAAATATCACCTGGTCTGATGGATCTCGTGGTCAAATTTTTGCATGCAGCAAACAGCATGAAGCATGGATCCATCCTGTCTTGTCGGAATTATTTTCTTTGCCTTTTTTTGCCTTCAAGTGAGCATTGTTTAAGCGCCACCGCCAACCTGAGAACTTAAACCCTCTATGTCTATCCCCCATCTTCTGGTGGATGCCTTCAATATGATAACATGCCATGTTATCATACTGGTCCGGGACACGGTGCAGGTGAGATGGACTCACCTGCACGGCATCTACAATCACACCTCTCCAGCTTAAAACCTGTGTGTTAGAGTTTGTATTGTTGATTGTCATTTATGCTTAGAAATATTTAACCATAGATGCTTAGAGGTGTATAATCAATCGTGTAGTGATAAGTTGTGTGATCTTTAACAGCCTACAGAGGCTTGGTGTGTATTCCACACTGGAATGCACACCTACATCCTGGGAGCATGGGAAAGTTCGTACCTTGGTTAATTGTGTTATGGTAGGATTAACGTAGTTACGTTGGTTTTAGTTTAAGTGCTTTTTGTGTATAAATGAACTGCTGGACTTCCGTACTGTGTTATCTAGGATGAGGGGGGGTCTACCCTCTTCCTGACCAAGGATGTTTGCTTGTGTGCTTTTATGACCCTTTGATCAGCAGTACCCCCCCCCCCCCCCCCCCCCCCACACACACACACACACACACACACATCCACCACACACACACAGGCAAGGTACTCTTTGTGTGTATGTAGACGTCATATGTTAATGAACCTATGCATATTCATGTAACCTCAATAAAAGGACAGTGGTACGGGAGAACGGACGAGAGCAACTGGGGTCAAGCGAAGGGACGGCGCTTTGTCCGGTTCTCTCCCGTATACGAGTAACATGAAGAAGCTTGCCTATTTGTGTCTTGCTTTGCGGTGTAATTATATTGTCTTCAACGTTCCAGCGAATAGGTTTATGCTACAAACCTATCACTGTGCTCTTCTTGTGTTGTTGTTGGTGGTGATGTGTAGGGCTGGCAGCAGGAGAACTGCAGCTGTTGAATGTAGTGTTACAGCAACCGTGTAATTATTGTAAGAACAAATGATGCTGCGAAGCATGAAAATGCCATCAGGTCTGCCGTGGTGGTTTGGTTATCAAGTTTTTATTATTTATTTATTTTTTTAATAAAAATCTTAAAGTGCAAGCAAACCAGTAAACAAATTAAAACAAACAAGTACCGTTGAGAAACTATAATACTAAAATTACAATTAAAATTCTAAACAACAAAAACACCTGGTGTAAAATATTATTATTAATCCTTTATTTATCCAGGTAAAAAATCTCATTGAGATTAAAAATCTCATTTCCAAGAGAGACCTGGCATCATAGCAACAAAAGTCACATACCACATAGGTATATAACATTTAAAACAAATACAATATCGCATACAAACATGTGTAAAATATACAATAACAGATCAAATATAATTAATTAAAATATAATTAATATGTAAGCAACTTAACAACCCCCAAAGCCTCTAAGTCATGTCATGTGACAGTGCAGCACCTAAAGACAAGATGGGGGAGGAGGAGCAAAATGTTCCTGTTCTTCACTGACACGGGAGCGGCGAGTCCAGCAACCTGGCCGTTTCGTCTTTGCCGAAACCATTGCAAACGAGCAGAACTTAAAGTAAAGACTCAGTCTGCATGCCTAGGTCCTTGGAACTGATTGGAACACCTGAATTCAATGATCTGGATAGATGAATAGTTTTGGCCGTATAGTCCCTCTGTCACACTGCATCTCTGCTTCGGTTCAAATGGAGATTTACAGGTAATTTTAGCTATAGCCACAGCAACAATAGCGCTTAAAACAAAAAGCATTGCAGTATAACTTCTTAGTATATAATAACCCGCTGCCTTTAAAACAAGCCCTGTTGGTGTTAAGCTGAAGCTCATATGGGAAAACAATTGTCCGAAATGCTCTCAATAGATATTCTATTTTTTTTAACAAAAAAGAAAAAAGTTAATAACTTCGTCCTTTTCAAAGATAAGGTTTTGTGATTTAACAATTCAAATATTTATTGAAAGTCTGCTTGCCTGCATTTGAAAACAATTATTAAAACCAACATTTAAATATGTATTTCTATTTTGTTTAATTAACAAAGATTTATGTCATCTAAATACATAACTGGGTCACATGGTCATGTCTGAAATAATAATAAGACTTAGATTTACAATCAGTAGCACTGCAACACAGCCAAAAGAAACAGTATAAGGAGGACATTGTAATGCATCCAAAAAACAATAAAACTTGAAAAAAAAAATTCAAAAGGCTTCAGATTTATGTCTTAACTTTTTCTGTATTCAGATGCATTTTTCTGCTGTCAATAACCTGGAAAACAAACAAAAATGTGATGTTGTTTGGCTTGCTTTGATATCTACAAATGTCCCGTTGCTGTAGTCTGTAAGGCGAAAATTACCTCGGTCCTTCTTATGATATGCAACAGTAGCATATGTTGTTTTCTCTGGATCGGATTCATTTGTCCTTTTACAAACTGACAAATAAGAGAAGAACATGACAAACTATATGCATCAGCCACATACACTTTAATACTAAAGCAGTATGTAGACAGATACACTGTAATTACTAAGCACACAGACACAGAATATCACCTGTGTGAAAACAAAACAACGAATCAGCTTACTTAAACATGGCTATTATAGTTTCTGTGGTTATGTGCTTTCAGTTTCCTTTTAATGTAGAATGAAGTTCCTGCCACACAATGTTTCTCACTCATCTCAAAATGATCTGTACTAAAACTGCAATATAAGTAGTTCACCACAGTGAGTGCATTTACAAATGACAGCATGTCTATTCTGGTATAAGTAACACTCATGTTTGAGCAGAGATATAACGTCGTCGGTTCACTTCATTACCCTCAGGACAAAAAAATAGATGCGATAGATGTGAAATACGTAATAGTGAAAACCAGTGACTGGAATTAAGCAAAAATCTTAATAAAGGGTGCAACAGAAAAATAGTCTAAGTGCCTTTTGGTTTGATGAACTGCTGTACTTCGAGACCAGCAGGTTTAGGGAAGTCATTTATGGGGTCACACTCTGACCCCCCACACACACACACACACACACACACACACAAGGTACTCTTTGTTTGTATGTAGACGTCATATGTTAATGAACCTATGCATATTCATGTAACCTCAATAAAAGTGTTACGGGGGAGCGGACGAGAGCAACTGGGGTCAAGCGAAGGAACGGTGTTTGTCTGGTTCTCTCCCGTGCACGAGAAACATGAAGAACTTTGCCTACTTCGGGTCTTGCTTGCTGTGTAATTATACTGTCTTCAACGTTCCAGCGAATAGGTTCAAGCTACAAACCTGTCACTAGCCCTTATTAATGAAAAAAATATATTATCCATCCATATAACATATTTCACATATTTTGTGCTTCTGCCAGCGAACGACACAAAATAACTTAATGCAAATAAGTTACCTCTCTCAATCTTTGGTTTGACTGTGACAGCAGCATATGTAACACTGTCTGAATCAGCTACATTTGCTCTCTGACGTTCTGTAACAATATAAAAATACATTTCACCTCTTAATTCAACACAAGAAGCAATAAATCCTTTGATTAAGGGTAAGATGGAGCTAAGACATTATTATTATGGATATTAAAGGCTTTATACACATACAGTGGTGTAAAAACCTGTTTGTCCCTTTCCTGATTTCCTCTTTTTTTGCATGTTTGTCAGACAGCATCTCATCAGAATCAGGTCAGGACTTGTACTAGGCCACTCCAGAGTCTCCATTTTGTTTTTCTTAAGCCATTCAGAGAGGACTTACTCATTTGTTTTTGATCATTATCCTGCTGCAGAATCTTCAAGTGGGCTTAAGCTTGAGGTCATGAACAGCTAGCTGTACATTCTCCTTCAGGATATTTTGGTAGACACCAGAATTAATTAATTTAATTTATCACAGCAAGTCTTCCAGGTCCTAAGACAGCAAAACAGCCCCAGGCCATCACACAGCCACCACCATATTTTACTGCTGGTATGATGTGCCTTTTCTGAAATGTTGTGTTACTTTTACACCTGGCGTAATGGGACACACACTTTCTAAAAAGTTCAACTTTTGTCTTGCCAGTCCAAAGAGTATTTTCCAGAGTCCAAAAGTCTTGGGGATAATCAAGACGGTTTCTGGCAAAATTGAGAGAAGACTTTAAGTTTCTTTTGCTCAGCAGTGCTTTTCATCTTGGACATTTTTGCCCAGTCTATTTCTTATGGTGGAGTCATGAACACTGACTGTAACTGAGGCAAGTGAGGCCTGCACTTTTTCGCCATTATAATGGCTGTCATTGTGGTATGGTGGAGTCCCACAGATTTAGCTTAAGCTTTTCCAGTCTGATTGGTGCCAGTTACGTTTTTTCTCATTTCTTTCAGAATTTTCTTGGATACCGACATGATGTCATGTCATGGCATGAACAGGTGTGGCAGTAATTAGGCCTGTGTGTGGTTCACTTTTTCACACAGGGGGCATGTAGGTTTGGATCCCCAGCTTAATATTAAACACCTTCATTTAGAAACTGCATTTCATGTTTAATTACATTTTATTTGTCTAATATTTAAATTTGTTTGATGATCTGAAACATTTAAGTGTGACAAACACAAAAAAATAGGAATTCAGGATGGGGGCCAAAACTTTTTCACACCACTTTACATTATGCTACGTACATTATACTCTAACACCTACATGCATTACAATAGTATGCTTATTGCTATTTTCAACCACACTATGGTATAAAACAAGATATTATGTAATAAGTACCTGTTTTCTTGTTGTTTTTTCTGTCATTATCACATTTATCCATGATTAGATCAGGTACCCTGACATCTTCATACACTGAGATATAAAGTAATATTAGTAGAGTAGACATAAAAAGATACATACTTTAAAAATAGTAATCTTTACAATCTTTACAGTCGATGTATTCATTAGACTTCAGGAAAAAGAATTTCAATAAATTCAATAAAGTCTAGAGGCTTGACTTAATGCCTCACTTGAAATTACAACTATGCTTCAAGAGGAGTAATTATTGAAAAAAAATACTGAGCACACAGTATTATCTATAGTACTAATAGTATTTTTATGCAATATGGTTTCTGTTCATTTACCATGTGATTCTCACCTGGTGCTGATGTCCCCGAGAAAGCCCATGCTATTAGATAGAAAAATAGATAAACAGAGAGATCAAATGTGAGAACTACCAAATGTGTTGGGTTTTAGAAGGATTCCTTTATAGGGAAGCATTCTATATCGAATAAAGTAAATCATTTTTTCTATACCTCTATTTTTCCGGCAGTAAAGTGCTCCAATAACTACCAGCACAGCTACACCTAATATGGTAAAGACAGACGGCAACAAGACTGAGGGCTCAGTGGAGTTGGGTGTCTCCTCAGGAGTTCTTTCGTTATCGGTAGGTATTGTTTCTTGAGGTGTAGTAGGAATATTCACTGCTAACACAATAAAAGCATTAGTATGGCAGTATTCAAGTTTCCTCCTGGAGATTATCAGTCAAAGAAAAAAAATCACTTATCATTTTATATTTTGTGACACTATAATGTTTCATAATTAATGTCATTTTGTCAAACAGATCTTGGCAAAAAAATCAACCTTTTTGTTTTGTCTCAATTGACTTTTTTGTTTTCCAGATTGTCATGCAGGCAATAAATTAAAGATTTTTTTACTAGAAGATGAATCCTGGTGAGCCTTGGTTTATATGGTACATTGCGATTTTGTTTTAGCATCACATCTTTTAGACTAATTATTGCGTAAAGCTAAAAGAGCCGAAGAGGGGAAGTACTATGTGTGTGCTCTTTCTTTTATACACAATTATACGTCAAATATGTGGTTATTACTCACCCCCAACAGTCAGCCAACTCTCTGGTGATTTCCCTTGAGATTCAGTAAAGATGCACTTGTACAGTCCTTCATTAGACTTGGAAAAATTGGGAATGGTTATTTCTCC
Organism: Diplotaxodon limnothrissa; assembly: GCF_057381915.1. Classification (NCBI taxonomy): domain Eukaryota; kingdom Metazoa; phylum Chordata; class Actinopteri; order Cichliformes; family Cichlidae; genus Diplotaxodon; species Diplotaxodon limnothrissa. The sequence goes on from NC_140598.1 coordinate 34,224,479, forward strand.
TACATATCCAGTTTCCAAGTAGTGGCCATCTTTATAAAAATCAGCTGCAAGACTGGAAGGTATTCTTTTTTTCTTGCAGCCCAAAGCAATATTGTCTCCCTCCATAACAGGAAAAGCAGGAATCTCCAGGATCACATCTCCACCTAAAAAAAAAAAAAAGACAGCAACAATTATAATGATGAATACAGTGACCCCCCCCCCCCAAAAAAAAAAAACCAAACAAAACAAAAACCAAAAAAAAACAAAGATAAAAATTCCATTTAATACAAAGTCCATGTGCAAATGTGACTAAAGTGAAGATGACTGTAAAAATATTTTTAACTGAAGGCAATCTTGAGATTTTGACATAATACTGGGATTTTTTAAATTGGCGGTTACTAAACATACTAGTGATGGTGATGTTGACAGTGCTGCTTTTCTCTCCGTCTTCATTTTCGCACCAGTATTCTCCACTGTGTGACTTAAAGGCAGGTTTAATGTTCAAGGTCCTTGCTGATGTTTCCCACTGAGTAGAATTTAAACCAAGCTTTTTGATCACTCTCCATTCTGCTGGGCCATGAAACCCCGAGCAGTTTAATGAGATGGAGTCATATTCAAAGAACTGAAGTCTGTTTGGATGAACATGAAGATAAGCTCCTTCTGCTACACAGATAATTACAAAAAGAAGAAGAAGAAAAGAAAAGAAAAAATAAAGTCAGTTGATATTCACTGTTCAAAGAAAAGTGAAGTGAAAAAGTCACATGAAGTTACACGAAAAGCAAAGACAACCACCATTGTTCAAATTATGAACCTCAGGATAGAAAATACAAACAGTAACTACATCCTCATTTTTTTTACTATTTATATATCAAAAATTTCTCCTTACATTTCTGAACAAAGCACCATTTCTGATCTTCAGCTATGAGCAGAAAGAGTATCATCACCACTGCAGACACAAAAAGAAAACCTTGATCAACACAACTAGTCGATATCAAATTTAGCTTTTAGTGAGATATTTCAACCATTTTCCAACTTTTTCAATAAATACATATTGTAAACACTGACTAAAAGTAGGATTCATGTTTTGATAACAGTAATATATTATGTAATCACACACACTAATTCATAATTCAAACACGTGAAATCTGTGCTTTAAATTTTTACAGTAGTTAAACACGTAGACAAAGACTGTTTTTGTTGTATTTTAAGATTTTGAAATTGAATTGAGATGGAAAGAAGAATCAGTACTTACTCTGTTTCACACCCAGCCCTGTGACCTCCATGTTACCCCTCACATGTCTCAACATATCACTGAGTAAAAGCACAATATCACAGATGCGAAGGTGCAGTACTTCCTTTTTCCTGTTCAGTGTAGAAGCTACCTCGACTTCTGGGGATTTTTTTTCCTCCACGTGATTAACTTTTATGGGGAACAAAGGGAAACTTGTAAATAACTCATGAGAGAATAAAGTTACGTTGAAACCAAGCACACCATTGTTTTTCTTGTGACATTACCAATAAGTTTGATGTGTCACATGGCCTTCTTCCTATTGGAAAAACAAAAATTATATCCAAGATGGCCGACTTCTAAATGGCCACCATGGTCACCACCCATCTTGAGGAGTTTGCCCCCTCACACATACTAATGTGCCACAAACAGGACTTTAATATCACCAACCATTCCCATGTTATTACGGTGTATCCATATAAATGGCCCACCCTGTAGTTTAAAAGACCATTTAGAGCGGTATGTAAAAGATTTAAAACCCATTTGCTTATGAATACTTAACTTTCAGCTCCCAAAAAGTTGATTCTGTTCACTGAGAATCCTCAGTGATAGCAACCCCACCAGGTGTGGAAGGCCCTCATCAACTACAAAGGCCAGAACCCCCCAACTTCTGACAGGAGCCTTAAACTCGCAGGGGGGTCTTCCTTTCTCAGTTTCAGACCACCCCTCCCTGACCCCCCCTCACCCACCACACCCCCTCTCCCTCAAGAAACATGAGGTCAGGACAAGACTGAGAGCGCAGACCAACTGGCAGGAATCCTCAACAGGCTGTTTAACCTCTCAATCAGGTCCCACACCTCCAGACTCACAAACAGCTCCTTCCCCTGGGCCATGCGGACTGGCAGTAAACACTGTCCCCCCACACCCCACTCTTGCCCACCCACCTCACCAATCTGAGCCATGGTTTGAGTAACCCCCATCACTCAGGAAACTCATACAGAGACTTCAGACACAGACTAAGTCTATGTGCACTACTTCCGAGCACTTTGAAACTATATTGTTGTCTAATGTGTGCCTTTATTATTTTTGTATACATTTCTCTTGTTTTGTATATATCACTCTTGATTGTGTATATTTTTTCTGTTTACTATCTATTCCTGATGTCTACTATTTATATACTTATTTTATATACTTATTAAAATACTTATTTTCCACCCTAATTTACGAATAAATTCTTTACAAATCCTACCATATGGATTCATGGATTTTTTTTTCACATTCTGTCTCTCACAGTTGAAGTGTACCTCTGGTGCAAATTACTGACCTCTGTCATCATTTTAATTAGGGGAACTTGCACAATTGGTGGCTGACTAAATACTTTTTTGCCCCACTGTAAATGCATCTTTTGGTAGCTCAATCCTATCAGAATATACCAGAAGATCCTCCTCAATCAGGTTAGACCAATTTTCCCCTCAAATGTATTATTAATCGAAGGCAATTTGCCCAAATATACAGATAAAGAGATACAGGCACATGATCAGTAAGAGCAAGATGCTAATTAATGCTCATAAACTCTAATGAGTCCTGAGCTGTGCAGATACAATGATCTAACTATGATGTTGTGTGCAATGCTTCTCTAATATGTGTGTAGCTATTATCAGGCAAAAAGACTTTACTGGAGAGATTTAAGCCATTATCAGAGCAGCACTGCAGTAAATGACTTGCAAATAAAGATCTACCATCAGATACATCCGCATTCCGACACTTGCCCCAACCTGATGCAGAAGCCGGGTCGCCTGGATTCCGCCAGAGATTCTGCAGGAGCCGATGCTGCTGTCTACATTGGCTTACTCTAACCCCATTTAGCTACCCCTGTTGCTTGTCATGGGTTTTCATGGTGTTACAGTGTGAACATTTATGTGCTTTTTGTACTAAGGAGTTTTTGTTTTCTGTTCTCATACTGATCCCCTATAAGGAGCTCAGTCTGAGTGGAGTTCTCTTTTTTTCTCCTCCTCTTCCCTACTGTGTTGTACGTTTCACTGTTTTTCTTTAATGCTACCTGTTCTGACCTGTCTCCCCGGTGTGATGTTTTTGTAATGTGTGTATGATTGGAAGAGGTCCAATTTCACTGCAGGCAACTGCAAGCGACAAATAAAGTTTCATCATCATCATCATCGATCAGGGGATGACGGTTGGGCACGCAGGCCCTTTTCTACTGTTTAGGAAGCCGCCAGTGCTGTCGGCTCCTGTGCGTCTTCATCCTCCCATCTTAATATTCTACATATTTTTCTATTCTATATTCTAGTTTTTATATTTTTACAATGCTGTCTGCCTGATTTTTTTGTTGTTGTTTTGCAGATTTGTCACACGTTTCAGATCAATCACAATAGACGACGATAACATGAGTAAATATAAATTGCAGTTTTAAATAATGATTTCATCTATTAACAGAAAAAAATCTATCAAAACCTATGTGGAAAAAGTATGTGACTCAAAAAAAAAGTTGTGCCACCCCCTTCACCGCCAAGTTTTCTTTTCCTTTTTTCTTTTATATTTACTTTTCCTTCTTTGCTCCCATTTATCAATTTTATGATCATTTAGTTTTTATGATGTCTTTACATTCCTCCACAATAGCAAGATTTTATAAATGGACTTTGACAAGGCAACTTACTTTCCTCTGAGGTGAGCTGACATTCTGCCACACTCCATGGTATGTACGTATGTTTTGATAAAATTCCTGTTATCAGAATCAGAATCAGAATACTTTATTGATCCCTGGGGGAAATTATTTTTTGTTACAGTGCTCCATTTTAAACCAACATTAAGACAAGACAGACAATACACTAACTAAGAATAGTACAATATATACATATATATACATACATACATACATACATACATAAGTCACTCATAAATAAATAGTTGGAAAGAAACATGTGTAGCTGTAGCAGCAAACAGTGTGTTAAGTGGATGCGTTGTACAGGGAGATGGCCACAGGCAGGAAAGATTTCCTGTGTCGTTCAGTGGTGCTTTTCGGTAATCTCAGTCTCTCACTGAACGTGCTCCTGTGACTGACCAGCATGTCATGGAGTGGGTGGGAGGTGTTATCCAACATAGTCTTTATCTTGAACAGCATCCGCCTCTCCGACACCACCTTGAGGGAGTCCAGCTCCATCCCCACAACATTGCTGGCCTTACGGATTAGTTTATTAAGTCTGTTGGCATCTGCGACCCTCAGCCTGCTCCCCCAGCATGCAACAGCATAGAGGATCGCACTGGCCACAACAGACTCATAGAAAATCCTCAGCATTTTCTGGCAAATGTTGAAGGACCTCAAAAAATAGAGACGACTCTGGCCCTTCCTGTAAAGTGCTGTGGTGTTTTTAGCCCAGTCCAGTTTATTGTCAATGTGTACTCCAAGGTATTTATAGTCCTCCACAATGTCCACACTGACCCCCTGGATTGAAACAGGGGTCAAGTGTTTCCTGGTCTTCCTGAAGTCCACGATCAGTTCCTTGGTCTTTGCCACGTTGAGCTGCAGATGATTCTGCTCACACCACGTGACAAAGGAGTCGACCACAGCCCGGTACTCTGTCTCATCATCCCTGCTGATGCATCCAACCACCGCAGAGTCATCAGAAAACTTCTGAAGATGGCAGGTCTCTGTGCAGTGGCTGAAGTCTGTGGTGTAGAGGGTGAAGAGGAAGGGGGAGAGGACAGTCCCCTGTGGTGCCCCTGTGTTGCTGATCACCTTGTCAGACACACACTGTGGGAGACGTACATATTGTGGTCTTCCTGTCAGGTAATCAACAATCCAGGACACCAGAGAAGCATCAACCTGCATCGCTGCTAACTTATCACCCAGGAGGGTCGGCCTGATGGTGTTGAAAGCACTGGAAAAGTCAAAAAACATGACCCTCACAGTGCTCGCCGGCTGGTCCAGATGGGTGTAGACACGATTGAGCAGGTAGATGATGGCGTCCTCAGTTCCGAGACGAGGCTGATAAGCGAACTGAAGGGGATCCAGATGTGGTCTTACTATGGGTCGCAGCTGGTCCAGGATGAGCCTTTCCAGGGTCTTCATGATGTGGGAGGTCAGTGCCACGGGCCTGTAATCCTGGGGGCCACTGGGACGAGGCGTCTTTGGTACAGGGACGAGGCATGATGTCTTCCACATCACCGGGACCCTCTGCAGACTCAGACTCAGCATAAACAGTTTATGAAAGACTCCACACAGCTGGGGGGCACAGGTCTTGAGGACAAGGGGACTCACTCCGTCTGGTCCAGCAGACTTGCCTGAGTGAAGTCTCCTCATTTGCATCTCAACCTCGTATTGAGTGAAGGTGATGGGTGGGGGAGGGGTGTCAGGAATCTCACAGGAGGCAACATGTGAAGAGAGAGGCTGGCACAGTGGTGTGGCTCTGGATTCCAGGCTGACGACAGGTGAGGTTGTGGGGGTGGGAGCAGACACTGTGGTGTTGAATCTATTGAAAAACAGATTCAACTCATTGGCTCTATTCTCACCTCCCTCAGCTTCCCTGCTATTGGTTGGCCTGAATCCAGTGATGGTCTTCATGCCCCTCCACACCTCTCTCATGCTGTTCTGCTGGAGTTTCCACTCCAGCTTCCTCCTGTAATTGTCCTTAGCCTCTCTGATCTTGTCCTTTATTAACACCTGGATCTTCCTCACCTCCTCTTTGTTGCCCCCTCTGAAAGCCCTCTTCTTGTTGTTGAGGAGCGCCTTGATGTCCTTAGTCACCCACGGCTTGTTATTTGGGTAACAATGAACAGTCTGAGCTGGAACAATGGAGTCGGTGCAGAAAGTTATGTAGTCTGTGATACACTCAGTAAGCCCATTGATGTCCTCGGCGTGAGGCTCACAGAGTGTTTCCCAGTCGGTCACCTCGAAACAGCCCTGTAGTTCTGCTAAGGCCTCCTCTGACCACCTCCTGACAGTCCTGGTGGTCACAGGTTCCCTCCTCACAATTGGCACATAGTGGGGGGTCAGGTGAATCAGGTTATGATCTGACCTACCAAGTGGGGGGAGGGAGGAGGAGCTGTATGCATCCTTGACGTTAGCATACAGTAAGTCTTTTTTTTTTTTTTTTTTTTTTTTTTCTTCTTCTTTTTTTCTTTTTCAACAATACAAATCTAACAGGCCGCTTGTGATTTTTCGTTTTTATGGGCCGATGGGGTTTTATTTATTTTCTTTTTTCCCTTTTTTTTCCTTTTTTTCTTTTTTCTTTTTTATTTTTTTTGGCCTGTCCCGTTTGGCTCTTTTGCCATCAGAATTGTTGTCTAAAGGCAAAGAAAGATGCCCAACGGATTTACTTTACCAAACTGACCATCCCAGCCTTGCCGTAATGGTCCATTTGATTCACCTTTTATTGTTTATTTTATTTTCACTTACTGAATACGGGACAGACTTGACTGGGGGAAAGAAGGGGAGAAAGAAAGAGGGAAAGAGAAACAGCTGAGAAGAGGGACGGGGGAGAAGGGCAAAAGACAAAAACCAACAGAACGGGCAGAGAAAAAAAAAAATGCATATATCAATCACCTGGATCACCTGCTGAGAAAGAAAAAAGAAAGCAAGCAGAAGAGAACAAGAGTAATAGAATAAACAACATCACAATGATATATGGGAATATGACAGTAAATACTAAATGTTAAACATTATTGTACAGCACATAAGATCAACAGAACACAGTGTGCTTTGAGGTAGGAGCCAAAAAGGGTGTAGTTTGTGGGTGTGATCACCCGTGTGTACACCTGTGAGCATGGACGCGCTTGTTTTTTGTTTTTTAAAAGGTTCCTTCATGTAATAATCTGCTAGAGGGTGTGGGGGGGCCACAGCCCCGTCCTCCAGGGCGTGAAGCAGGTGTGGAGGAGATCAAAACTCCAGACATCCAGAGGCCCCCAGAACACAAGAGACCAAGGAAGACCAACAGAGGGGCAGCTGCGCCACTGTCCCGGAAAGAGCTGAGGAGAGTCCCAGATGAGGGCTCACTCAGCAGCCGCGGAGCAGAAGCCAGGGGGAGTTGCAGTGACGCGCCCGTGAGCTCCGCCGGCAGCCAGCTGCGCCTGAGTGACCGAGCCCCAGGCCGAGAGGCCGGGGTCACCCCACCTCCGAAGTGGCCCGAGCGAGCCCCAGGCTCCAGGCCCCGATAAGCGGCCGCCAAGGAGTGAGCCGGTGTGTACCCGGACGCCCATCCCCGGACACAAAGAACCACCAACGCACCGATGTCTGAGGGGGTCCGCCACTGGCAGGGGAAGTGGTGGTAGGGGGAGATAGGCCTCCAAACCTTGGAGGGCCTAAGATGTCCCCAGAGAGGTGGCGCCTGACACCCAACCTGACATATAGACACAGACATACAGGCACACACAGATACAAACATCCATTCCCACCCTCATGCTCTCATATGCACTTACTCCACACTCAACCAACGTGGAGACAGACATAAAGAGACGTTGTACACACGATCACACTCCCCAAGCGTACTCTACAAACCGGGTCTAGGTGCCCCCGCCCCTGGAGGGGGGAACTGCACCCAGACCCAGGTGGTGTTTCCCTTTTCCCTGTGGTGGGGGGAGGCAGACCGCCCCGACTCCGCAGCAGCAGGAAGGCTCCACACTCCAGACCGCAGTCGGACGGCCAACTCCTCCTCCTAGTCCTAGCCCCCCTGCTCCAGCAGGTCGCAGAGAACGGGGGTGAGAGAAGACTCCGAACCTCCCTCCACCCGCTCATTGTAATGTTGATGCATGTGTGTTCTAAGGTGCATTTAAAACCCAGGAGGGCTTGGAGCTACCTGCCAGAGAGCAGCAGGTAAGCGCATGGTCCCTCCTGCTAGCCCTCAATGTCTACGTGTATTTAAAATTGAGAGGTGGGCAACGATGCCAGGGGTGGGGTGTACACCCTGATGGTACTTTGGACTCCGTGTATCGTGCCCACCCCCAAGATCCTATATGTATGTGTAATGAGAGTGTGAGTAATGTGAATGTCTAAGTTGTGGGATAAAATTGAGGCAGAGGCAGCCAGAAGGGGACAGAGGGGGGGGTAGCCTCCTCTGCACCCTGGTGACATACCCCTACTCCAAGGCCCTGCATGTGTGGGTGGTTGTGGTGGAGCGGGAAGAGGGAGGCAGCTGGAGATGGGGAAGGAAGGGAGGGGCAAGTGACCCCAGTAGGCACCCCCATACTCCGCGACCCGCCAGGGAAAGGGGGCCCAGGCCCATCCAGACCGGGCCCAGTGCAGCAGCGCCGCCCGGCCCCACAGAGCCCGGGACAGTCCACCCAACCCCACCACAGAGAAAACTGCACCCACCCCACCATCCACTCATCTTCCAGACTACATAAGACAATAAACACCCAGGCTGAAATCTTCCTCCACCTCTCCTGTATCTCCCCCTCCTGCAGAGGCAGCTCCTGAGGAGAGGAAAGCTCCTGCAAGATGTGACAATCTCCCCCACCAGTTGAAGAGCCCCCCAGGTGGCTCGACGCACCGGCGGCACCCTGCTCCAGGGCTGGGCCCCCATGCACCCACCCGCCCACAACCCCGGCAACACACCAACCAGGACCCAAGCCCCCGAGGCCCGGTCCGGGTCCCAGCCCAGAGACGGAGCGCCCCCAGAACCTCACGCCCATCCCGGACCCACCCAGGGGCAGCCAGGCTACCAGGTCAGTAACCCACGTCCGTCAGCACAGACCCTCCCCTAGCCCCGCTGCACGCAGCCGCGAGGAAACAGTCACCGGAGAGCCAACAGAGCCCCTAACCGGACATGACTGCTACCCCGGGTTGAGCCCCCCAAGGAAGATGCCTCCGGGGAACCCCCCCGACGCCCTAAGCCTGTCCCTACCCCCACACCAATCACAACAGTGAAGGCGGGACCAAACTATGACCCCCCACCCCCACTAGGTGATGGAGCTGATCAAAGGAGCCCAGAGCAATTGATCTGATGTGGTGGCAGAGGCTGTATCAAGACTAATGTAATCTAATAGATAATTTCTATATTGGTTAGAATTAAGATTATTTTTATTTTTCCAGTTCATGAGGACTGTTTTCTTGGCTATGCATAGGGCAGTGAAAACCATATGGGCAATATTCTTTTCTGAAGTGACATTATCTAAGCTGCCCAACAAACACACTAAGGGGGAAGTTGGAATGTTACATTTCAGACACTTCGATAAGTCTTCACATATCTCGCGCCAAAACTTCTGAACTGGTGGACAGAACCAAAGAGCGTGGATATAATTGTCCGGTGAATTGGTTTGGCAGTGTGAGCAGTTGTTGGTAGACGTAAAGCCCATCTTGAACATCCGATGACCTGTATAGTGCACTCTATGTAGTATTTTGTATTGAATTAATTGAAGACTGGGATTTCTAATTAGATGAAAGGTTTTTAAGCAAATCTGAGACCAGAAGTTTAGGTCTAAGTTAACTGATAAATCCGCTTCCCATTTTGCAATAGGAAGTGATATTGATTCATCTGTTTTAGAAAGCATTCTGTATATTTTGGATAGTAATTTGGGGGGTTTAAGAGTAAGAAATTGAACCACACTTGGTGGTGTTTGTAGTTCAACTTGACCCGGTTTAAATTTCTTTTTTAATATGGATTTAATTTGTTGATATTCTAAAAATCTTTTCTTGTTGATCCCATATTGTGTAACTAGTCCGTCAAATGAAATAAATTCTGTTCCTTCTAGTATATGTTCTAAATATTTGATTCCTTTATCACTCCAATCTGAAAAGTTTATCATATTATTGTTTTGTAATATGTCAGGGTTGTTCCAGATAGGTGTACGTTTGCATGGGATTAATGAAGACGCCGTCAATTTTAGAAACTCCCACCATGCTGTCAGAGAAGAGCTGATGTTGATGCTTTTAAAGCATTCATGTCGTTGGATGTTTGAGCTGATAAATGGTAGGTCTGAGATCTCTAGATTATTGCAGAGTGCTTGTTCTACATCTAGCCAAGGTTCATCTAAGAGGGTGTGTTTTAGCCATCCTGAGATAAACTGAAACCTGTTGGCTAAGAAGTAGTGCTGAAAGTTAGGCAGTTCTAGTCCTCCTTTATCCTTGGTCTTTTGTAGTGTTTTTAAGCTTATACGTGGGGGTTTATTTTTCCAAAGGAATTTGGACATACATGAATCTAGAGATCTGAACCAATCTTGTGGCGGTTTAGTTGGGATCATTGAGAATAAATAATTTATTTTTGGTAAGACCATCATTTTTATAGCGGCAACCCTTCCCATGAGTGATATGGGTAGACATTTCCATCTAGCCAGATCATCTTCTACCTTCTTTAAAAGTGGGATATGGTTTAATTTAGTTAGATCTGCAAGCTTGGGAGAAACATTAATACCTAAATATTTTATATTTCCCGATTGCAGTGGTGTAGAAGAGGAATTATGGAAGGAGCAATTAATCGGTAGGACTGTAGATTTTGACCAGTTAATTGAGTAATCTGATATTCTTGCAAAAGAGTTTATCAATTCAATCACCCCAGAGATATTGGTTTGTGAATTTTGGAGAAAGAGTAACACATCATCCGCATAAAGGCTGATTTTATGTTCCACGTTCTTGCATTTTATGCCCTTAATTACTGAATTCTGTCTAATTGCTGCTGCTAGTGGTTCAATAAAAATTGCAAATAGTGAAGGGGAGAGTGGGCATCCCTGCCTGGTGCCCCTCAAGAGACAGAAGCTGGAGGATGTCTGGTCATTTGTTCTAACACAAGCTGTTGGGGAATTATATAATATTTTTAACCAGTTTATGAAAGAGGATCCAAAACCAAATTTGTGTAAAGTTGCAAATAGAAATTTCCAGTTAACTCTGTCAAATGCTTTTTCTGCGTCTAAAGAGAATATTGTAGTTTCTAGGTTTTTACTGTATGAGTAGTCTATCAAATTAAGTAATCTACGTGTATTTGTTGATGAGTGCCTACCTTTTATGAAACCAGTTTGGTCAGGATGAATTAAGAGGGGGGTTATTTTCTCCAGTCTCTTTGAGAGAGCTTTGCAGATTATTTTAAGGTCTACATTTATAAGGGATATTGGACGATAGCTTGAGGGATATACAGGGTCTTTGCCTGGTTTTAGCAGGAGATTAATGTTTGCAGCATTCATATTTGATGGAAGTCTGCCCTTTTCTTTAATTTCCAACAACGTTCTGTAGAAAACTGGTGCTAGAATCGACCAGAATTCTTTGTAGAATTCTGCAGGAAAGCCATCTGGACCTGGAGCCTTATTATTGTGCATACTTATCAGGGCTTCCTGGAGTTCACCTGGTGTCAGTGGTGAATCCAGTGCCATTGCTTGAGTGTCCAATAATTTTGGAAGAGTTATGTTGTCCAAAAACTGATCAATTTCTTTTTTAGATGAGTTTATTTGTGGTGAATACAACGTTTTATAGAAATCCCTGAAAATGTTGTTTATTTGTATCGGTTCATATAATGTGTTCCCAGATGAATCTTGAACAGCACATATAGTTGTTTTTTCTTTATTTATTTTTAGCTGGTTTGCTAGAAATTGACCGGATTTATTACCATGTTCATAATTTTGTAGGCGTAGTCTTTGTACTAAGAATTTTGTTTTTTTATCAATTATCTCATTTAATTCTAGTTTTGTTTTGCGTATTTTGTTCAATGTTTCCTAATCTTGGTGGGACGCGTAGGCTTCTTCTAGTGATTTGATGTTTTTTTCTAATTCCTGAATATTTTTGTTTTCTTTTTTCTTTTTATGTGATGAGAAAGAAATTATTTTACCTCTCATCACAGCTTTCCCTGCTTCCCATAGAACAGAAGCTGATGTTTCGGGAGTGTCATTATAGTTCAAATATGAAGTCCACTCTTTTTTAAAATATTTAATAAAGTCTTCATCTTTAAGTAGTGATATATTAAATCTCCAGTTTTTTCTTGGCGTAGTATTATTCTTGTGCATTAGTGTTAAAGATACAGGACCATGATCGCTGACAGCTATAGGGTGAATCTCAGTGTCTGAAATGTCGTTCAGCAGTGAGCTGCTGACCAAAAAATAATCCAGACGAGAGTAGGAGTGATGGACATGTGAGAAAAAAGTATATTCCTTACTGGTGGGGTGAAGGGAGCGCCATGCATCGCAAAGACCAAAGTCGCTCATATACTGTTTGATTATATTTGTGGACTGCCAATTACGCTGAGTTCCCGCTGTATTGAGCCTATCCATGTCTTCATTTAGTCCAAGGTTGAGGTCACCTCCAAGTGTGCCATCTAAGTGTTCAGAGAGTGCACTGAAAAAACCGTGAAAGAATGAGGGATCATCAACATTTGGACCATATACACTTGCAATACATAGCTTTTTATCACGTATAGATAGTTTAATGATTAAGAATCTGCCCTCTGGATCTATAACTGTATCGAGTACTGTGAAATTAATATTTTTATGTATTAAAATTGCTGCTCCCCTTTGTCTAGAATTATAACAAGCTGAGAACACATTAGGAAACTCAGGTGTTTTAAGTTCATTCGAACCTCTAAGAGGTCTGTGGGTCTCTTGTAATAGCACAACATCTGCCTGTAGTTTTTTGAGTTGGTTAAATATTTTTAACCTCTTTTCTCTGGAGCCAGCTCCATTTATATTCCATGTAATGAACCTCAGTGTACCCATAGATGTTTGTGTATAACTAGGGATGTATGCTGTGTGCGTTGCTTAGACAGGTGGAGAGAATACGTCACTTGTTCATAAATAAAGAGAAGGAGAGAGAGAAAAAATGTGTGGCGAGATGCTCCCTGAGTCTGACTTTGTGTATGCATAGTTACTAATATGAGTAGGCTTGGCTTAAGTGTGTGTGTATCTTATATGACTGTGTGCGCTGTCTGACTGATGTAAATGTGCTGCCGTTGAGCGCATGGTGCGTATGTGTCGAAATAAAGGATGTTTGTGGATGAGTGTCGAAGCAGGTGATCGAGGCAGTGAAAGGAATAAAGAAAGAAACCAAGGACAGGGGTGAGCAGCATAAAACCAAGAGGGGGAAAAGAGAGGAGGAAAAAAAAAAAAAACGAGAAGAAAAAAAAAAACAGAAACAAAACGTAAACATTCCAATTAAATCACTGACGGAGAGTGACGGTGTTAATTCTGCTATGAAATCACACTTTAAGATGCGATTTGATACTGGTAAGTTAAACAGATGTTAATGCAAGTTAGTGTGAGTGGATAGGGAAATGGTGTAGCTGATTCTTATCTGGTGTGAGGTTAATACAGCCACGGAGTGATGTTGGGGTCGCGGTGGAGCTGTCCGTCCACGTACAGCCGGTCCACAGCGATGACAGCGCGGGAGCCCTTCTGGATGAAGCCGCGTCGGATTGGGAAGAGGACCCTGCGTCGTTCCAAGATCTCTTTGGGGAACTGGTCGTTCACGCTGAAGTCCGTTCCTTTTAATTCCCTGCCGCGGCTTTTCACATGTTGCTTTTGTTTGAAGTGGCCGAATTTGGCCACGATAGGACGTGGTCTCCCGGCCGTAGCCCGAATGGGGCCGAGGCGATGTACCCAATCGAAGACGATGTTCTTCACAGTGTCCTCCGGCAGCTTCAGGTGGGTTTTGATGAAGCTTTTTACCGTGGTCTCCGCGTCCTCTCCAGCGGCTTCTGGAATACCAGAAAATACCAGATTATCACGCATGCTACGAGCTTGTAGATCGATAACTGTTTCTTTTATTTTTTTATTTTCTCTATTGAGCTGGGTAACATTATCTGTGAGACATTTCACTGACTCCCTTAGCGTGGCATTTTCAGCAGCAAGCGTTTCCACCAGTCTAAAGTTTTCTCTCCCCAGGTGGGACAGTCCACATATTGTTTGAATGTTGGTAGTGTATTGTCCAGTGATACATGGTTGAAGTCACCCGAGATCACAATAAAGGCACTCGGGTGCTGAGTCTGTAGCCGAGCTATGGCAGAGTGGATAGTGTCACATGCAGCTGTGGGGTTAGCAGAGGGGGGAACATAAACAGCCACCAAGATGACGTGAGAGAATTCCCTGGGTAAATAATACGGCCTGAGTCCAACAGCACACAGTTCAGTGTCCGGGCAACAAATCTTTTCTTTGATTGTTATGTTGGCAGGGTTACACCACCGGTTGTTAACTAGAACAGCAAGCCCACCTCCTTTCCGCTTACCGCTAGCGATGCTGTCCCTGTCCGCCCGAACAGTGTGGAAGCCTTCCACGGAAGCATTCTCATCGGGAATGTCCTGGTGCAGCCATGATTCGGTGAAACACATCAGGCTACACTCTCGGTATTCCCTCTGACTCCGTACCAGTGCTGAGAGCTCGTCGATTTTAATTGCCAACGATCGCACATTACCCATCACGATAGACGGCAGACACGGTTTAAACCTCCTCCTCACTTCGAGCCTCCGCTGTCTCACCGTCACCTTTTTTCTTCTCTTCTGTCCTTGACCTCTGCATCCCCGATGTGTTTTCCTCCAAATTTCAGCTGGTACTTCTGTGGGCCTGGCCAGCGAGCCGGCCGGCATCAGGGCGATCAGCTGATCTCTGGAGTAAACAGTCCGTGTGTGATAATTAATGATAATTTACAATGACAGTAATACCTAACAATGCATAACAATTCATATTATCTTACAATTTATTTATTTATTTGTATTTATTTATCTCTTTCTATATTAGTATTAGTTTCTGATGGTGGTACACAGTGATTGTTTTTACAAAAACGGCATTAATACAGATAATTGATATTAAGTATACAGTGCAATTTATAGCAGATACGTTGTACAGTAAAATGACTGCTTACACATTTCCTGAATGCTTCAAAAATCCAAGCTAAATAATCCCTTAGAAAAAGGAAAGATCTCCTAAACACATCACTGTGTCTTTTTCTTTTATTCTTATTTAAGTAGACTTTGCTGATCTCTGTAATACTACATCAATTACATTTTTTGTTTTTTTTGTTTTTATATAAGCCAAAAATGAGGACATTTATCTTTTGCTGGGTTTTTCTTTGCATCCTTTGATAACTATGCTGTATAATTATGTGCTTACATTTCTACTCTAGATAATGGGATTGGCCTCCACACTGCAAATTGTGTCTATTTTAGAACAGCCTCTTATATAAGCATTATGTCTAAAAGATATGTAAAAAGAAAAGAAAAGAAACTGACATGATATTGTTTTAAATCTGTTGGGTTTATATTACCATGCACCCACTTCGGATGCTACCAGTCAATACATTGGGTGTTATTATCAGAAATCATTTCCATAGATATGGGCCAGAAGGGACCTTCTCTACCTGCTAGTTTGTTCATAAGGTTGTTCTCATCCATCCAGATGGAGGATCAGTAACAGGAGCGTGGAAGACTCCAGAATCCACTCTGGCTGGAATCCGGTGGATATGCAGTGTTTACAGGTAAGACCGTTTAAACGGACAGCATTTATAGACTGACTATTAAAAGTCAGCGAGTGTCAATAATGTTAATGTGGTTATGTTAGTAATACAACGAGTGCTAATATAACAGCTTTAAGATGCATTTGTAGATATTATTACGTGTTTTACCGTCTTTATGGTGCTAGCTTAAAGTTACGGTGTAAATGTTAGCTTATATTGGAGTAAAGCTGTTACTGGTTAAACGATGTTAGCACAGAAATATTAGCTTCTGTCATGACTGATGAAGTTACTAGTAAATAAAGTTTCCAGTAAAGTGTTTAATCGCAGCCAGATCGCAGAATCGCAGAATCAGGATTGAGTCAGGCTGCATCAGCTGAATCTGTTATTTGTAAATATCAGTATGTTTTATTCAGGTGTGGGGAAAATACATAAGAGTGCAGTGAAGCAACGTACCAGATTAATCCCTGTCCAAAGGTATCATACTTAAATCGGACTACTGAACCTGCCACATCAGCCTTTTGTGAGGTCTGTTTAAAGTAGACTAAAAGTGAACTGCAGGTTCCTGAGAGGTGGACTGTGAGCACAGAGACACATATTCATACATACAGCTGCAGCATATGGAATGCCAGGACTGACAATGATGAATTAATTAATTAATTAAATACACCATTAAATAATTAAATATGTTAATTAAAGTAATATTTTTGACACATTTAATTAATTATTTGAACATTTAATTAATTATTAATTAATGTGTATTTAATTAATTAATTTTGGCACACTTGACTCCTTCAGGTCTCACCATGAAATAATTTTATCTGTCAACCTCACCCATCAAACTCAGGGGGCGGGGTTAACACTGATTGAGTCAAAACCATTGCTTTGGCCTGGTGGCCATTGTTTTTAGAAGGCATTTCTGCACACAAACAACCGGCATGTGGAAACTAACTGAACTGTACTTTGAAAAACCCTGTTT
This sequence comes from Diplotaxodon limnothrissa, assembly GCF_057381915.1. NCBI lineage: Eukaryota > Metazoa > Chordata > Actinopteri > Cichliformes > Cichlidae > Diplotaxodon > Diplotaxodon limnothrissa. Next base: position 34,241,030 of record NC_140598.1, read on the forward strand.
GTGTGTCACCAAATATAGTTTTAATATTTTTTAGCCGAGAATGTAGTGGTTTAATCTTCAGATATCTGGTCGGTTTGTCAAGATAGAGCCTCTTTAGAAAAGTGCGTCGATGATTTCCGAGATGTCTGCCCAGCTCAGTGTCGCAGCAAAGCATGGGATAGACCCGCTCGCAGACACAGACCTTCAAAGTAAAACAGGAAATTCACAAACACAAACTCAGGGAGACAAACAAAGCACCAGGGTAACGACACAGGAAATAAACCTAGAACTGGAAACCCTGACAATGAAACCTACATACTTATAAAGATAACCATGAAGAAATTAAACATCAGATCAGCTAATAATAATAAACACAATGCCAAACACAAAACACTGGGTCAATGACCCAGCACCATGACAAAACCATTTTGAGCTCCTCTTTGGTTTACACATGATCTGAACTGATCTGATGCCGTATGCAACCAAGGTAAGCCATCCCTGTGTTAGTAATACCCAGTGTTTATCTGATAAACATAAAGGAATGTGCAGCAATGAACGTTAGAAACTGGTCCAACCGGAGTGTCTGTTTTGCAGTAACTGGTTGATACTTGTCTCAGTTTTTGTTTCCTGCTTGGCTCCAGTGACTCATTTCACTTTAACAGCGACACTTTGGATTAGTTTGGATCACTGTGTCTGAGTCTAGGGTCTTTATCTGTGGTAAGTCTTTATGTTTATTTGTTTGTTTGGTTTCTTTTTTGTTTGTTTTGGTTTTCTTTTGATTTTGAGTCAGAGAACAAGTAGGGATCTGGTCTGCCACCTCTGGCAAGCACATTGTGTGGGCCAGATCTGTGCCATGTCAATTTTGCTATGTGGGAGACTGCTGCTGATTCGTGCAACATAAAAACAACAAATTAGTTGAAAAAGTTTTTATATGAAAATGTCTTCAGCTGCTTTTTAAAAGAATCAATGGAGTCTGTACAGCAGACAGGTGATTAGATTCTTGGACATGTCAAAGAACAGAAACAAAATTGATTTGATTGGATTATTATTTTTTTGTATAGTTTCTCTCAACACAAAAATGCCCCATTCATTTCATGTCAGCATTTTTTAAAGAAAAGTAGTGATATTTTACATTTTTACTGTTTTCCATTGTAGGCTAATGCATGAAATTCTTGCCTTTTTGCCACTTGTATTCTGGAGCCGCGTGATCACCAGGGCGTCCCAAGAGTGATTTATATGGATGTGTGTGTGTGAAACTATTTTTAGATCAACATCTGATTCATCAATGAGCACATTTATTATGCAAACTGCACCAACACGGAAAAAGTCACCAAAAAAAAAAAATAAACACAACAGAACACATGAAATATGTATACATTTGAATCTGAAACATCCAGGCTTTGAATATGTGATGTATGTCAGTGTTTGGGAGAAAGAGATAAATGGATCTCTTTGTGTGTGTGTTGTCTCGATTCTTTGTTGATGTGCTGAGAACAAACAACCAATACTCAGAACAGGTCCAGTTAACAACAATAATTTATTTTAGTACATATATGTGGGACATCCACACGGCACCGCCCAAAGCGTGGTCCGGTGGATCTCAAAGAGGAAGCACTTTGATACACAGTTGTATATGTCAGGGTTCATGCCTCTTCATGTGTAAGCAGAGTATATTTATCATCCATCAGTTACAGTTAGAGACAGCTAGATATGATTCCTTTTTTGGTGATCTTCTACAATTACTTAAAAATCTATCTTAACTACTCTCTCCTTGCTGTTTCCTGTTCTTAATATGAGGCCTATAATAGTCTATGACACATCCTGAGTACATCCTGTTCTGCACAATTTTCAGTCTTGCTAAACAATCTAATGACCTATGACACAGTTTATAATTCAAAGGTGGCCTTTAATATACTGACCTGTTATTAAATGCATAAAACAAAATACACGGCAAATAAGCGCTAGAAAATATATTTTCCCAATAGTGTGTGTGTGTTGGTGGGGGTTGGGAGAATTGGGTGTGTATGAGAGAGCATGTATGTAAATCTGTAAATATGCACTGATCATTTAATGGGGTGAAAAAGATCATCTTAGCGGATATGTTTGATGTATGTTTGAAGAGGTGCTTAAGCCAAAACATGGCCTCTTATTCAAAAAGAAAAACTGATGTTAGTGTGTGTATGTACCTGGCTTGTCCTCTGAATGAAGCAAATTCAAGCACATTAAAAGGTAACCAGACAGCACGTGTGGAAAGCGATATTCCAGTGTTTCTCTTTAAAAACCACACACCAATTTTTAAAATTGCCAGTTATGCCGTGAGAGAGCTGAAGCTCTTTCACTCAGAAGAGAGAAACATTTTAAAGACCCAATGCAAATATACCATGTAACAATTTTTTACACCCTTATCATTTCATTTGATGAAATGGGTCATCCAATTACTGAAGCGCTGCTCTTAAATACACACACCAAGAAAACTGTATGCACTATACACAGTGAGTTATATTTGACACCTTTCACGGACATAATGTCCTTGTTCACAACTCCTAAACAAGGAATTCACAGCATGTAGGATGTTGAAGCACATTCATCATGTTAAAACACAGCTTTGACTTAAATGAACAAATGAATCAAATTGAAAGTTTAACAAAATTCCAACCCGTCCTCACTTTATGAAAAGAACTGACCTTTGATATCAGGAACTATAAAGTCAACACGCGTTATTGTTTAACAGAGGGTTGGGTTGAGAGTGCACATAGTTTTATTACAACCTACTTTCTTTGAGCTTTGGTGACTGTTTTGAGCAGTTCGACAGGTATGTAGACTTTTACCATAGAAAGCTAAACTGTAATCTTTTCCTTCTGTATTTATTTAGATTACTTAGCCTCAGTTTTCTAGTAGGTGCTTATAATACATAAAATCACATTGATCCCATTAGCATTAACAGTTAACAGAGGCACAAAGAGTGCTGTAAGCGTCAAGGAGCGAAAGTAACATAATTATTATTTCTGGATACTTGTACATTCATAAATATTTAAAATGTGTACTTTTAATTACATGCTGTTATTAGTTGCTACTTCGAGAGTTTACAATTTGAAATAAAAACCATATCTTCTATCAGCATTTTATAGACAGTAAGACTATTAATTGCAAACAGGACAAAAGAAACCATGACCTATGCACAGACACAGCTTATTGGTTGAGGAGGATATACTGAACTCAATGTTACTTGTGTCTCTTGTCTCTCAACTTTCATCGCTCTATTATTTTGATCTCTTTATAAGCAGTTACTGGTAAGAGTAGATGTTGGAATCAGACAATGAAAATGGGACAGAAAAAAATCACCAATGTTTTATCACTGTTTATCAACAAAAACTTACTTTTGTGCTAAATTTCACAGACTTAGATGTAGAACTTTTATTGTCATTGTATAGTTACTTGCACCATTAAATTATGTAACAAGACCACAAGGTGTGAAAATAAAAGACAATATACAAAAGAAGAAGAAAGAAATACATAAACACCATGTACACTCAAATATAATAAATAATAAATAAATAAGGGTGGACGGGCTATGAAAATTGCACATCTGCTAAAATATTGCACAAAGGAGAAAAAAAGGGAGACCTTTGATTTAGTAAAAAGTGCTTTTGTTATTTTGCTTGTAGTATAATAACTTCATAAAGATGAGTAACTGGGCTGTGTCCAGATGACATGGTAGCTCTCATCAAGAGCTAAGAAGAACAAGTCAACAATTCCCAGCTTGTCTTTCAATTGAATGTCCAGATTTCCTGCAATGTTCTTGATCTCTGTTGTTACTGTTACTCCTGGAAAGGAGCGCATTTCCAAATGGTTAAAAATAAATTTAACATAATTAAATACTTTTTTCAAATGTGATATTACCGTGACAGTCTACAAATCAGTCTTTCACTGTTTCATTTTTTTCTATCGGAGAATGGCTTAATACAAAAAGTGTGTGTTGCTATGCCCCCCCCCCTTTTTTTTTGCAGACATCTAGAATGAGTCCTATAAAGAATAAACATCTCTTGGTTTTGCATCATGTTGTTGCCGTCCTCCTTTTTCTAACACAAACTTGTGGTGGTAAGTTGCACACAAACATTTATAAAATCCACAATTTAAAGTTCTTACCTGTAGTCTTACACAGACGATGGAAACACACACTGTAACAGCACCAGTTTATGTTGATGTAGTTAAATAAATCAATTACACAGTTTGCTCAGACTGATCGTCACAATTACTAAACTGCAGAATTTGTTTGTGTCCCTAAATTTGTTAGGTCAGCATCAGATGATTGGTCCAACTCAGCCAGTAGTGGCCATGATTGGTGATGACATCATTTTGCCATGCCACCTGGAACCTGCTGTGGATGCTGTTGACCTGACTGTGGATTGGTCCAGAACTGACCTCAAACCTAGATCTGTCTATGTGAGGCGAGAGGGTGTGGAGCTTCTGACTGAGCAGAATCCTTTGTACACAGGAAGAACATCACTCTCTGTCAACAAACTGCAGTGTGGAGACGTTTCACTGAAACTGTCCACAGTACAACTCTCTGATGCAGGAACATACAAATGCCTTGTACCTAAATTTAATGCAGAAACTGTGGTGACGCTTGCTGTAGGTAAGTTTCATTTAATTTAGATTAATTTCTTCACTTTGCAATTTAGATGTGAAGAAAGACTTTAAGCAACATAGATATTGAGTGGATAGGTACAAGTTAATTTCAGCCTATATACAGGAACTTCGAAAAGAGAAAATGGAATAAATAAGTAAGATTATTAGAATTTTGACCAGTTAGATTGGCACAGTTGATGTCACATAGCATTGTGCCTCTCTATAAGCTTAAAAGGACAATTTGAGTTAAGGTCAATAAGAGAGAAATTTGGGCGAACTGTAACTATTTTAAGAATCTTTTTTTTAGATATATATTTTGCCAACTACATTTCAATATTTTGTCTTTCATTCTTTTCTTTGCAGGTTCAGTTTCCTCACCAGTCATAGAACTCACTAATGTCAAAAATGAAATGGTGTTAGAGTGTAAATCTAATGGCTGGTATCCAGAGCCTCAGATGTTGTGGGTGTACAGTGAGGGAAAACCCATTTCTGTGGAACCTACAAAGATTGTCAGAGGTTCTGATGGCCTCTATACTGTCAGCAGTAAAGTGACTGTGGAGAAAGGACAGAGCTACAGCTTCACCTGCAAAGTTCAACAGAAGAATATCAGTCAAATCAAAGAGACACACATCCATGTTTCAGGTAGAAATGCTTTTTTATCACTCACATTAACTTTCAGTTACAGAAAGTAGAATCTAGAACATTTTGTCTCCTTATATTCACAGGTGATCTCTTCATGGTCCAGTCTAATACTGCTGTTCACATTATCATCAACTTGGCTGTCTGTTTAATAAGCGTCGGGACAGTAATATTCCTAATATGGAAGTGTGGACAAAAGAAAACCAGTAAGTTCAAACTACATGGCACTTTTTTACCCCAACCTCAAATTATCATCAGGCCTTTTTAATGTCTTGTTTTAGTGTAACTGCCTTTAAAATTAAGGGCTAAGTAGTACAAACGTGATTCAAATAAAAATGACACAAACACATAAACAGTTATGTTAAAGGCGCTCGAGGGAAAAAAGTGGATGGAGACTGTAGAAATTACAGCGATTTACTAGCAAAATTGGAGGCTCTCATCAACTTTACTTTTATAAAGGAATATAACCCTGTGTCCTGTGTTGTAAAGAGATGTGTTAAGACATGCAGAGTTGGTCACATCAGTGCAGACTGACTGAGATTGCAATATCTTGACTCTCTGTCTGCATTTATAAACTAAGTGTTAATTATTGGCAAGTGGTTGCCCGTCTGTCAGAGAGTAACTGGACTTACTTCAAGTCAGACTGTGTTTATTTGTTGGCAGTTTGCATCCCATTAGCAACCTGTGCAATTGCCCTGTGATCAAAAGTTCTGTTGTGACTGACACTTTTGGGGGGCAAAGGTAAAATATATTTGAGAAAATTACCCCGTGTAAAATTATCATTATAGCAACAATATTAAATAAAACTTTTTGTGCTTCATCCTGATTGTAGGAATTGTCACCAAAATGAATTATAAAACACAAAGTGAAAGGAAATTAAACGTGAGAATTAGATATGCATAAATAGATACTATGTGAATTTGAAATTGGCAGAACCTCTGTATTTCTCATGTAGCAGTTTCATTACATCAAAAAAAGAATATCCCTTATTAGTGACATTTGAAATTAAAGTCAGTTTTTCTGAAAAGAAGACTTTTGTTCTAGAATCTGCATTGTTGTTGTGGGGTGGTAATCATAGGTGTTAGTCTCTATAGTAATTCAAATTTTCATTTATATTTTAATACTGCTTTATTAATTTAGAACTGCCAGCAATGTGTAATACATAAAAATGACAAATATTTTATCCCTATTTTCCAAACAATCTGAATACAGACTTGTTGATAAAGTAGAATTATTTGTTTGTTTGTTTGTTTGTTTGTTTGTTTGTTTGTTTGTTTAAGTATTTTCCTCTGATTTGATTGTCACCGACAAAAAGTTGAGTTTGGGAAAGTTGATAAAAAATAGTACATAAGTATTTTATTTTTGAACATTTTTATTTCTACTTTTGCAATTTTATTTTTTTCAAATGGTCATTCTCTTTTGCATTCCTCTTAAGCACTGTTTCCAAGTATGTGTTTGAGTTCTCACCTATATTTCTTTTAAACATTTTTTCCTGCATTTTTATTCACACAGATGTCAAGATACATGATGAGGATGGAAATGAACTACATCAAACAGAGATGGAGAAGAAATTAAAGAGAGTATGTGAGGAAAAGAAAAGACTTGAAGATCAGTTGCAGAACAATGAGGAAGACTTCGAACATGTCCAACAAACCATTGAAAAACTGACCACTGAAAAGACATTTCTGAAGAACCAAAAAGAAAAACTTATTGAACTACTGAAGGAGGACAATAAACAATTGACAGAGATCCAGTTAAAGTTGAAGAAAGAAAACCCATTACTTCAGAAAGAAAAAAAAATGAATAAGCGTGAAGATAAAAAAACTGACCTGGAAAACAGAATAAAAGTACATGAAGAACTGTTAAAGATGACAGAAAAACTAATGGAGGAAACAGAGAAGATTATAATCCAAATGACAGAAAGGAAGGGAAAGCTAGAAAAAGACAAGGAACAAATTATGAAACACTTGAGAGAGAAACAAAGAAATGAAAGACATTTAGAAAAAAGTGTCAGAGAAACAAGCGAGAAAGAATGTTCTTCAGACAATTTTGTGTCTGATTCTAATAACAGGCCTCACCAAGAGTCCGATCTTGGTGAGTGTGTGAGCGTGGTGCAGGAAGGTGTTGAACGTGACACATTAGGGCCTCTAATCTCATAAAGTGTCTGACTACAAAATGTATGATTTAATAATATGAGTTTAATAAAATCAATGAAAAAAGGTTAATTAACAGTGTTTTAAAAAGGTGAAACAAAGTATTCCTGTGTTTGAATTATGTTACAATCAATGTTAATGGGAAAATCTGCTGAAGAAAAATAAATTCTGCATATCAAGAATAACAAAGAATATGTAATGAATTGATTTCAAGGTTTAAAAGTACAAACTTTGTGTTAAATAATGTAATTTAGACAGAGAGATAAGGTGTGGGTGGACATCGGATGATTAAATGTCAACAACTTGATTGGATGTCCAAAATGCGAACATGTGACGCCCAGTAGGAAAGGGGGGGAGAAAGGCTGACCATAAAAATTCTGCATTCGTCCCTGTTGTCTTCTGTGAGATGAGCAGTTCATAAGATTGGATGTAAGAGATTCACAGTTTCTCAGAAAATTCCAGCAGGGACACTCAAAGGGGTAATGGAAGTCCAAACCTTAAACCGGTGAATTGATTTTGGAATTTATATCTGCTAAAATACCATGGCCAGCTGCTTTCCTGTTGGGTGATTATCATTAGTGGATTTTCAGATCTAGTTGCACTCATCCTTTCTTCAATGTCTCTTCACCAAAGATAAGAACAAATTCAACTCACGATAGGTTAGTTAGATAAGTGTAGTTTTTGATTATTGTTTGGGGATTTTTACTCTTTTATTTTACTTCTACCATGCTCTTGCTAAATTTCTTTAATAAAATATTCTGCCATTAGTCTAAGTTGTAGACGTTCACTTTTTAACCATTTTTGAAACAGTAAAGGCTATGGTCTGAGTATTATTTTTTATTTGTGCAAATAGCTCTTACAGGTTACCCTGTCAATCAAAGTGGTAGTTGTTAGTTCTTTTCCATAGAACCTACGATCAGTGTTATTTCTAAGGCTGGGGAGTGGACCAGATTTAAGCTACAACTCCAAAAGGTCTAAGTGTAATGCTCTGATGACTTTTAGTTGATCATAATCTGTTTAACAAGGAAAGAAAGTCACTGTCCATGAACAATCTAAAGCTGTTTACTTTTTCTTACATCATTTTTTTCTCCACACTTACAGGCCCTTATTTATTTTATACTCCAGCATACATTAAACTCTAATAATACAAGCATAAAGTCAAGCGGATATACAGTATACTTACAGTGGGGCAAAAAAGTATTTAGTCAGCCACCGATTGTGCAAGTTCCCCCACCTAAAATGATATGTGTTACACATATGTGTAACATCAGAAACAGTTCCGTATTCTTTGTGGAACTCCTCCTTACTCCACCTGGTCCCGTCAGAATGGCAAAGAGTGAACTCACTCCCCTCAGTACGCTCTGGCCAGAAGCGTTCTTTGGCTATGGTAATTAAATCACCATAGGTTCATGGCCTTGAAGAATGATTCGAAGTGGAGCTTCGTCCATTATTAACTTCTGGTACCGTCCACACTTTCTATGAGTTCTTGGCTTCCACCCCAAGGGAGCCAGTCTGACCTAGCATCAAGGAAAAAAAGGGAAATTTATTAAAAAATATGCCTTTTTAGAAAGTTATTTTTTAATATATTGCTGATAGTCATACAGGTAGCTTCACTTTTTAACTAACCTTCAATAATGATTTGCCATGGTCCAAATGTTTATCATTCAATGGAAACTGCCTTTTCTTTACTTGAGGCTGTAGTAGTTTCTTGGCTTTACCAAAGGCCTCTGCTGCACCTGTAATGGATGAAGCTGAAAGTTAATCAAACTGATCCACAGCGAGTTCTATATTACAAGTGATCTTAAAGCAAAATAATTGGGGTTTTCTTACTGAGAAATTCATTGCCACGTGTTGAAGTAGTGTCATCTGCAATATAAATAGGGCATTGATGTGAAACATGTGGTTTATAGAATTTTACTACAATCACTGACTACTGCACAGTCATCTGCTTTCAAAATGTATTGCACCTATTAATAAAGTGGTTATTCAATCATAACCTGCTAAGCATATCATGTTAAATAAAGGAGATTATTTTGCATGTTGTTCAAAAATATCAAAACCTACCTGATTTTTCTGCTGTCAGGAGCTTTTTTATGTTGTTATCAAAGCCTTTTTGGGTAATCTCACCTTCAAATAAAATTTCAAAAGGGTATGTAGTTATAGATTGACTGTAGGAGACAGATCCTACATGACTATCTAACTTTTAAATTGCAATCTTTTAATTTTGTGAGAAATGTATCTTTTGTCATTTTTTTTTAAATCGGGCACTCCAACAATATCATAAAGTAATAACTATATACGTCTGTTAACATGCATATTAATCAAATCAAATCAAATCAAATCAAATCACTTTTATTGTCACATCACATGTGCAGGCACACTGGCACAGCACATGCGAGTGAAATTCTTGTGTGCGAGCCCCACAAGCAACAGAGATGTGCAAACACAACAACACAAACGAGCAAAATACAAGAATGGCCAACCTGAAACTAATAAATATATGTACAATATATAATAGTGTATGCATTTCTGGATGTGTATACTAAATATTTTCCTACGTGTGTGTGTGTGTGTGTGTGTGTGTGTGTGTGTGTGTGTGTGTGTGTGTGTACACATTTTTACAAATTAAATAGTAAAAATAATAATAATAATAATAATAATAATAATAAAATATATAAAATATACAGAGTTGAATATGTGCAAAACAAGTGGCATTTATATACAGTGTGGAGTGCATAATGTTGAAGTTCCAGTAGTGAAGCTGAGGTGTCTATGAAGTGTTCAGCAGTCTGATGGCCTGATGGAAAAAGCTGTCTCTCAGTCTGCTGGTACGGGACCGGATGCTGCAGAACCTCCTTCCTGATGGAAGCAGTCTGAACAGTTTATGGCTGGGGTGACTGGAGTCCTTGATGATCCTCCCTGCTTTCCTCAGGCAGCGCTTCCTGTAGATGTCTTGGAGGGAGGGAAGCTCACCTCCAATTATCCGTTCAGAGCACCGCACTACTCTCTGGAGAGCTTTGCAGTTGTAGGCGGTGCTGTTGCCATACCAGGTGGTGATGCATCCAGTGAGGATGCTCTCAATGGCACAGTGATAGAAGGTCCTGAGGATGCGGGGGCTCATGCCGAATCTTTTCAGTCTCCTGAGAAAGAAGAGGCGCTGCTGCGCCTTCTTCACTGTTTTGTTTGTGTGTACTGACCACGTAAGATCCTCAGCCAGATGTACTCCAAGGAACCGGAAGCTGCTCACTCTCTCCACAACAGCGCCGTTGATGGTGATGGGGGTGTGTACTTCTCTGCACCTCCGGAAGTCCACTATCAACTCCTTTGTCTTTGCGACGTTGAGGGTGAGATGGTTGTCTTGACACCAATTAAGAGAAGTAAATAGGAATACCATACAATGTTAAATAATTAAAGCATGATATTGTCACGGTTCTTTGCAGTTAAAAAGATTAACTTGCAAGCATTACCACAAAATGTAATAAAGTGTTTGATTACCATTTTCAAGGTCTTTTTTCAGCTGCTCGTAAGCTTTCAGCTTGTCCATTTGCTGAAATGTATACAAAACAATTACTGAACAGTTTAAATTTGAATCACGTTTCACCACTGTCGCTAGCTAGAATGAATTAGCCAGACAAAAATAGTACAGATTTGGTTTCGTACAAAACTAGCTTTCCGTCTCTGATATGTAACTTTCACAACATAATTGCAACTTAATATAACACAACTGTGGCAAAAATATGAACAAAAGGGAGATGACGTATTTGGAAATCAATTCGGGTGGGACGTGACAACAGCGCCACCTGCAGGAAGATTTTCTCTCTGGTACCTTGTGTTCTGATACCTGACATTTTTTTTTTTTGAGAACTGAGACCTGACAATTTTTTGTCTGATACCTGGCTTTTTTTTTTTGGAGAACTGAGACCTGACAATTTTTTGTCTGATACCTGACATTTTTTTTTTTGAGAACTGAGACCTGACAATTTTTTGTCTGACACCTGACTTTTTTTTTTTTGAGAACTGAGACTTGACAATTTTTTGTCTGATACCTGACATTTTTTTTTTTTTTGAGAACTGAGACCTGACAATTTTTTGTCTGATACCTGACATTTTTTTTTGAGAACTGAGTTCTGACAATTTTTTGTCTGATACCTGACATTTTTTTTTTTGAGAACTGAGACCTGACAATTTTTTGTCTGATACCTGACAATTTTTTTTTTGAGAACTGAGACCTGACAATTTTTTGTCTGATACCTGACAACTTTTTTCTTGAGACCTGACGATGTCCTAAAATGTACACCGTACAGGGGGCATCCTTGTCAGATGCCCGAACCACCTCAGCTGGCTGCTTTTGATGTGGAGCAGCAGCTGCTCTACTCTGAGCCCCTCCCGGATGGCCGAACCTCTCACCCTATCTCTAAGGGAGAGGCCAGCCACCCTTCGGAGGAAGCTCATTTCTGCCGCTTGTATCCGCGATCTCGTTCTTTCGGTCACTACCCACAACTCGTGGCCATAGGTGAGGGTAGGGACGTAGATCGACCGGTAAATTGAGAGCTTCGCCTTTGCACTCAGCTCCCTCTTCACCATGACGGACCGGTGCAGCGTCTGCATTACTGCAGCTGCAGCCCCAATCCGTCTGTCGATCTCCGGCTCCCTTCTCCCATCACTCACGAACAAGACCCCGAGATACTTGAACTCCTCCACTTGGGGCAGGAACTCATCCCCGACCCGGAGTGGGCACTCCACCCTTTTCTGGCTGAGAACCATGGCCTCAGATTTGGAGGTGCTGATCCTCATTCCCGCTGCTTCACACTCGGCTGCGAACCGTTCCAGTGCGAGCTGGAGGCCCTCACCCGATGAAGCCAACAGAACCACATCATCCGCAAAAATCAGAGATGAGATTCTGAGGCCACCAAAGCGAAAGCCCTCCGCCACTTGGCTGCGCCTAGAAATCCTGTCCATAAAAATTATGAACAGAACCGGAGACAAAGGGCAGCCCTGGCGGAGCCCGTCACCCACCGGGAACGAGTCCGACTTATTGCCGGCAATGCAAACCAAGTTCTTGCAACGGTTGTATAGGGATCGAATGGCCCGTAGCAATGGGCCAGACACCCCATACTCCCGCAACACCTCCCACAGGACACCCCGAGGGACACGGTCGAATGCCTTCTCCAAGTCCACAAAACACATGTAGACTGGTTGGGCAAACTCCCATGCACCCTCAAGTATCCTCGAGAGGATAAAGAGCTGGTCCAGTGTTCCGCGACCAGGACGAAAACCGCATTGTTCCTCCTATATCCGAGGTTCGACTAGCGGACGAACTCTCCTTTCCAGCACCCTGGCATAGACTTTCCCAGGGAGGCTGAAGAGTGCGATCCCCCTGTAGAACACACCCTCCGGTCCCCCTTCTTAAAGATGGGGACCACCACCCCGGTCTGCTAGTCCACAGGTACTGCCCCTGATCTTCACGCAACATTGCAGAGGCGTGTCAACCAGGACAGCCCTACAACGTCCAGAGCCTTCAGGATCTCGGGGCGGACCTCATCAACACCAGGGGCTCTGCCACCAAGGAGTTGTTTAACTGCCTCAGTGACCTCGCCCCCGGAAATTGGCGGGTCATACCCCTCATCCCCAGACTCTGCTTCCTCCTCGGAAGACGTGTCAGTGGGATTAAGGAGGTCCTCGAAGTATTCCGTCCACCGCCTGACAATTTTCTCAGTCGGCGTCAGCAGCGCTCCGCCAGCACTATACACAGTGCAGGTAGAGCACCGCTTTCCCCTCCTGAGACGTCTGACGGTTTGCCAGAATCTCTTCGAGGCAGTCCGAAAGTCTTTTTCCATGGCCTCTCCGAACTCCTCCCACACCCGAGTTTTTGCTTCAGCCACTGCCCGAGCCGCATTCCGCTTGGCCTGTCGATACCTGTCGGCTGCCTCCGGAGTCCCACAGGCTAACCAAGCCCGATAGGACTCCTTCTTCAGCCTAGTGGCTCCCTTCACCTCTGGTGTCCACCATTTGGTTCGGGGATTACCACCACGGCAGGCACCAACCACCTTGCGGCCGCAGCTCAATGCAGCAGGTTCGGCAATGGAGACGCTGAACATGGTCCATTCGGACTCAATGTCCCCAGTCTCCCTCGGAATGCTGTTGAAGCTCTGCCGGAGGTGTGCGTTGAAGATCTCGTGGACTGGGGCCTCTGCTAGACGTTCCCAGCACACCCTCACTACGCGTTTAGGTGCACCAGGTCTGTCCAGCGTCCTCCCCCGCCACCTGATCCAACTCACCACCAGGTGGTGATCAGTTGACAGCTCAGCCCCTCTCTTTACCCGAGTGTCCAGAACATATGGTCGCAGGTCTGGTGATACGATTACAAAATCGATCATCGATCTACGGCCTAGAGCGTCCTGGTGCCACGTGCACTTATGGACACTCTTATGTTCGAACAGGGTGTTCGTTATGGCCAAACTGTGATTAGCACAGAAGTCCAATAACAAAGCACCGCTCGGGTTCAGATCAGGGAGGCCGTTCCTCCCAATCACGCCCCTCCAGGTCTCGCTGTCGTTACCCACGTGAGCATTGAAGTCTCCCAGCAGGACAACAAAGTCTCCAGGTGGAGCACCTTCCAGCATCCCCCACCCAGGGACTCTAAGAAGGCTGGGTACTCCGAACTGCCACTCGGCGCATAAGCGCAGATGACAGTCAGGACCCGTTCCCCGACCCTAAGGCACAGGGAACAAACCCTCTCGTCCACCGGGAAAAACCCCAACGTACCGGCAGCAAGCCGAGGGGATATTAGAATACCCACCCCAGTCACGACTTCTCCCTCCTTCACAGGAACAACAGGACTTTCCAGGATGACAGCTCCAGCTTAAACATAAGCACACATTACTGAGAGTCAGCTGTTATGACAAAATGTTGTCAATTTGTTTAATGTGTTCATCATTAAAGCAAATGTCTTATCAGTTAATCACAAGACAGCAACTCAGTGTATAAAGGCACTGGATAGTGGCCAAGTTTACCTGAAGCTCAAACTGAGCATCAGAATAGGGAAAAATGTGATTTAAGTTAGCTTGACTATGCTTTGGGTCATGACCAACACAACCATCTTTGGGGTCTACAGAGACTGATCCAAAAAAGACTTGTTGATGCCACAGGTCAGAGGGGAAAGGCCAGACTCATTCAAGTGGTTAGGGAAACAAAAGTAACACAAATAATTACTTGTTTCAATTAAGCTATAGAAAAGACCATCTCTGAATACACACTGAGCCTTGAAGCAGATGGGCTACAGAAAGAGAAGTGACTCCTATCAGCTAAGACGAGGAAAAGTGAGGCCACAATTTACACAAGCTCACAAAAATTAGAACTGATCTGATGACTCTTAATTTCTGCTGTGATATAGAGGGATCCATCTTGACTTTTATCAGCAATTTAGCATGCTGCTCGCAGTATAATAGTGTGTGGAATAATTTCTTGGTACACTTTTTGTATTGGTGATGACTATCCCTTTATTTGTATGATGAATCCATCTAACAGGACAACACACCATGTCACAAAGCATTTTAGACTGGTTTTGTTAAGAAAACTTCAGCAGAGCACCTTTGGGATGTTGCAGAATGGAAATTTCACATTCACATCAAACAAATCCACTTTACCTTACAATAAGAAACGCCTTGGGACAATTGTAGTTATGACTTGGTGTTATAAATAACATTGAATTGAACTGAATTGACTATGGACCAAAGTCTCTGAGGAATATTTCCAGCACCTTGTTGAAATCTATCCCATTAGGAATTAAGGCAGCTCTGAAAGGCAGCAAAGTATACCTGTCCAGATAGAGCACCTTTTTTCTCCCGCTTGTTTTAGTTTTACTATAATTTCTCTATGCTTTAATTTACCTTCACATTTCAGCTTAGATTTATTGCAGCTAATTAACAAAAATATATATTTTTTTTTACATAAATGCATATTGCCAGCGACTGACGTTGACAGTGTTGCTCCTCTCGTTTCAATTCTCACACCAGTATTCCCCACTTTCTGTGAGATAAACAGGTTTGATGGCACAGACAGACGTATTTGTTGTCACCCAACTGGGTGACAACAAATACGTCTGTCTGTCTGTCTGACACATGCACTGACTTCTCCTTTTCGTCTCCTCTTTACAGTCCATCCAGTTTTGGGATTAAGACCCTCACAATTAACCCTTTAGAACCGGTAGGAGCGGACACGCTCCATTTTGCGTAACTATTTTTAAATCCCAGTAGCACTGCAACCATGTGAGCTAGCGCAATAATTTTTTTTGCATATGAAACCGGAGGAATTGTACTTATATCTTATGCCATCAGCTTGTCCTCGGTCACAGTTTCCTTCCACATATAGCTTTGCAAAAACTGCATAAAAAGCACTTGTAGCAACAAAAACATAATATTCCAGAAACACGCTTTGCCGATCCGATCAGCTGTTTGTAACACTTCCTACGTCCATCAGTGCGAACTATCACATGACCGCATGACCTGCCCGGAACCGGAAGTGACGCCATTTTGCGGAAATGTAGTTTTTTTTACCATCGTGGCCTCATGAGCTTATACTTGTGTTTTTAAAAGTTATGTTTGACTTCATGACTTTCTGTGTCGTTTCTGGGATGCTTAGGACTCATATTGCACTGCTGGAAATTTTGATGCACATGCTGTTATTTTGCAAATTTGCACTATAATATATTTTTTCGTTTTTCCTGTAGTATATGAAAATTGGTGTATCTTAAAAATAAAACTATGAAAACACTCAAAATAAATTTCCTTTGGTGGGAAACTAGTTTGTGCAACTTTTTTGTATTTACAGTTTTGAGGGATTATGAAATATAAAATGTAATGACATTGATTGCCAATACACCCAACAACAATATATCACAAACACCAAATCGTTTAGCTTACAGCTAGCAGGTATGTAGCATAACAGGTAGCATTAGTAGCATGAACTAGCCACATAGCGAACAGGTCGATACACATTGCACTTCTACATCCACTAAATGTCTAATTGGCATAAAAGACTAAAACTGTCCTTTTCAGGCATGGCTCCACGTCTACTCACAGTTCTTTAGCGACGCACACAACTCACACCGTGTGTAGACATCCCCTGCAGAGTCAGTCTGCCAGGCGGCTCTTGCTATGTGCTAGCTCCAACTCTGATCACTGGAACATGTGCTCAATAGTGCAACTGTACTCTCTCTCCACAAGGGGCTCCCCCCACACAGCTGACAGCCTTTCCAACAAACACAATAGTAATGTTATCCTTTATTAGTTCTTTCTCCTTTCTCACACAGTTATGTGAACAAAGAAAATCATCCTTTTCTGCCCTCTGCTGTCACTCAGCTTGCGATACAGCTACACAGACCAAACATGTCCTTCCTCATAATTGCCATAACTGTAAAAAAAAAAAAAAGGTGAAAATATCACCTGGTTTGATGAATCTCGTGGTCAAATTTGGGCATAAACAGCATGAAGCATGGATCCATCCTGTCTTATCGGAATTATTTTCTTTGTCTTTTAGTTTCAAGTAAGCATTGTTTAAGTGCCAGAGCCAACCTGAGAATGTATGCCCTCTTTGTCTGTCCCCCATCATCTAGTGGCTGCCTTCAGTATGATAAAATGGCATGTTGTATTTCACATTCATTTGACTGGCTGGCATGAGGACTCCCACAGGAAAGGAAGACCAGGAGTCACCTCTGCTGCTGAGGATAAATTCATCCGAGTCACCAGCCTCAGAAATCACAAGTAATGCCAAGAGTGTCCAAAGCAGTAATCACAGCAACGGGTGGCTACTTTGAAGAGTCTAAAATATAAAACATGTTTCGATTTATTTCACAGTTTTTCATTTACTTCATAATTGTGTGTGTGTTCCTTCATAGTTTTGATACCTTCAGTGTGAATCTACATTGTAAATAGTCATGAAAATACAGAAAACACACAACATTGAATAAGAAAGTCTTTCCAAACATGTGACTGGTATATAACTGTAATCTCTTTGGTTCAATACATAGATATATTCCACCTGTGGCAGAGAAAAATATAAATATAAAGAAAATATATTTTATACTTGGTAAAAGAACAAATTCTTTTTTGTTCCTTATGATGACGTGGAACCCGTGACTGTCGCTGACCTGTGTTAAGTTGATAGTGAAGATGGCGTGTGAGGGGCTGCTGACATCGTGCATGCTGGCGCTGGGGGTGGTGCGGTTGATGTTTCCGGCCTCCATCAGCTACGTAAGGCCTGCCTTTCGGGTGCTCCCTGACTCTCAGGTTGTAGGTCTGAGTGGACTTCCTCCTCAGCAGGTCTCTGACCCTCTCGTTGTAGATCTTCAGGTAGCTGAGGGCACAAGCACAAACGTGAAAGCAGTCTTTCCAGCATTTTGGACCCTCAGGTGCTGGAACCGGTCTCTCACCTGACTTCTGTGTGAAACGACGCTTCGACCCATCGAGTGGCCTCCGAGATCCGACTGAACAAACCCTCACATATCCTCGGGATCAGGCCAGCGTCGCCCTAAACCGATACGACACCCATCATACCAGAAGGCTGAGCTTTCATCTACGCCTGCGTGGGGAACTCAAAGAGTCAAAAAGCAATTTTTGACTCTCCCAGAACACCCAAAGCTCTTTATACAGAATGCCTTATTCAACCTTTCATAGAAGCACCTAAGTGTTTTCCATCTAACATTTAGACACTTCCAAGCTTCTGGGGTATCTTGGTATCTTGCCTAAGGACATGTGGCATGCCCCCCGACTTGATGATTGATGACCTGCTCTTCCTCCTGAGGTACTTTGCCATCAATTGGCGTTTTAGTTACTGGTTTCTAATACAGGATGGTGTGTATTGCATTTGAAATTATTATTATTATTATTATTATTGGCAAGTATTTTTAACCTATTTGGTAACCAAATCATAGTTGTTGTAGTTGCAGCTCTTGCACTTGATTAACTGATAACCAACAAGTGTCACCACACCAATTAAAGCAGTTTCGGCATTTTGCTCATCTATTCCAACAAACTGCTTGTCTGGAAAACTCCAAACTGGTATATGTACACGTAACCACAAAAAAACAAAAGAAAACCCTTCACTTTCACTAGACACATCTAGGCGTGATTGCTGAGGAATTAAGAAATCAGTTAAATAGAACATGACTGATAAAGTGAAGTAGAGCGAGAATTCTCAAAAAGCAACACCACACTACAAGAAACACATGAGAAACATAGTCATTGAGATCTAACAATCTTGAAAGGGTTACAAAGCCACATCTAAAGCTTTGAGACTCAGCAACAATGATATAGCCATCATCCTTAAAAGGAGAAAAAGTGGAACTACCGAGAGATCTTAAAAAGGGTGTTCATGTCCAAAATAATGAAAAATGACAGAAATTTGGCAATTCTGCAAAGAAAAATGGGTCAAGATTCCTCTCCAGAAGGAAATACTGCAAGGGTGGTATAACGAGTCATAGGTTTAGGTGATTATTATTTGATTATTTTATGTTTTCACTTTTGAAATCATGTGTAAATGAATAAGCACACATAATTCTGCTCTGCAAATATTTATTTGTCAACATGATCTGAATGCTACATGTTTATTTTTGAAGATCACATTTGTTCTATCATAAATGGATTTCATATCACAACTGCTTATAACTTGTGTATAATTTGTGTAAAAATGAACATTTAATGGACCATATAGCAGGTCATATGTGTAAAAAATTGCCAAAAGAATGCCAAAAGAATGCACTCATCTGCTTTCACACACATGAACTTGAGTGACATCCTTTTCTTAATCCACAGTGTCTAATACTGTTGACCCATTCTATGCAGCTATCTCCGCTCTTCAGGGAAGGCTTTCTAGAGGTTTAGGAGTGTGTTTATGGAAATGTTTTGACTCTTCTTACAACACACACATTTGTGGGGTCTGACACTGATGGACAAAAAGATCTGGTTTGCAGTCTGCACCCTAATTCAAACCCCAAGGTGTTCTTTCGGGTTGAGGTCAAGACTCTACAAGCCAGTCAGTTCTTTTACATCAGAATTTCCCATCTTTGAGATCCTTCCTTTGTGCTCTGGTGTGCAGTTATGTTGGAACAGGAAGGGGCCATTCCCAAACTGTTCCCACAAATTTGGGAGCTTGAAAGTGTCAAAAAGTATATTTGTTTGCTGAAGCATTAAGAGTTCCTTTCACTGGAACTTAGGAGCTGAGCCCAACTCCTGAAAAACAGCCCCACACCAAAATTTCCCTCCTACACCAAACTTGGGACAATGCAGTCAGACAAGTAACGTTCTCCTGGCCTGAACATGTCTCCACTACTCTAAAGTCCAGTGGTGGTCTGCTTTACACCACTGCATCCAATGGTTTGCATTGTAATTGCTGATGTAAGGCTTGGCTGCAGCTGCTTGGCCATGGAAACCGATTCCATGAAGCTCTCTATGCATTGTTCTTTATTTGATCTGAAAAGTTCTGTAGTGACTGACACTGCAGAAAGTTGACAACTTCTGGTACACTATACACCTCAGCATCTGCTGACCCCACTCTGTGATTTTGTGTGGCCTACCACTTCATGGCTGAGTTGTTCCCAATCTCTTCCACTTTGGTATAAGCACCCATTCTTTCTCAAAAGTTTGTAGGAGCAGTCTGCATGCCTAAGTGATTGATTTTATAAACCTGTGGCAGTGAAAGTGATTGGAACACTTGGGTTCATCTTACATTAACTACTGATTTTATCTACTGTTCTGATTTTATATACTGTTTTGTTTGTTAAGTAAATGGCCTGCATTTGTATAGCGCTTTTCTAGTCCATAGGACCCCAAAGCGCTTTACACTACATTCAGTCATTCACACACACTGGCGGTAGCAAGCTACATTGTAGCACTGGGGCGCACTGACAGAGGCGAGGCTGCCGGACACTGGCGCCACCGGGCCCTCTGACCACCACCAGTAGGCAAACACGGGGTTAGTATCTTGCCCAATGATATTTGGCATGCAGCCAGGGTGCAGCCTGGGATCGAACCACCGACGTTCTGATTAGTGGCTGACCTGCTCTGCCACCTGAGCTACAGCCACCCCAAGTGGGTTTAGAGCTCTGGGTAGCTCCCCAGCTGGGTCTAGACTGGGTCTAGAGAGTATTTTAAATTCAGGGAATTTAAAATAGAAAGTAGCTCGTCCACAGAAGGACTGGTAGCTCCCCTTACGATAAGGGTTCAGATCGCGCGAACAGGTGTGAAATGTGTGTGTTTAGTTAGTTTGTTTGTTTGCTTGTTTTAATCAATTTTAAATCATGCTTTTTATTTGTTTTTGTTTCTAATATCTCTGTAAAGCACTTTGAATCACCTTGTTGTTGAATTGTGCTATACAAATAAATTTGCCTTGCCTTGCCATCTGAAACTTTTGGCAGTATAATGTATCTGCCGCACTGCATCTTTGCTTCAGGTCAATAGCCACAACAGCAATAGCACATTTTGGTATAACCTGTTAGACCAGGGGTCAGCAACCTTTAACACCCAAAGAGCCATTTGGACCTGGTTTCCACGCAAAAGAAAACACTGGGAGCCGCAAATACTTTTTGACATCTAAAATGAAGATAACACTGTATATATTGTTTTTTACCTTTATGCTTTGTGTGAACAACTAAGGTGTGTTGCTTAGGAAACCCATGAAGTGCTACAGAGAAAATTACATTTTATTTATGTAATTAACACATTTTGAACTCTTGAAGAAATATAACAAAAGGAAAGACACCAACCTGAACTAAAGCAATGAAGAAATAATAGAATATAATTTTATTTTTATATTTCACTATCACAATAATCTTCCAATTTAGAACTACAAGTTAAAAAAGAACTAACATAAATAAAATACACTTCAGCTAAATACTTCTAATTTATTTTCCCAAACCACGCGGAGCCGCAGTATAAGGACTAAAGAGCCGCATGCGGCTCCAGAGCTGCAGGTTGCCGACCCCTGTGTTAGAAATCAGAAATCAGAGATTCAGAAATCAGAAAGGGGTTTATTGCCAAATGTTGAGCAGGTTTACAACATTAGGAAATTGCTGCGGTGCTTCAGTGCAAACATAGTGTCATAAATAGCACTTAAATAGACATGAAAAAATAAAAGTAGGGATAAGAATTAAAAGTGCTACGTAGAAAGATATGTGCATGAGCTATACATGAGATATATACATGAGAATAAGAATTAAGAGTGCTACGTTGAAAGATATATACATGAGTGCAGGTGGTGATCAGTGCCAAACATGGAATGATGCAGTGAACACAGCGTAGGGTCATGTGTTAGTGGCGGGAACAGTCATATGGTTATTGTTCATGTGTCCAACAGCAGAAGGGAAGAAACTGTTCTTATGGCAAGAGGTTCTGGTGCGAATGGACCGGAGCCTCCTGCCTGAGGGGAGCAGGTCAAACAGACTGTGTCCAGGGTGAGAAGGGTCAGCTGAGATCCGAGCTGCACGCCGCAATGTCCTGGAGGTGTACAGGTCCTGCAAAGATGGGAGTCTGCAGCCAATCACCTTCTCAGCAGAGCGCACAACACGCTGCAGTCTCTGTTTGTCCCTGATAGTGGCTCCAGCGTACCACACGGTGATGGAGGAGGTGAGGATGGACTCGATGATTGCAGTGTAGAACTGCATCATCGTCCGTGTTGGCAGGTTGAATTTCTTCAGCTGCCTCAGGAAGTACATCCTCTGCTGGGCTTTCTTGATGACGGAGGTGATGGTGGGCTCCCACTTCAGGTCCTGGGTGATGGTGGTACCCAGGAAGCGGAATGAGTCCACAGAGGTGATGGGGGTGTCAGTCAGGATGATGGGGGGGAGTGGGGCTGTGTGCTTCCTGAAGTCCACAATAATCTCCACTGTCTTCTGGGCATTCAGCACCAGGTTGTTGTGGCTGCACCAGGACACCAGACGTTCAACCTCCCTCCTGTAGGCAGACTCATCCCCGTCAGAGATGAGCCCAATAACGGTGGTGTCATCTGCAAACTTGATTAGCTTGACAGACTGGTGGGTGGAGGTGCAGCAGTTGGTGTACAGGGAGAAGAGCAGAGGAGAAAGAACACAGCCCTGAGGGGAGCCGGTGCTGATGGTCCGGGAGTCCGAGACATTCTTTCCCAGCCTCACATGCTGCTTCCTGTCCGTCAGGAAGGAAGACTATAGGTAGACTATAATAACCCACTGCCTTTAAAAAGAGGCCCTGATGGTGTTGAACTAAAGCTCACATATGAAGACAATTGTGAGTCTGAAATGCTCTCAATAAGTATCTATTAAAAGAAAATTTGTTATTTAAAAATTAAAGTTTTTAGGTTGCAAATCTACTTTTATATATTTGAGAAAATTTATTTAAACCTATATTTAATGATTTATTTCTACTTTTTTAATTAACAACAATACATTTTATCTGGCAAGTCTGAAGTAATAATACGACTTAGATTTACAATCAGTAGCACTGCAGCCAAAAGAAATAGTTTAACCAGGACATTGTAATGCATCCAAAACACAATAAAATATGTCAAAAAGCTTCAGACTCATGTCTCATTTTTCTGTATTCAGATGTCTTTTTTTGCTGTCAATGACCTGCAAGATAAACAAAAAGGCAATGTCAAAAATTGCGTTGATACCTACATGGCCTGTTGATGTAGTCAGTAAAGAGAAAATTACCTCTATCTTTCCTCTGATTTGCAACAGTAGCATATGTTGTTTTGTCTGGATCTGATTCTATTGTCTGTTTACAAACTGACAAATAAGAGAAGAACATGACAAACTATATGTATCAGCCACATACAGTTAAATACTAAAGCAGTAAGAAGGCAGATAAGCTATTATTACTAAACACACAAATACAAAACTTGAGCAATACAAAACGAAACATCTTACTCAAACATGGGTAATATGGTTTTTGTGGTTATGTCCTTTCAATTTCCTTTTAATGCAAAATAAATTTCCTGTCAAACTGTTTCTCACCCATCTCAAAATTATCTGTACTAAAACTGTAATATAAGTAGTTCACCACAGTGAGTGCATCTACAAATGACAGCATGTCTATTCTGGTATAAGTAACACTCATGTATGAACAGAGATATAACATTGTCGGTTCACTTTTTTACCCTCAGCACATCTTAAAAAATAAATGCAATAGATGTGAGATACATAATAGTCTCACTTGAAAAGGATAGGACTAGGGGTGACTAGGATTAAGTCAAAATCTTGATTGACTTTATTGGGTGCAACTGAATGATAAAATCTAGCCCTAATTAATGAAAAATGAAATTATCAATCTACATAACATATTTCACATGTTCTGCGCTTCTGATAGTGAACAACACAAAATAACTTGCAAATAAGTCTGTGAAGGTTCTCAGTCATCCAGGTCATCGTAGTCAAAGGAGCTTGCAAAGAAAGGCGTCTGGACTTCTTTAAGTTACTTGAAGACGTTTCACCTCTCATCCGAGAAGCTTCTTCAGTTCTAAGGTCAAATGGTGGAGAGTCCCAGATATAAACCTAGTGGGAGTGACCCCCCACAGAGGGACAAAAGGACCCCTGATGATCCTCTAATCGCCTGAGCCAAGGTGTGAAACTGGGTGTGGGTCCCAATCAGCCAGAGTTTCGGGTGAGTTCATTGTGAAACCTGGCCCCACCTTATCATGCGAATTCCTGAGGTCAGATGGCCCAGGATGTGAGTGGGCGTTAAGGCGTCTGGGAAGGGATCTCAAAACTGGATTATAGATGGCAGAGAGTTGGTGTCGTAAACCCCCGCCTCTGTTCAAAGATGGTCGCTCACAGTGGACATAGATGGCTTCTTTCACTCCTCTTTCAAACCATCTGTCCTCTCTGTCCAAGATGTGAACATTGGCATCCTCGAAAGAGTGTCCTTTATCCTTAAGATGCAGATGAACTGCTGAGTCTTGTCCTGTGGAGGTGGCTCTTCTGTGTTGTGCCATGCGCTTGTGAAGTGGCTGTTTGGTCTCTCCAATGTAGAGGTCTGGGCATTCCTCGCTGCACTGTACAGCATACACCACATTGTTAAGTCTGTGTTTTGGCGTTTTATCTTTCGGGTGAACCAGTTTTTGTCTGAGCGTGTTGCTGGGTCTGAAATGCACCGGGATGTCATGCTTGGAGAAAACTCTCCTGAGTTTTTCTGATACACCGGCTACATAGGGGATGACAATGTTGTTGCGTCTGTCCTTCTTATCCTCCCTCGCTGGTGTCTGGTCTTCTTTTCTGTGCCTCTTTGCTGACTTTAAGAATGCCCATTTAGGATAGCCGCACATTTTGAGTGCTTCCTTTACATGTGTGTGTTCCTTCTTTTTTCCTTCGGGCTTAGAGGGAACATGTTCTGCCCAGTGGTGTAGGGTCCTAATTACTCCAAGTTTGTGTTCCAGAGGGTGATGGGAGTCAAAGAGGAGGTACTGGTCCGTATGTGTGGGCTTCCGGTAAACTTCGATGTTGAGGTTTCCGTTCTCTTCAATGTGCACAGCGCAGTCCAGGAAAGGCAAACAGTTGTCCTTTGTGTCTTCCCTGGTGAACTTGATGTTTTTATCCACAGCGTTAATGTGCGCAGTGAAGGATTCCACTTCTTGTGTCTTGATTTTGACCCAGGTGTCGTCCACATATCTGTACCAGTGGCTGGGTACTCTTCCTTTGAAAGAGCCAAGAGCCTTTCTTTCCACTTCCTCCATGTAAAGGTTGGCTACAATAGGTGACACGGGGGAGCCCATGGCACAGCCATGTTCTTGTCTGTAAAAGCCTTCGTTGTATTTGAAATATGTAGTGGTGAGGCAGAGGTCTAACAGGGTGCAAATCTGATTGGGTGTGAAGTTGGTCCTGTCCTCCAAGGAGCTGTCTTCTTGTAATCGTTATCTGACAGTCTCCACGGCCTCCGTGGTGGGTATGCAGGTGAAGAGAGAGACTACATCAAAGGACACCATGGTTTCATCTGGATCCAGGGTAAGTTTCTGGACCTTGTCGGTGAAGTCGGTGGAGTTCTTGATGTGGTGTGGGGTGTTCCCCACGAGAGGAGCAAGGATGGTAGCAAGGTGTTTAGCAATGTTATAAGTGGCTGAGTTTATGCTACTGACTATGGGTCTGAGTGGGACAGCTTCCTTGTGGATTTTAGGAAGTCCGTAGATGCAGGGTATGGCATCCCCTGGGTAAAGGCGGTGATATGTGAGGCGGTCAATAATTTTGTCTTTTTCAAAGTCTTGAAGGCAAGCTATAACTTTCTTTTTGTAGCTGCTTGTGGGGTCTCGCTTTAAGGCTTCGTAGGTATTGTTGTCACTGAGAAGAGTAGTGATCTTTGTATGGTAAT
This sequence comes from Diplotaxodon limnothrissa, assembly GCF_057381915.1. NCBI lineage: Eukaryota > Metazoa > Chordata > Actinopteri > Cichliformes > Cichlidae > Diplotaxodon > Diplotaxodon limnothrissa. The sequence goes on from NC_140598.1 coordinate 34,266,756, forward strand.
CTGTAGTGTTTAGGACCACGGTGCATCTTCCCTTATCAGCTGGTAAAACAGTGATGTTGTGGTCTTTGCTCAGGGAAGCGACGGCCTTCTTTTCCTGTATTGTGAGGTTGGATGGAGGGACTTTGGCACTGGAGAGCGTGGCTGAGACTTTCATCCTGATTTGCTCTGCTTCTGTCTGTGATAATTTATTAATCCGTATGGCAGATTCTGTGGCTGTGATGAGGTCCACTATGGGCAACTGTTGTGGAGAAATGGCAAAATTGAGTCCTTTGGCTAATATTCTCTTTTCAGGTTCACTGAGAATCCTGTCTGAAAAGTTCTTAACCCATTTCTCCTGACTGACTTCAGGTGTATTTTCTTCTCTGGGTTGTGTAGGTTCAGGATGAGGAGTGTGTGTTTTTGCATTGTCTTTCTTTTCCTTTAGAGTGTTGGGCCCGCTAAGCCTTGTCCACAAACTTGTAAACCTCTTCTAAGACTGGAGAGGGTAGAAGGATTTCCAGTTCCTGCAGGGTCTGGCTGATCTTGATCTGGAGGGCATCTATGGTGAAATGGACCTGTCTTATCCTTTCACTTAAAAGGTGATTTTGTGCTCTCTGTAGAATCAAGTCCTCTTAATGTCACCACTGTCCCAGTCCAGCCCTGGGCACAACACGCAGTGAATTAATCTGAGAAGGTGCATCAAAAAATAAATGGCCGCACCAGCGGTCCACATTGCAAATCAGCTCGCATAGCCTCTTCTTAATGACTGTATCTTAGCTAACAACCCCAACTACCAGATTCAACTTGTAATTGGCTAAAAATAACTTGGCCTACTGGTGAGAGGGACGTTTTTAGCTCTCCACATTCCGACACTTCAAAAGCTTCAGGAGCTGACGGCTCAGCACAGCTTCAGCACCACGGAAATACATGGACACATCTGTAGACTCGAGACACAATGGATTTTTGGGACTTTCAGGTGTATGGACCAATGTTTGATTTTCTGATCAAACCAGAAATCTTTAATGAGCAGCTGGATTTGTCTCACATTAACTGGCTGAGTTAATGCCAGTTAATGCAACATCAAAGCAGCTGGAATCAATAGATGTGCATGTTCTTGCAGCTTGCATTTTCACCTGCTGGACATCACTACCTGACAAGTTTAACTGTCTTCAGAACATTGCAGAGGCCTTATTGAAAGTATTTGGCTCTACATATCTGTGTGAGCAGATTTTTTCTCACATGAGTCCTCAGGTAGCCGTCTGAATGCTGGACACTCGGAGACCTGTGTCTCTGAGTGGGAGACCAGAGATCGCATTAACATGTGTGTCTCTATATTAACAGACATGCCATATTGGCTCAGTTTATCTTTCTTATCATTCTTGTGAGGAGACCATAAATAGCATTTGTATTTTCTGTTGTACAGTTCATTTGCTGTTATGGATAAAAAGTATTTTTTTGTTTCAAAATAGCTGATAACTATTCGCTGATAGCTGCCAACATCTGCGAACAAATATAATTCTATAAAGTGGTTCTATATATTGTGTAACTGTTCATATAGAGCATTATTAAATTTATTGCTAATGCAATCATATGGCACACTGACCTCTGGGGAAATTTTATATGGTACTCGCCATCAGAAAGGTTGCCTATCCCTGGTCTAAACTGAACACAGCCTGGTTTAATTACCAGAGACTCAATTAGTACCACTTTTGTCAAACTGTAACTCAAAGAATTTCTTTGTTTCATGTGATCATTCCTAACTTTTATTTTGTCAATGAGAAGGATTACTGTAGCAAAATGGACATGTTTGAGACCAAACCACTGTGGTTACTGAAACCTAACCAAAATATTTTTTTAAATCAAGAGTGAAAGTAAAAAGTGCATAAGGTGATTTTACAAGTATCTGAAGTTTTATTGAATAAGTTGTAAACAAATAAATGTTATCTCTGCTATGTTCATTTACCCAGTTTTATTATGATTAAAGGTTAATCCTGATAAAGAGAGAGTTAAACTGCAAGGAGAATGCTTTTGCTGCTGTATACTTGTTTTATATCATTTACAGATTAAATATTATCCCTGGCAGTTTGATGTGATGTCTGACAGCCTTACTGGTTTACTCTTTGTTAGATGTTTTTTGTCTTTGTGTCTTTTATTTTAGTTTATTACTTTTCTTTTAATCATTCTTATTCACTTCTTGGGGGGGGGGGGGCACTGATAGAGGGTACTGATCCTAAATATATAGTACAACATATAGCATGTACACATTGTGTAAGTAAAGCAGCTACTCACACATTGCATGACTATAAAAACAGATTATTTAATATTTCTTTCTCACATAAGGGCATTGCGATAATCTCTGTATTATTACATTTTTTTTTCTTTGTATCCTCTTATATTCAGATTGTATTTAAGAGATCTTTGAGGATATTTAAACTAATCATCAAGGGCTAATCGTATTAAATGGCATTTGTATAGCGCTTTACTGAGTCCCTAATGACCCCAACGTGCTTTACACGTTCAGTCATCCACCCATTCTCTCTCACACACACACACACACACACACACACACACACACACACACACACACTCACACTGGTGATGGCAAGCTACATTGTAGCCACAGCCACCCTGGGGTGCACTGACAGAGGAGAGGCTGCCGGACACTGGTGCCACCGGGCCCTCTGACCACCACCAGTAGGCAAACACGGGGTTAGTATCTTGCCCAAGGATATTTGGCATGCAGCCAGGAGGCAGGCTGGGATCGAACAACGGACCTTCTGATTAGTGGCTGACCTGCTCTGCCACCTGAGCTACAGGGTTCGGGTTATTAAAAACTCAGTAACAATATTAGTAGCATATCATATACCAAGACCTATGTAAAACTTAAGCACCTAAAAGATTTTACTTAAAATCTCTGGATTCAAATGGACTCGCATGCACATCCAAATCACACGACCACTTTAAGATGGCAGTTCAGACATCAAACTATATCTCAGTTATTAATCATAGCAGTGGTGTGGATTTGATTGACAGTTTGATACACCAGTCCTACACCATAAAAAAAAATAGCACATATGATGACAGACCTCAGACGGCTCACTATTTGATAACTATGGTATCTAATTATGTGTTTACATACTTTCTCTAGAGTTTGGGATTAGCTTCTGCAATCCTGAGATTTTCCCACTACTACTGTGTCTATATAAGGACATCCTCATACATGAGCATAATTTCTGAGACACCTGTACCCAAAAGAAAAACACTGACAATCCACTGACCTCACCCTATGTCATCACATATAATCACATGCCTGTGAGTTAGTTGGTTAGTATTCACTAACCAAACAGAACAATTAATTTAATCCTCAAAGTTTAGCGTGTTGAATGTAATAAAGTATAGGTTTTAGACTCTGTCTACAAGCTTTGCCATTTCAAACTCAGTTTGTCCTACATTTTCTCTCCCTCTCCCATAACCTTGATACTGCCTTGTCTCCTTTGATCTCCTTTGAGATGTGAGAGATTTGGGAGTGTGTAGTGTGTAGAGTGTGTAGTTACTGTTTTGTGTTGTTAGTGTGTAGTGTAGTCAGTAGTTTTGTTTTGTGTGTCAGAACAATGAGGCCACTGCTAATTGTAACAGTTGCTACCAATAAGCCACCAAAGACAGACTGCAGTGTAAACGCTGTTATCAGGTGGAAAAGAGGAGGAGTGATACACCTGTCGTCAGGCCAGCAGGTGCACGTATCAGCTTGTGATGTGCTCCTCTTTCTAATGGTGGACACAATTTTTTTTGGAATGGCACAAATAATTTGTGTGGCATATTATTTGATGCAGAACACCTGATTGTTCTGTAAATAGTTTGAGATGGTTATAGAAAAAACACATAGGCTGCATTTTTAGCTTACTAGCTGCATGTAACTTTGTGTTTTGCAAAACATGTGCATATATTTTTAAAATGCACAATTTATTTTTGCATTTCAAGTTATGAAAATGATTCATTAAACATGTTTGTGGTTGTTACAGTAAAAAATATGACTTTAACTCTAACTGTTTTGTCTCATTTTAAGTCAGTTCTTTTAATACAAAATCAAAAAATAAATTCAGACATGTGAGGTTCCAGTTTAGATTAGGGAGACAGACACTATAAAGAGTAGGCTTTAAATGTTTCTTTTTGCTAAAGCATATAGTTAGGTCTGGATCAAATGACTCTTAATACAGCTGATTATAGACATCACGCAGTGAGTGTTTCTTCATCATTTACCATGCATTTATGTATTACTCGTTATTTAATTATTAGTTAATATTCATGTCTGTGTAAATGTGTTGCTGAACAACCGTTGTCAAATACAATTACCGTATTTCCCGGACTACAAAGCGCACCTGAATATTAGCCGCACAAGCTAAAATCAGGGGAAAATCCTGTTTTGTACATACATTAGCCGCACCTGACTAAAAGCCGCAGGTGTTTCAATGTTGACTTATCATATGTAAGAGAATATGCACAAAGGGAATTGTCAGGAAAGAGATGGCTGTTTGGAGACACCCCTTTTATTAATATTTTGAAAAACAAGTTATGGGTACATATTTGCACATGTAGTACATAACAGTAACCTACAGCACACCAGAACAATAGATTCGGACTACCTTTTAGGCTCAGGTGCAGTGACACGGCTTTAACAAGAAGAAAAGTCAGTCATTCACCATCTTTCTCTTCTTCCTGCGCTCTAAAACCACCAAAGTCCTCTTCTCCAATGTCGGAAACGAACAGGCTCAGGATGGCTTCGTCATCCACTCTCCGCTTCTCTCCTTCGTTGTCACTTTCAAAACCAAAGAAATCCTCGTTGTCAGTGTCAGAGTCGAACACCCTCAGAAGGGCCGTGGCGGTGTCCTCCTCTCCATCATGCAGCAGTCCAGCCCTTCAAAATCCGTTGGTGATCGTGGATGTTTTCGCACTTTTCCACGCTGTCAGAATCCACCGGTGGAGTTGGGCATAACTTGCTTTTCGCAAGTTTATCGCCGCTCGTCATCCACGCCTCCCGCTGAATGCGTAGCGCTACTTTGAAGTTTGTTTTTCGCGCTACTTCGTACGGCACTACGTTGCCTGGCGGACGGACACGTGACTAACATACCACTCTTGAACCCCGATCCTTCCGCCAGGCAACGTAGTGCCGTACAACAGCGGAACAAACAAAACAAATCGTCTTACGATATCACAAAAATCATGGACAATCCATAGAAAAGCCGCACCTGACTAAAAGCCGCAGGGTTCAAAGCTTGTGCAAAAAGTAGGGGCTTATAGCCCGACAATTACGGTATACATGATAGCCTGTCATTTTATGATAGTTGGAGCAGATCCTTCCACTAAATGGTACGCAGGCGGTCAAAGTACACACTTGCCTTATTCACGTTCAGCACAGCCGAAGATCCTGTAGCGTGTTGAACGCAGGTGCAAACTCACTCAGAGAAACAACCGGTAAGTGTGTGATGTTACTTAAATACAGTTTTGTTTTAGTTTTAATGGTGGTTCTTTATTGTAGTTCTAATTTGATAAATTGCAAACTGGTTTTCTTGTTTTATAAACTGTGTTAACTCTATTTGTTAGCTAAGTTTTCATTATATAGAGAATACTATATTTTAAGTTTTTCTTCTGTTAGCCATCATAAAAATAGCGGCCAACCAGTACAGCTTTCTTTTCTTGAACAGGAAGTAGTTTAATGTCAGAATCGAAACACTTTTCTTCTTCCTTGTCTTAGGCTACCTTTATTTTTGGTGTTGACTGTGCTGGACTTTGTGATCAAGCGTATAACTAACACAAAATGGCAGTATTGGTAAGTTGTCTTTTGTTTTGTTTTGTTTTTTGATTGACTAATTTACCCTTTATAATCCAGTTTAAGGTATATTTGTTTTTGTTGATCAAAAACACAGATTGCCAAAGGAAGGTCTGTGGCAGAAAAAAAAGGAAAACAAAATAATTAGCTTTGCAATAAAAGCATTTTTTTTAGTGCACAGTCTACATCAGTATTCAAATTGGTATTTTGTTTCATGTCATTGGCTAAATTTTACAAGATGATCAGTATTTTTTGTTCACCTGTTATTGGTGATCTCAGCTGATATTTTTACTTGTTTATGCTTTTTGCTGTCTTAAAATCATGATATACTTTTAAGTAATTAAAATTTGGTGGCTTTATATTCTTTTTCGAGAACTCCAGGATAAATTCCCAATGTGGTCAACTCACTTTGAAACGTCAACCATGCGCTTTGTTTTTTCACCACACTGTGATCCTACTCCTTCTGACAGATATAAGGACAGGTAACATCTACACAAACGTAATCAGCTAAAGTAAATACTTTACACAAAATATATCCTTCTTGGAGGTCTGTGTATATTTTATAATATATTTTACAATTTGTTAGGTGTATAAAAATATAAATGAAACTGAGCAGTCAAGCTTCAGCTGCAGATAATCTAAGAACATTAGATAAACATGACTGTGAGATACAAACTTTGTCCTGTCCTTTCAGGTCAGTCTCAGACAGTAACACCATCTCAAACAATAATCACAGTAGTTGGTGAGGATGTCATCTTACCATGCCACCTTGACTCTGCGTCAGACGCTGTTTCTAAGATTCTGGAGTGGGGGAGACCTGACCTGGATCCCAGATTTGTCCATGTGTGGTTTGAGGGTCAAGACCATCTGGTTAATCAAAACCCATCTTACAAAGGAAGGACATCACTGTCCACTGAGAAACTGAAGCAGGGAGACCTTTCACTGAGACTCACTAGAGTCAAACACTCTGATAATGGCAGATATAGATGCTTTTTTCCCTCGGAGCACAAAGAATCTATCATTGAACTTCTTGTTGGTAAGTGGACATTTTTCATTACACTGTGAGATACAGATGAATGACAAATAATTGTCCCTGTAGTTAGGACATCCAATGCCTTTATTATGCTGTTGGGACTGTATGGATGCAAGGGTTTGAATCCAATTGTGAATTTACAGGGAAGGGTCACTGTCACTGTTCATATAAAGCTGTTTTATATGGGATTACCTTTATTAAGTGATTACACATTTCTATCCTGAGACAAAAATGAACACCTATGGAAGATTTTTTACCATTGAGTTAGACAGGGATCTCCACAACCATCATCAAAACACCAAATGACAGTATGTGTTATTTGGTGTAATAACTGAAGGTGTTTATGCCTCTAGTTTACGTCAGTGGAGTTCAGATGGTGCTTGGTGGCCCAACTCCTTGCTCATTTTTCTTTTATCACACCCCAGTATCGCTACCCTTTATCAACTACACTGGAACATGTTTTGTTTTCGTCTCCAATAACAGCTGAAGTAAAAAAAAAAAAAAGCCTGCTGGAGGTAAACTATTGGCAGGAGTAAATTATTGGAACATCACATGGCTGTTCTCACGTTGTGGTTGAGTTACCAAGTATGTTACAATTAGAGGAAGTGAAGTATTGGTCAGCTTTGAAAAAAGCAGTCAAAGTTTTTTCCACACTGATTAAGACGTGTTTTACTGCTGATATCATTAATCAAATACACTGTTCTGTGAATGCATTAACACTTCTTATCTTTGCCATCCTCAGGTTCACTTTCCTTACCTACAGTAGCAGAAGTCAACATAAACAGGAGTGCAGTCGCTTTACAGTGTAAGTCTGCAGGTTGGTATCCAGAGCCTGAGCTGTTATGGATGGACAGTGATGGAAACAGCCACTCTGCTGGACCTACAGAGATCCTCAGAGGTCCTGATGACCTCTATACTGTCAGCAGCAGAGTGACTGTGGAGAAGAAACACAGAAATACTGTCAACTGTATAGTCCAACAAAGGGATATCAACCAGAGCAGAGAGACACAGATGCATGTTTCAGGTAACGTTTTCTTCTGAAATTTGATTCAGTCTTAAGATGTGTTATGTTACAACCTCACTGATTAAAAAAATCTGAAGTGTAATATTTAAATGTTATAGTTAAATAAAGTCAGTTTTTCATAATTATTAAGACTTGCAAAGAAATTAAATGCAAATCTAAATTCATTTAAAATTTGATATAAGAAACATTTCTATTTTCCTAAACTGAAAGAACAATACTGGATAATTGATATAATGATAAATTCAAACTGTTACAGACTGACTTTGTCTGTATGGGGCATGAGAGGTGTAATACAAGGGCAATAGCACAAGCTGTTTATAAGCTCAGACTACAAACAATAAAGTGTGCGTCAAAATCTATTTTGCGGTTTTTAAAAATTCTTACAGCTTTACATGATTAAATTAAGTAGGAGTGGAAAAGGAAGCAAATTAATCTCCAGGGTCTCCAAGGCCAAAACAACAAACAAAAACTCCAAGGTTCACATAAAAAAGAAATGGCAGAGAACCCCTACCAAACTTCCACTAACTTCTAAATACCATGACTAAATCGTAAATTTGGCTTCCAAAGCACAAATCAAAGAAAGCAAAAACAGCACTAATGTTTCCCAGGACTCAGTAGCCAAAAGACAAAGAGACTAACACACTTGCTGCTGGGGGGATTATGCTGCTCCACACGTGATCTTGATGCTGCTCAGCTGTGTCAATCAGGTGTAGGAACCTGGAACAGAGAGCGAGGGAGAGAGCAACTCTCTTGCAGGAAGAGGCCAAAAGGTCAGTGGATGTAACACAAACCAATCCAATATCTGACAGTTGATGAAGTTACTTCATAATTGATGTTTGGCATTAAAGAAAACCACCCAGTGAGGCTGAGTATTTCTGAACTGAAGAGGGACGAGTTTTCCAGTCTGTGAAACATTGACTGGCTGTGATCTTCAGACCATCTGGCAGCAGTGCCTTAAAAATTGTCTAGATTTTGAAGAGAAAATAATTTTTGTGGTCTGAAACAACTCTGAAAACCATTTTCAGTCAACACAGTTCATTTCTGCATCAAAATAACATCTGAGCTCATTAAACATATATTGAAGAGACGTGGGAAACTGTACTGCTGTTTTCAGCACACAGTCCAAAGTAATGTAAAGTGATGTATGTGGTAGCTTGGACATCTGTGAAAGCCAGCCAGTCGGTACATAATGATACATACTGGTTTTGGAGTAACATCGGCTGCCATCAGCTGCCGTCTTTGTCAGGGAAGGTCCTTCATGTTTCAACAGGTTCTCTTTGTGGTATTTCTTTTAAAGTATAGGCTCTAAGTGTCTCATAAAATGATTATCTGTTTTATTTACAATTTGAATGCATGTCTGAGCATTATTGGAAGTTATTATGAATTTAATTATCTTGTCTTTTTAATTTTAGGTGATTGTGTTGCAGTTCCACCTTCTTCTGCCCTCCGCGTCAGTATTATTTTGGCAGTTTTTCTCATTTGTACTTGTACAACAGTCATTGTTCTGTGGATATGGAGACAAAACAAAATCAAAGGTAATCATATTGGTCTATCTGCTAGGTGTCACCAAATCTGTACTAACTCAAGTTTTTAACAACTAAAATCACCTTGATTAACAACTTAATCAAGGTGTGTGTACCATTGTTCATCAGACAACTTTTACATAACTAACTCTGTACTTATGCAGAGAAAAAGAGGCAAACTGAGGATGAAGCTGAGGAGAAAGAGAAAGAGCAGCTGTTGGCAGAAAACAAGAAGTCTGAAGAACTACAGCAGAAAGAGGAAGAGCTGAAAGACCTGGAGGAGCTGGTTAATATACTGATTGAACAGGAAAACGAACTGAAGAAAGTAAAAAATGTACTCAAACAACAAAGGGATGTGGTGGATGGTGAGGTGGAGGATATTGAAAACAAGCTTCAGTCAGTGGATAAGAACACAGAAAGTGACAGAGCAAAGGGATACATGGATCTGAAAGAAATAATAACAGAAAGCAAAAACAAATTAATAGAGAAAAAAGCAGCAAATTCAAAGCTGCAAGCAAACATTGAAAACCGTCTTCTTAGAACACAGCACATACATGATAACATGACCCAAAGAAAACTGGAAGTCAAGAAACAACTGGCAGAGTTACAGAAACAGAAAGATGAGATTAAGAAGACACTTAATTTAGAGCAAAATCAGGAAACTTTAAACATTTAGAAAAATTCTCAAACCTCATGTAGAGAGGTTTGAAAAGTACTTCTTGTATCTGCTGATGGTACGTACCGCCAGCCTGTCCTTCCATGATGGCTCATCTCATCCCCTTCTCCCCTTGTTTCTCAGGTGTCTGCTAGCTGAGGTATTCACTAAGCACATCATCTGTTGTGTCTTCCTGATGTACTCATGGATGTTTGTTGTCTCATCCTGGACGGTGGTTCTGCCACTCATTAATGCACGGTCACCTTTCTTTGGTTTAGCATACAGACTCAGGGTGATGGATTTGGGGTGAATAGGAATTAGAATAAGAATAGTTTATTAATCCTTAATTAAACTATGTGCGTCCTCCTTCTCCAAGATAATAAGAACAGTAACAGACTGAAATTAAATAATACAATATATAACAAAGTTACAAAATATAAGAAATAGCTCTAATATATAACAATATACAGATTATAAATATCCAGAATATTACAGGGATTAAATATGTATGGTTTTACTCTAAACTGTAAAGTGTAACTGAAACCCCATGGATGGTAAAGAGCTTCCTTGTCTTGATGTCAGTGGCTTTTATCTCTGCCTTTGGCCAGATTATTATCCCACCAGAGTACCTGATCACAGGTGAGATACAGTGTGTAGGTGTTGATTGCCTGGATCTTGTTCTTCCTATTCAGCTGACTCTTCAGGTCTTACCTGACTCTCTGCAGGTATTTCCCTGTTACAGCTTTCCTGGCAGCCTCTTTGAGGTTCCCATGTGTATGGGCTCAAACTGTGGTCATAAATATGTTGTACTTGTAAATCAGAATGTGTAGTTGTGAGTTTTGTAACCTTCAAATGAAAATATATGAAAATATGATGTTTTTGCATCTATAAATTAGAATTTGTGTGTGTGTAAAAAAAGATTTGTGTTTGTAAAACATATTTACACAAGTTAGATATTTTTTTGGTAAGGTCTGTTTACATATACAAAGCAAAAAAACTATGTGTAAAACTCACGTTTCACGGCTGCGTGTAAGTTTCAACTTACAAGTACGAATTTTTACCCGATTTTTCGTCTTTTCTTCAATTTAAACTCCAGTTTAAATTTATAAAGTCATTTCCACCTCATGTTCTGTCAAATATTTACATCGTCTCCAAGATCCAACTGTGATAAACATTGTTCAGTCAGTGTGATTGATAATAATAGGACAAATGATCATCGATCAGTGTGTAATATGCAGTCCTGTGTAATATAAATATATACATACACACACATACAAACACACACACATATCCCCAACTAGCCATCCTCTCTGAGACTGATTCAAGACTTATGTTATTATTGGGTGACAGCATCTCAAAATACTATCACCCTCAACATCTTCTCAGATCCATTTCATGCAAAAACGGAGCAAAGTAAAAATCTGTGTTGTTTTAACCCAGTGTTAAGTTAGTCTTTTGATATTATGTGATATTCAGTTACATCTATTGGTTGTTTTGTTAGAACGTGCCCTACAATAATTGCAAGTTTTACAATGTCACTGATTTACGCCTGTTTCACGACAGTCAACTGGGGAGTAAACTCTGGTGGGAGGGGCGGTAAACTCACATGGCCTGTGGCAGTGGCAGAGTAAGCTTGTGTGAGCCAGCCATGATATCTGTACAAGCAGTAGCCTTAAGATATTCACTATTCATTCTCCTGCTAGTGGTGGAGGAGAGTTTTCTTATGGGGAAGAGGCCCTGCTGTCCTGCCGTCTTAATGGTGCCACTGAGAGATTAGAGGCGGCTACATATTCTTCTGGAACATCGAGTTTTGGACCCAAGTAATCACAGACACGTTTCACAATTTATTCAGGGTCTGACAGCAGTTCACCATCTGTGTCCAATATCTAATACAAATTTCTGGATTGGAGCATGTATGTTCTTGAGAACTGACCATGTCCTCCCCACACCAGGAGAAACCATAGGGTCCTGATGTATCGGAGATGTAAAAAAAAAAAACACTCCTGTGAAGAGGAGGCCAAATCCATCTGCCAAAACAGCAGCGTTTGCAAGAGACTCAACTTTTTGTTCATTTAAATTAAATACCACATGCTCTAGCAAGCATTTCTTAAAACCCCCCAAAAGCACTAGAAACCTCAGCTGTGCAAAATCTTTGACTTGCTAGCCTGACACCATTTATCAAAAAGCAACCTTTTTTTACGTGCAAACTTCATATATATCTGGTTGTCCCTTTTCCCACAATGTCAGAATTTCTCTTGGTACGCTTCAGGCACCAATTCAAAAGCAAGCAATACTGTAGCCTAACCACGTCATAATCCAAGCTTTGGTCCACACAGAGGCTAGCACACACCTCCTGAGCTTTACACACAAGCCTAAACTGCAGCAGCAAGGCCCAAACCTCCATCAGCCAGTTCAAAGCCTCATTACATCCTCAGCCAATGGTACGGCTCCACCTGGAACTTACATAGGTACAAACAAAGAGAACGAATAACGCCACCCTCAGGTGTGAGGAGCACAAACAACACACAACATCATGACCTGGGCCATAACAGTTATTCTTTGTTAAACTAATATATTGGTTACATCTTCTGAACTGCTTGAGTCAGATAACGGGTCTTGTTTATCTTTGGTTACTTGATATTCTAAAGAATGATACAGACCTCGACACAGGCTTCATTTGGACACGCCCCATTTACACATGCCTCAGAGCTTCAGTGTCAGACGCAACATCATTACCCCCACCCATTGTCTGACTGGTTGACCTAGCAACGTGCAGCAATAACCCCGACTGTATCATCTGTAATCAGAGAGCTGTAAAATACTATTGTATATCAAAGGCTGTGATTTTATGATAGTTGGAGCAGTTCCTTGTACCAAAGATCACACAGACGGTCAAAGTTCACACTTCCACTTTTCAAGTTCAGCACAGCCGAAGATCCTGTGTAGCATTTTGAACGTAGGTGCAAACTCACTCAGAGAAACAACTGGTAAGTGTATAAAGTTACATAAATATGATTCTATTTTAATCTTAACTGTACTTCTTTTGTTGTAGTTCTAATTTGATAAACGTAAATATAAAACTAGTTCTCTTGATTTATACTGTTGTTCGAGTATTTGTTCACTAAGCTTTCATTAAATTGTGTTTCTTCTGTTAGCCATTGTAAAAACAAAACTCTCAACCAGTTTTTTTCTTAAGTGGGCAGCAGTTCAGATCTCTTTTTACTTGCTTGTCTTAATCTGCCTTTACTTTTTGCTGTTAATGTATCACCAGTGCTGGACTTTGTGATCAAGTGTATAATTATCACAAGACACCACACTCACACACAGCAAGAAAAAAAGACCAAATGAAAAGGGGGAAAAAAGATTGCACCAAGGGGAAGATCTGTGGTTGCAACATACACTGAACAAAAATATAAACGCAACACTTTTGTTTTTGCTCCCATTCCCCATGGGATGGACGTAGAGACCTAAAATTCATTCCAGATACACAATATAACCATCCCTCCCAAACAGTGGTCACAAATCAGTCCAAATGTGTGGTAGTGGGCACATCTGCCATATTGAGATAATCCATCCCACCTCACAGGTGTGCCACATCAGGATGCTGATCTGACATCATGAGTAGTGCACAGGTGTACCTCAGACTGCCCACAACAAAAGGCCACCGTGGAATGTGCAGTTTTGTCTCACAGCAAAATGCCACAGATGCCACAAGCAATGAGGGAGCGTGCAATTGGCATGCTGACAGCAGGAATGTCAACCAGATCTGTCGCCCGTGCATTGAATGTTCATTTCTCAACCATAAGCCGTCTCCACAGGCGTTTCAGAGAATATGGCAGCACATCCAACTGGCCTCACAACCGCAGACCTCGTGTAACCACACCAGCCCAGGACTTCCACATCCAGCAGGTTCACCTCCAAGATCGTCTGAGACCAGCCACCCAGACAGCTGCTGGAACAATTGGTTTGCACAACCAAACAATTTCTGCACAAACTGTCAGAAACCGTCTCAGGGACGCTCAACTGCATGCCCGTCGTCCTCATCGGGGTCTTGACCTGACTCCAGCTCGTCGCCGTAACAGACTTGTGTGGGCAAATGCTCACATTCGATGGCGTCTGGCACGTTGGAGAGGTGTGCGCTTCACGGATGAATCATGGTTCACATTGTTCAGGGCAGATGGCAGCTGAGAATGTCCCAGTTCTTGCATGGCCAGCATACTCACCGGACATGTCACCCATTGAGCATGTTCGGGATTTGCTTGACCGGCGTATACGACAGCGTGTACCAGTTCCCACGAATATCCAACAACCTCGCACAGCCATTGAAGTGGAGTGGACCAACATTCCACAGGCCACAATTGACAATCTGATAGACTCCATGCGACGATGTGTTGCACTGCATGAGGCAAATGGTGGTCACACCAGATACTGACCGGTTCTGGGTCCCCAGACCCCCAATAGCGCAAAAAACTGCACATTCCAGGGTGGCCTTTTGTTGTGGGCAGTCTGAGGTACACCTGTGCACTACTCATGATGTCAGATCAGCATCCTGATGTGGCACACCTGTGAGGTGGGATGGATTATCTCAATATGGCAGATGTGCCCACTACCACACATTTGGACTGATTTGTGACCACTGTTTGGGAGGGATGGTTATATTGTGTATCTGGAATGAATTTTAGGTCTCTACGTCCATCCCATGGGGAATGGGAGCAGTAACAAAGGTGTTGCGTTTATATTTTTGTTGAGTGTATTTTCCCACAAACCTCAAATAGGAATGGAAATAACACTGTTGGGAAATGTTGCAATTAAGATAATTAGTGTTTCCCTGCTGATTTTAAATTGCATTTGGCACTAACAACAGAATAAAAGGCCTAGAGCTGTGACCCCAAAAAAGCAATTAAAAGTGGAGCCGTAAGACAAGAAAAACCTGTGCATCTATGTGCCATTGTATAGCTACAATACCATGATAACATATTAGCTAGATACTGGATACTAAGGGTCTTATGATACAACATTTGCTGCCAACTGAGGATATTGCACGGAATATCACACATTGAGCAGTTTTGGGTTTTTTTTCGAGACCTGCACCCGTTCGATCCTATCACTAAGTTATGTGGAATGATCTGTTTTATGTTGTAAATTGTTGCTGACTTAAGAGAAGTAATTAGCAAATTCGCATTTTTTTAAACAAGTAATCTCACAGACCTTATTTTACTTTTTATTGTTTCACTACTCATTTCAATGCGGTACTTATTTATATTTACGCACTTACAGTAGTAACCAGAATAGCACAAATACATTTGACTAATTTGACTGCTGATTGTATTTTAGGGGAGCTGTCTCTACTGATATAATATGGTCTGTGGATCTAGGAAGTGTATGCACAATTTAAATTATGATAATTCACTGAATTTTTAACTGATCTTTGACAAAATGCTTACTACTGAATATACAAACTTGATATCACAGTAATTTAATATTTAAGGTCAACTCACTCTGTGCAATCAGGTTTGAAGTATGTTCTTCTTCCATGGTTCTTTTCTTTCTATTTCCAGAGCACCAGGATGTTTCCCCAGTATGGCCAGCTCATCTTGAAACCTCAGTTATGTTGTTTGTTTTTTCACCATGCTGTGATCCTGCTCCTTCTGATAGATATTAAGACAGGTAACTTCTACACAAACCTCAACTAATTTGAATACTTTAAACTCAATATAAAGTTAAATGAGGTTTGAAGATATTTCATGATTTTGCACATATACATCAGCACAATAGAAATAAAATGAAACAATCAAGAGTCAGCTGCAAAGAATCCACAAACATTAATGTGACTGTAAGATATAAACTTTGTCCTGTGCTTTTCAGGTCAGTCTGAGACAGTAACACCATCACAAACAATAATCACATTAGTTGGTGAGGATGTCATCTTACCATGCCACCTAGAACCTCCATCAGACGCTGTTTCTGAGATTCTGGAGTGGGGGAGACCTGACTTGGATCCCAGATTTGTCCATGTGTGGTTTGAGGGTCAAGACCATCTGGTTAATCAAAACCCATCTTACAAAGGAAGGACATCACTGTCCACTGAGAAACTGAAGCAGGGAGACCTTTCACTGAAACTCTCTATAGTAAAACACTCTGATAATGGCAGATATAGATGCTTTTTTCCCTCAGAGCACAAAGAATCTATCATTGAACTTCTTGTTGGTAAGTGGACATTTTTCATTACACTGTGAGATACAAATTGATGACAAATTAAAGGAAAAACTTTAACACACAGTAAAGTGATCCTTACAAAGATGTCTCTGTATATGCCGTGGGGAGCATTTGGCTGTATAGTTACATGAAACTGTTGCAGTTAATATAAAGCTGTTTTAAGTAATCAACTTTATCCAGTCCAGTCTTTGCTGGTTTTTTCCATTATTTTATCACACACCAGTCACTTTGTCCTTTACCAACTACAATGGTGCATATATTGTTTGATTTTTGCATTATATGGCAGGAAATAAGAAGGTTGATTCTATGCAGGTTTTGAATATTTTTGAAAATAATTTATCTTAGCTTTCCATCTTCATCCTAATAGAGCTTTGTACACTATGACCTTGTGTGAAACTGGCAATAGCACCATGGCAGTTTCTTGAACTGTGACATTTTCTAGCAACAGTTCAACCTTTATTTTCCAGCTGGAAATAAACAATTTGCAGAAGTAAATTATTGTTAGAACATATAACTCTGCTCAGTACGCTTGGAGGGAACCTTTATCCAAACTGATTAAAACATTTTTATTGCTGATATAATTGACCAGAAACACTGTGCTCTGTAAAAACACATTCTTCTCTTTGGCATCCTCAGGCTCTCTTTCATTACCAACAATATCAGGAATCAACATAAACACTAGCAGGGTGGTGTTACAGTGTGAGTCTGCAGGCTGGTATCCAGAGCCTGAGCTGCTGTGGTTGGACGGTGAGGGAAACCTCCTCTCTGCTGGACCTACAGAGACCCTCAGAGGTCCTGATGACCTCTATACTGTCAGCAGCAGAGTGACTGTGGAGAAGAGACACAAAAACAGCTTCACATGCAGAGTTCAGCAAAGGGATATGAAACAGAGCAGAGAGACACACATATGTGTTTCAGGTAAATTGTATTTCTTTTAATCTTTAGAAATATAAATAACAACAAAATTTGATTTTTTAAAAATGCTATAGTTAATTGATTGCACTAAAAAGATCATTATCAAATCTTGAAACTGAAAAAAGATGTTTCCAAATGGACACAAGCGACAATATTTAAAAATCTCTATAATTTAAAAAGAACCCAGTGGAACATCTGGCAGTGGATGTTTGGACATAATTGTTTGTTTGTTTTTTAAATACCAAAATACCTCCCTATGGAAGGGGTGTTTTTTTGTTTTGTTTTGTTTTTTTCCACTCTGAAATATTGGCTGTGATCTGAAGACCCTATGTTATGTGTACCAGTTCAAGGATGACCCCAATCCAGAATGCTGAAGGCAGGAATCAAACTCGAACAGGTGCAGGGAAATCTGAAGAATATATAAAGTCCAAAACCAGAGAGTGGGTTAGGGAATACAGAACAAGAGAGCTCTGGGTAGGCCTGGAAACACTGGGAATACAAAGCCTGGGAATACACAGCTAGCACGACACAACATTGAACAGATGGAGACAGACTGAACACTACAGACATACGGAGGTAGAGGGATGTGAAAATAACAACACAGAATACCTCAGTTACCAAAATAAAACTAAATATAGCTAAATGTGCAGACAAACATACAAAGACAAGACTGGATGAACAGAATGGGAACACAAAAAAGAATTTACTAAATAAGCCCAAGGCTCTCCAAAATTTAACTTAACATGAAATAACAAAACCATAAAGAAATTATATAATGCATCAGGCAATAAACAAGACATGCAATACACGTAGGAAACTAGATAAACCATCACTGCATTAAAAATTGTTGTTAATCTGTAGTGAAAAGGATCAAGAAAAAACACTTTTCTAGTCTATTTGAGCACTCAGAGCTCCTTTTACTACAAGGCTCCTTCATCCAAACACACTTTCATGCAAACAATTTTTTAAGATGCAACAAAGCACTTTGTTTCACACTTGCACACACGCACACACTCCTAATGGGTGGAGGCAAAAAGGACACTTTGACATGTAGACTGGAGTAGCCAGGGACTGAGCAACCAACATTGTGATTGGTAGACGACCCTCCTAAGTCTCAGTTGCCCCAATTCGTATGTTCGTTAAGAATATGAAAAATATATTTTTTAATTTCAAATCTACAGGAAACAACCTCCTCTGATTCCATACACTTATACAATTGCTTCTGGCATCATTTTTATTAACTCAGATATGAAAGACAAGAAATGTTTTTTTCTCTTATTTGATTTTTTTTTAGACATTATTTATAGAGCCCCAGAATTTTGGGGAAACAGATTTTTGTATAAATTTAATTCCGTTGTCTTTTTCATTTCAGGTGATTGTGTTGCAGTTCCACATTTTCCTGCTGACCGTGTCAGCATTATCTTAGCAATTTGTTTCATATTAACTGCAGCAGCTATTTCTGTGTGGAAATGGAAACAAAACAGATCAGGTATCTAACTCTGGTAACTCTTAATAATTTAATGTGAATAAGCATTAGTGACCTTTCCAGTGTACCTACTGTATCATGATAGATGGCATTCATTTAAAAAGCCCCTGATCCTAGATGCATGGCCCAGAATCTATAGCAATGAAATGTCAAAAAAATCTGTTTTGTTGAAGGGTAATTTCTAATATTCTTTATTTAATGTCCATAATCTTCCTTCAAACCATATTAGAAATGTTTTAATTAAATTATGTGACACATTTTTTTCTGCCAATTTCAACAAAATAACTATTTATGCGTTTACACAGAAAGAAAGAGACAGAAAGTAGAAGAGCTGCTCGTGGCAGAAAGGAAGAAGTCTGAAGAATTACAGAAGAAAGATGAAGAACTGAAAGACTTGGGGGAGCTGATTAATATACTGATGAAACAACAGATTGACCTGAAAGAAGTGAAAGATAAACTCGGAGATCAAAGCAATACATTTGCATCTGAGGTGGAGAACCTGGGCACGCAGTTTCTGGAAGTGGATAAGATCACAGAAAAGGACAGAGCAAAGGGATACATGGATCTGAAAAGCATTATAACTAAAAGCAAACACAAATTACCACAGCAAAGAGCAGCATATGGAGAGATGGAAACAAACATTGAAAGACATCTGATTAGCATGCAGCAAGCATGTAATAAAATGAGAAACATAAAAACAGAAGCAGAGAAACAGAAGGAAAACATAATTTTGCAACTGCCAGAGATAAAGAAACAGAAAGAAACTATTCATAAGAAATCAAATTTAGTCAAACCAGGAAACCTTAAACATTTAAATACAACATATACAACTACTTAAAAAAACAACTCAGGTGCTAAAACAAACACACACACATATTATAGATGTACTGTATATAAGATAAGATAAGATAAGATAACCTTTATTAGTCCCACACGTGGGAAATTTGTTTTGTCACAGCAGGAAGTGGACAGTGCAAAAGTTATGACGCAAAAATTAGAATACAATAAGAATAAATACAGTACACAACTGTACAGAATAGAATAAAATAATATACTATATACAGTAGAATAAAATAGAATAAAAATATACAATAAGATAAAAATAGAATACGAATGCTATATACAACTGAGTAAAAATACAACGATGCCAGAAAAGATTATTGCACTTAGTGTTATTGCACATGTGTGGATGTGTGTGTTTGTTCAGTTAAAGTCTTTGTTGTGGAGTCTGACAGCAGTGGGGAGGAAAGACCTGCGAAATCTCTCCGTCCCACACCTAACAATATTAACCTAACAATATTTTTTTATTTGAGTAGAGTTAAATAAGATGAATGCAACTTTAGATGTGGGGTTTTTCAAATACATGAAGGTAAAGTTTGAGCTTTCTTTTTTTTCAGCTTGTTTGATTAAATCTCTAGCAAGAGCCATTTGCTCTTTTGGTGAAAAGGTTTAACTGAATAAAAAATTTAATATCTTTTTGCATTTTTCTGATGACATTTTCTGAAGGCAGTTATTTATTTATTTATTTATTTAAAAACTGTGCTGTAATAGAGAAGAAATCAAAGTTATCATCTTGTCCAGATTAGATCTCATTTATTTCTGTGCTGCAGTTCAGCCATTCAGTCATGACTCAACACATAATGCACATCACATTACATCAAAAGGTTCTTCAAAAAATAAAACTATACATTTCATAAACACAACAAATAAAGTTACATACTATAAAGTATTCTGGCAACCGTCAGTGCTACCTCTGGGCCTTCTTGTTTATAAACGAGTAAGCTGCTGATAAAATGAAGAATAGCCTGTATCCCTTTGGGGTGAGAAAATCATGACATATAATTTTCTTAGGTCAGATGGAAAAGATATCTGATCCTTAAATGGCTGAATGGGTCTAACAGAGCATGATACAGATGTATAACATGCTTATAAAATACGATGTAATGCAGCAGATAACTTATCACAAAATATATAAAGCGTATAAACAGCAATATGAAACAAACACATAGATAAAGCAAAAATATTTCATGTTTAACTGAAGAAACATAAAACTGAAGTTAATATGCTTGACGTTTATTTTCAGGGATATTTTGGTGCGAGTGCTTACACACTTTAACTTTTTAAATGTATACCTTTTCACTGCCCAGTGCTAATTTATTTATTTAACCATTGCTAATTATTTTAAACTTTTCTAACAGCCTTCATCAAGAAAGAGCAGTCTGTGTCTTCACCTCCGCTCTTCTATATATCTCTGAGCTGGCACTTCTTCCTCTCCTCTTCCTCACACTGTTGAATTTGTCCTGGTGTATCATCAAGAGTAGAAAAACCTTGTGTCTGGGCACCTCTCGCCTTGATGGATTTCTCAGTCTCTCTTGACTCTGGCAAAGTAAACCAACCATGGCACTTAACAAAAAATAGCAAAAGTTACAGTGGTCCTGAGAGGCCAAAAGGAGTGCAAGAAAACACCATCAAATTAAAAACACCACAAAACACAACAGAAATCGAAAAAAGATTACAAAGAAAGAAAACAAATAGAAAAATGCAGCAAAAGCTAAAAGAATAAACAAATCAGTCACTAACTTGACAAAGCTGATGCGGAAAGTGTGGTAGTGGATAATTTTGTTGCAAAAATGGCTGAATGCTCAAACAGCATGACGAAGAGTAATGTCAGGGTTCCTGGGTTGTGACCCAGTGTTTTCAGTTCATTCATGTTCACTGTTTATTTTCCACATGTTCTACTTCCTATGTGTCAGATTAGGTTCAGCTGTGTTCTCATTGTCAGTCAGTCCGTCAAATAGAACTCACATTCTACTTGCTTTAAAAGCCTCTACTTTAGAATGCACACCGTTCATGCTGTCTGAACACTGGCAGAAAGCTGTGGAGGACAGGAGGGCCATGATGCTCAGCTGAATATCACTTTTACGGTCCTCCACAAACATCGGGATCATTTACACTAATGATAATGTTAGTTCAGTTATTTTGCTGCCTTATCTGGTTATATCGGTGGTGCTAAAAGGACGTTTTTTATAAGGAGAAACGAGCAGAAAAATAGTAGTTTATTCGGATTAAACCTGTGTTCTAATCCTGCATCTTAGCACACATGTGATTTCCATGTGTAAAAACTGCAAGTGTCCAGAGTCAAGACAGACTGAGAAATCCACTGCTGCATGATGTTATCTTATAGATATATTTCTCTTTTACTTTTATTATAAAAAGAAGTTTTATTTTTATTTATTGCATTTAGAGGGCAGGTGACCTCTAAAGGTCCTCTAAATTGGAACTCTAAATTGCATTCTATATATATTCTAATGTCTTAAGCCACAGTTATATCTGTCACATTGCATGTCTACTTCAGGTTAAGCGAACATCCAACGGTTATATTCACAATAACCACAGTATCTACCAGCATATAAAGTAAAACTGTATTGTGGTATAACTGCTAAACTATAATAAACCACTACCTTAAAAAACAAAAATTGAAGCTCTAATAGGAAGGCAAATATAAGTTTGAAATGTTGAAACATTTTAAGAATAGTAATTCTAAATGTTTGTTGCTTTTCAAGGTTTCTTTTTTGTTTGTTTTAGTCTTGATATGTCATAAATTCATGAACATATCAAATCAAATCAAATCAAATCACTTTTATTGTCACATCACATGTGCAGGCACACTGGCACAGCACATGCGAGTGAAATTCTTGTGTGCGAGCCCCACAAGCAACAGAGATGTGCAAACACAACAACACAAACGAGCAAAATACAAGAATGGCCAACCTGAAACTAATAAATATATGTACAATATATAATAGTGTATGCATTTCTGGATGTGTATACTAAATATTTTCCTACGTGTGTGTGTGTGTGTGTGTGTGTGTGTGTGTGTGTGTGTGTGTGTGTATGCACATTTTTACAAATTAAATAGTTAAAAAAAAATTAAAAAATAAATAAATAAATATAATAATAATAATAAAATATATAAAATATACAGAGTTGAATATGTGCAAAACAAGTGGCATTTATATACATTGTGGAGTGCATAATGTTAAAGTTCCAGTAGTGTATATATCTGACAAATATGCTGTTTTCTATATTCCATTGTATAAACTGAATCTGAAAATGTATTTTTATTATGTTTCTAATTAATACATGTACATGTCTTCTAAATGTATAATTAATAGATCCACATCATACAGGTACAAATAAAGAGACACATGGGCTAAAAAATAAGTTTATACAGGACAGTGTATTACATGCCCAATATAAGAAAACTGGCCATAGAAGTTACAAAAAGTTATGCAACTGCTCTTCCAGAAGTCACATGTATTGTAACTGAAGTCAACGAGTCAAACATAAATGCAGCTGCCAGTATACTATATGAAGATAACACCTAATAACACCTATAGCAATTAACATAATAAAAATGGCTCTTTGCTGTAGTTAAATAGCACTTAAAGTTGACCTTTGCAAATTGGGTTTACTATAATATTCACTTATTATTTATTGGACTCTGTTAAGTGCATGCCCTGCCTTTTGTATGCAACAGATTTTAAAATTAAAAACAAATGCTAAATAATTATCGAATACCTTTTAACTAAAACACACATGTTTTGATACGGTGGAATTTTAGATAAACTTAATCTTTAATCACTTCTTTCCTATTTCTTTTTTTTTTCCATGTCAGACATCTGCCAGTAAACATGTTCAACTCAAACTCATCTGTATTGAGAGCTGAGTTGTAAGTGTTGTAAGATACACGTAGCTCTTACTTCTAAGCTGGTGGCTTAAGAGCAACCAATCTTGAATAGATGAAAGTAAATGCTAAAGCAACATGAAAAGCATGAAAATCAGAAATCTATTCAACCATCACTTGGATGGATCATTTCAGAGTGGTTTAGAAGCGCATCATAGTGCAGAATCAGCACTTTTAATCATGTTCAGTGATCTTTTATTAATTGTAGATTCCTACTTCAAAGGTGATCTTGACCCTCTGAAAAACACATTTGGTATTAAGCGTGGTTTTTGACAATATCTTTACATTTAAGAAAGAAAATGCTGATGTCAGAGCTAGTTTTTACCCACTGAGGCTCTTAGGATAAAACATAAAATCCAAATCCAAATGCCTGTGCATTTGGATTTGATTGTAATATTTTATTTGTTTCAGTCATTAAATTGCTTCTGGTTGTACCAAGAAGTTAAAGAAGAGAGGAATTTGTATCTTTGTTCTAGCTTCCCGTAAACTTTGGAACAGCCTGGCCTCCTATTAGGACCTCACCAACACTCAGTAACACTTTTCAAAACCTGTTTCAACACTAATTTTCATGCCTTGGCATTCAATCTAGACTGAGCCTTCACATTTCTTTTTAGTTTTTTCTTGTGGTTATGTGTATTGTGTTGTTATTATTGCTTTCATGATATAGTTGAACAGTATTTTGGTCAGTATTGTTTTTTTGTGCTTATAAATGAACTGACTTGACTTGGCACTGGATATTTTAATTTAATGTAATTTGTTTTATTCATTGTCAATTCATAACAATCATCATCTGGAGGAGCTTTCTTACTAATTCCACTTCCCCAGCAAGTGGGGCACACCCTGAATAGGTTCGTGTCTATTTCAACACTAATATAATGCTCTTTGTGTCCCATTGTCAGTCAACAATCAAGCAAATCAAAAATATAAATATATGTCAAATACAGAACACTATAAATTATGATATCATGATTATCATCATATTTTAAGATATATATTTTCTATAAGTTATAGAAAAATATATAGTTTTCCTATATGGTTTTCCTAAATAAAGTAACAATAATAATAATAATAATAATAATAATAAAATGTAAAATGAGTACCTCATTTCTTTTTCTGTTTTGTCTCATTGTTGTAGGTATCCATTTGTAGATGAGTTACCTGAACATTTTCATACACTGAAACAGATAAAAAAAGTTTTGAAATAAGTAGTATGTGGTGACAGAAAGACATTCTCACATAAAAACACTCACTCTTGGTGATACTGTGTTACAGCTTCCTAATTTTACAATTAGTTCACTGAGACTCAAAACTTCGCAGGAGAGATGAGTGTAAGATTAATAAAATAAACATAAACACTCTTACAAACACTTTTACAATACTCACCAAAAAGACTCAAAAACAACACAAACTTCCACAAATCTACTACAAACTGGACCTTGGAACAATATGCTTATTCGCACACCTCAGTCACATGGTCACTGAACACATCTACATTATGCTATATTTGCAAATTTTACACCTTGCACATGTCTTTGGCTTGTCTTCTCTACTAAAACCTGACCATAACCTGAACCTGGTATTCAATACCTACTGCACAATCATCTCACTTTACTGCAATTGCACATGACCACGTTGTTTTGTTTGGGTTTCCACTGGCGTGGAATTACCAAAAATAGAGAGGGCATAGCCTAATATATGAAACAAGAAAATACCGCCATGTAATCCCTTTATTTCAACAAAGTAACTGTATTCTGAATACCACCTTTTTAAACTGAATAGATTTACTCATATTTTGTATTTTAAATACGTGACGTAATGTATTCCCCAACACTGTCTATTTTTTATATTCTCATAAATGCAAAATGGGGGGTTTGTGGTGAAACGGCATTTTGGTACGCTGTATACTGTGTATGTTGTTGTATACAATAAAGACCTTGAATCTTGAATTTATAAACTACTCACCTGTTACTGACATGACAGCGTAAGAGCTTGCTACTAGGTGGAACAAAATAAAATAAAAAGAAGAACAATAAATAAAAAGTTAAAGAACAAACAGGTAATCTTACATTAATAAACATCCATTTAATAATTCCAAAAATTATTTCTCTTTCTGCCTTGTTTTGCTACTGAACATATTAATCTATTGTTATTATAAGTGCTTTACTGCACATCCAAACTGAGCAAAAGACTTCTTCTGATATCTACCTCGATGAACATCATATGAATTAAATTGTATTATTTAATTTTCTGTTCACCTTAAATTATTGGCACAATAAATAAGTAAATGCACAAATATAGAAAGAAAGAAACCTGTGTGTTTCTGGCAGTAATGTAGTCCAGCCACTATTATCACATCCACAGCCAAAATGATCAACATAGCAGGCAATATGATGGAGAGTCCAGTGGACCTGGATGGAGAGCTCTTCTGTTCAGTCTCTTGATCATCTTGAGGTATTGTCTCCTGAGGTGTGGGAGCAACATGTGCTGCTAACACAATAAATATACAATATTGTATTTTGTTAATTTTTGTTAAGTATTTCAAGATGATGAAATGGATAACAATCGAATCTATATTCCCTTGACGTGAGTGAAGACAGTGTTAGTTTCTCACTAGATCAACTAAATCAATAACTCAAAAGAAACTGCAATGACCTTTTGCACAGTCATGGTCAGCAGACGATTCATTCTAATAATTCTGGAGATAGGATTGTGACGCTGAAAAACTTGTTCATGCATTTATTACTTCTATGCTGGAGTAATTCATTATTATCAAGATGTCCTTAAAAAAATCCTCATTAGAGCGTTTCCCTCTCGGACTAAAGGCTTACTTGTTGTTCCTAGAGTATTTAAAAGTAGAACAGGAGGGAGAGCCTTCAGTTTTCAGTCCCCTATTTTGTGGAACCAACTTCCAGTTTAGGTTGGGGAGACAGCCTCTCTACTTTTAAGATTAGACTTAAGATTTGGGCTGGATCAGTTGCTCCTGAATCCACCTTTATTTACACTACAATAGGTCTACACTACTGGGGGATTCCCATGATGCATTGAGTATTTCTTCTTTACTCACCTTTTCCACCCTCTATGTGCTAAATACACCTTTCTTCGAGTTAACATTGTCCTGGTTACATTAGTTATCTAACTTATGTTAAAAAAATAATAATAATGATGAAATATTATCTCCACTTACTCAATCATAATCTATGCTAAATCTGAACATTATATAGTAGGACATGAAAGAGTGAAAATTATAATTATGGTTGAAGGCTGATGTTGATGTTGCACAAAGCAACACTGTGCCTTACAAAACTAGAGCTTTACAAACCCCAAAGTGTGGCTTTATTCTTGAATAAAATTCAGTTCAAGCATTTCCTTAGTATGCCTGATATTTTATATTCTTACATGCAAGCAGAGACTGCAGAGACCTGTTTTAAAACTTTAATTTTCTTCTAGCACCACTACACAAAGTTTAGAATATAGCAAAGAGACTATTGCGTGTATATTTGTGCATTGCATTTGCTCAAATGCAGAACTGTATAGTTTATTTGAAAATATTATGCATCCATTGTGCTAAAAAAATGTCATAGCTCACCTGTCACAGCCATCCAACTCTCTGGTGATTTCCCTTGAGATTCAGAAAAGCTGCACTTGTACAGTCCTTCATTAGACTTGGAAACATGGGGAATGGTTATCTTTCCTGCATATCCAGTTTCCAAGTAGTGACCGTCCTTGTAAAAATCAGGTGGAAGACTGGAAGGCATTCCTTTTTTTCTACAGCCCAAAGTGACAAAATCTCCCTCCATAAAAGGAAAAGCGGGAATCTCCAGGATCACATCTCCTCCTCAAAAAACAAGAAGATTTATAATAAAAATGAATACATTGACATCCCCCCTGACTAAAGTTAAGATGGCTGTAAAAACACATTTAACTCAAGTCCATCTTGATTTTTGAGTCTTAGTAGCATGTTGAAATTTTGGAAAAATGTGAAGTTAGTGGTTAGTAAACATACCAGTGATGGTGATGCTGACAGTCATGCTTTTCTCTCCATCTTCATTTTCACACCAGTATTCTCCACCGTGTGACTTAAAGGCAGGTTTAATGTACAAGAATTTTTTTGATGTTTCCCACTGAGTAGAATTTAAGCCAAGCTTTTTGATCACTCTCCATTCTGCTGGGCCATGAAACCCTGAGCAGTTTAATGAGATGGAGTCATATTCAAAGAACTGCAGTCTATTTGGATGAACATGAAGATAAGCTCCTTCTGCTGCACACACACAAAAATAAGTAAATGGATAAAATTAAATAAAAAAATGACTAGATGAAGAGATTGATATCTACTCTTCAAAAAAAGTGAATTTAATAGGGACCACCCACTTGCAAGTACAGTACAATAAAAGTGCAATATACTTTTTTTTCCAAATCATTTTCTTAGAAAATAGAAAGATAAGCCATGTCTAGTATTTGTAATTGTTATATACACTAACCGGTCACTTTATTAGGGACATATGTTCAACTGCTCTTTAACAAAATGGCTAATCAGTCAAATCAACAATTAGAATAGAAAACAAAATGATCTGAGAGACTTTGAATGTGGCATGGTGCCAAATGGGTTGTTGTGAGTCACAGATTTATCATAGATAGACATTTTTTTCAAGCACCCCTTGATTTCATGATAGCACCCTTAAAGTAACAATACAAATAGTATAATAGCAATTTATGTTGGTATTGTTTTTCTGACCGTTACATTTTCCCAGCTTGAAGGGAGTAAAGGTTGGAATGAAAATCGGGTTTAATGTGCAGTGTCATGATGGCACTCACACCGAGGCATCACTGATTCAACAACAGGTTTGTCATTACATTCAACCAGGCACAAGCAAAGTGTACCTAATAAAGTGACCAGTAAGTGTATTCTTACAGACATTTGTCTCTGTTAACAAAAGTTTGTCTTACATTCTTTAGCATACATACAATATTTATGGTCTTGAGCTATAAGCAGCAACAGCATTTTCACCACTGTAGAGACAAAAAAAATGACACATTACAGATGTCTTTATATGTAAGACATGGAATCTCAACAGCAAAAAATACTAATACTACTGCTGCTAATAATAATAGCAATAATACTAGTCTGGCTTTTATATACTTTTAGTTCAGTGTCCAGCTGACAGCGATCAGCAGAAGCAATTTAAAGTTACCAAATGATCTGGTTTCTTTAAGGCAACAGAATTAACACTTGCATCATATAAAAATCGTATTAATCACTCAGTTTAAATTCACATGCACTGTGCTTTATAAATAAATGTGACTTCTGAAAAAAGCATTAACAAACCGCTTAATAGACACACACATCCATGGATTTTATTTGAATGTTGATTCAGATGCAAATGAGGATCAGTACTCACTCAGTTTGATGCAGAGCTCCATATTGTACCTCACATGGGCCTCACTATTTAACTGAATACAAGTAAAACGTGACAGGGTAGTACTTCCCTTTTTCTGTGCAGCATAGAAGCCACAGCTACATGTGGGGGATTTTGTTTTTTGTCAACCTATCTCTTGAACTGTCAGAAGGAAGAGCCACTGTTACTTCACACAAGACATACAACAACAACAATCTTTATTTATAGAGCACATTTAAAAACCAGCGGTATACCAAAGTGCTTAACATAAGAGACAGAGCAGTAACATGAGTATTATAAGGCCTTAGCAAAGTCACCTCTAGACTTCAGCTGAGATCTAAGCTGCACCAAGAGTAACTGAGTAGATGATCTTAATGCTCTGGCAGGAACATACGATTTAAGGAGTTCCTTAAGGTGGCTCGGTGCTGTGTTGTTGGTAATTTTAAACGTAAGCAGCAGTATTTTAAATTGGATGCGGTATTTTATGGGTAGCCAATGCAGGTCAGCTAGAACAGGAGTGATACAGGCAAACTTCCCAGTTCTGGTCAGAATGCGTGCTGCAGCATTTTGGACTGTCTGCAGTCTATGAAGGAGGGCAGAATGAAGACCAAAATAAAGTGAGTTGCAGTAATCCAGCCTTGAGGTCACAAAGGTGTGGATGAGCTTTTCCAGGTCCTTATGCAGAACATACTGCCTAGCCTTAGAGATGAGACGGAGTTGGTAGAAACTAGATCTAACTACAGCAGACACTTGTTTATCGAGTTTGAACGAGCTGTCAAGCAACACGCCCAGATTGCTAACAGTGTCAGAAAGGGAGCTGGTAAGGGAACCAAAGGCATCACGAAGTTAGCCACGAGGAATGTTGCTGCCAAATACCACGATTTCAGTTTTCTTATCATTTAGGATAAGAGAGTTTGCTAGGAGCCATTCTTTGACCTCGCGCATGCACTCCATAACGCGGCAAATCTCCGTTAACGAGCTACCGCGGATCGCCCCGTGCGTGGGGCTGGACAGCGTCAACACGTTAACGAGCAAACTGTGCTAACGCACTAGTTCCCACCAATGTAATTGAGCATCGCGTGGCACATCTGATATACTGTTTTACTTTTTTCCATGACGCGCTTACCTTCAGGGTCATACGTCACATGAAAACCAAAATAGTTCCAAACGCCAGATCTGAATGAGGGTGGGGGAGGTTCAATTTCGGGTAGCGTTGAGGCAGTTGCCATGTTGCAACGAGCTTAACTTCTGTCTTGCTAGCTTGCGCTGCGCTCAGTGGATCTGCGCTCGACAGTGCAGGCTAGGCGGAGTAGTCGAACGCAGATCCACTGAGCTCTCAACACAGACAGCATCGTCAGAATAAAAGTTGATAAAATAAATTAAAAAATTTTGTATTGTTCGATACATATGCGTACCGAACCGAAAGCACTGTATTGAACAGCTCAATACCGATACATGTATTGTTGCACCCCTAATATATATATCTATAGATAGATAGATAGATAGATAGATGATGTTCCTGGGATCTGCCGGAGCCACACTCACTTATATATAACGTAGGGTTGGTTAGCATGGTGGCCTAGCCTAGGGACGCTTAGTGGTGATGATGTAGTAAGTAATGATGCGAAGAATCATGAACGAATGGTTCAATACTCGAGAATCACTTTTGAATCATTCATGAGTCAGTAACTCAACTCCAACTGACTCACTGACTCATCCCTCTTGCTGTTAGTTTCATTCTTAGAAATATATCTAGCTTATAATTAAAATTGTGGAGAAAAACACAACATCCAGTATCTTAACAAAAACATTTCTGCTCTGAAATGGAAGAAAAAACCCTGAGTAGAATCTCACATCAAGACAATAGCTCCTCGGTTCACAGTAGCATCGCTCTGCTAACATGCTAACAACACATTTGAGCTACTCACCCCCTCCCTTCCTGTGCTGATTTGTAGGGTACGCGAATCACTCAGGACTCACTAACTCATTCCCTTCCCGTGCTGAATCATAGTGCGAAGGAATCACTCAGGACGCGCTCACCCCCTCCCTCCTGTGCTGAATCATTGCACGAATGAATCACTCACTCACTCACCCCCTCCCTCCTGGCTCACAGCTTCTTCTTCTTCTTGGTTGGCACCAATGTTAAGGCGCATTACTGCCCCCTGGCTCACAGCTCAGTGGACATTTAGATGAGAAAATATATATTTGACACATTTAAGGAAAATACTAATAAAATAAAAATAAACAAAATAAATGTTCCCTATAGAATTTTTTTTGCTCTTTTTTGTTCTATAAAATAGTTGTTTTCTTTTAGAATCACTCATCTTAGCAGTAGGATATACATGAAAAGAGAAACAAATTAAGTTTGAGTGAAAATGTACATTTTTTGGATTCTCTGGTCAACTGACTCAGTGACTCAAAAAGTCCGATTCACTTTGGTGAGTGACTCATTAAAACCTGATTCAGTAAAAAAAAACAAATTTACCATCACTACTGGATACAGATGACTTGCTGAGGATTCAAGTATGGGTTTGACTATCTATCTATCTATCTATCTATCTATCTATATAGTTACAGTTAAAAGCTTATATACATGATCATGGGCATGAATGTATTGGTAATGTGGGTTTAAGGCTTTTAATCATAACAACTGGTCTTTTTTCAGGATGTATACAGCATAAGGCTGCAAGGGCTTTAAAAACATTTATATGGCTGATTTTTTATCTATGAGTGTAATTTCTGGTCTAGAGCTGAGTTTCCCACAGTGAAGGAGTCCCACCAAAAGCAGCAGCAGAGCCACCATCACAATAGTGAAAACAACCCTTAAGAGGAGGAGGAGATCACGAAAGTTGTCAGAAAAGAGATTAGTATCTCTGTGAAGCCCTGCAAAGAGACCAGAAATTTGCATATTAAGAAGAAACATTTGCAATTTTTCTTTTTGCATCGTCTTTCACACCATGGTGTCTCTTCTAACATCATGATACCCTAAATTTAAAAAAATATTTCTATCCCATTGTAAGATTACTTAAAAAATATATAAATAAAACCTTGCCATGCAAAATGCACTTTTTAAAAGAATCTAGTTATGTTGGTTAAATAATGGTACATAATAATATTGAATGATAAAGCGTGCTTTTCAGAATTCATGAGCATTTATCTCCGAATGTAGGTTTTGCTAATCCTTTAATTTAAAATACAACCAGCCTACGTGTTATTTTGAGCAATGCTTGGATGGCTGGACAGAACAGTGACACAGTTGACAAAACTGACAATGCTCCCAGTATGACTAAAATGATATAGGTTTGTCAAGTTTAAATGTGATCAATAAAGTTTATTATATAAGTTTACTACAAAGTGAACAGATATAAGTATGAAATGTAAGGGTTTTATTTTGAAACATTTACAGACTGTGCTAATGGTCATGTTTCCCATAGAGTTGGTACCAATGAAGATGTCATCCTTATAGAAGGAAGTAGCAAGGCTGGCAAAAGCCATTTTGGTTTTGCAGAACAGAGTCACAGATTCGCCCTCCATCACAGGATGAGCAGGAGTCTCCAGGATTAAAGCAACAACTAAACAAGATAGGGCTTGTCAATATTTATATAATTTAACCTTCCAACATTCATAAGGTCACTGGCAACCCATCTAAACTGAATGCAATTTTCAGTTCATTCAGTTTTAAGATGCGCTAATCTTTTACTACAGGCAGAATCAAATAATTAAAATGACAAAAGATAAACCAAAAACAAATGACAGTACACAATTTTGTTCAATTATTAAATGATGAAGCCTATAATTACACTTCACAATACAATATACAGAACATATTAAATTCAAGACTTATTACCCTCTCTTTTTTGTTCTTTCACAATCAACAAACTCTCTGGTGATTCTCCAGCCCCAGAGATTATACACTTGTAGAGTCCTTCATCAGACCTGGATACATTGTGAAGGACCATCTTCCCAGAATAGCCAGTTCCAATTTTCAGATCATCTTTATAGAAATCAGCTATGTGGTTTAGAAGAGCTCCTTTCTTTTTACAGCACAGGGTGACAGTTTTACCCTCCATGACAGGGAAAGTTGGACTCTCCAGTATCACAGAATTAACTGAAATTAACAGAATTAACTGAAACATTTATACAGTATGTTAAGGCCTAATATGCATTCATTAGAAATTATTTTTGTTGTTTAACTATCGGGTGTTCAGGCTTTCAGGACACCTGGTTTTAACTAAAGAATTATGGTTGTCAAAACATTCATGAAAAGTATAATATCTATTGATACAAAAAAAAAATCTAAAACCTTGTGCTGCCAAATCTATACATGTCATTATCTTGTTTTTTCTTAGTTTTAAATATAGAGGTGCACTTGTAAGCAAAAAAACCCCCCACATTTGCACGATAGTTGGGATGGGTTGGATCAAACCTTTCTAGAATTTCAAGTTTCTCAAGTACACAACAGTACATTTTACTGGCTCAGGTCTGAGTGGGCCAAAATTCTGCCACAGCAATGTAAACGTGTAAATATTCTAGTAGGCAATGAGCATATCTTCACATTGCATATTGACACAAATATTGTGACACATATTGACACAATATTTATGGAAATTTGAGATGGCCATACAGAAAATATTCTAAAAACTATATATGATATTACAGTGGCTTGTTTTTTGTTTTGTTTTTTTTAAATACTTTAGTTTTTAGAATATACTTGTAATAGAATATAATTTTTTTTTTCCAAACATTTTTTACAAATAAATAACTGCAAAGTGGGGTGTGCGTAATTATTCAGCCCCCTTTGGTCTGAGTGCAGTCAGTTGCCCATAGACATTGCCTGATGAGTGCTAATGACTAAATAGAGTGCACCTGTGTGTAATCTAATGTCAGTACAAATACAGCTGCTCTGTGACAGCCTCAGAGGTTGTCTAAGAGAATATTGGGAGCAACAACACCATGAAGTCCAAAGAACACACCAGACAGGTCAGGGATAAAGTTATTGAGAAATTTAAAGCAGGCTTAGGCTACAAAAAGATTTCCCAAGCCTTGAATATCCCACGGAGCACTGTTCAAGTGATCATTCAGAAATGGAAGGAGTATGGCGCAACTGTAAACCTACCAAGACAAGGCCGTCCACCTAAACTCACAGGCTGAACACCTCCCACCCACTCCATGACATGTTGGTCAGTCACAGGAGCACGTTCAGTGAGAGACTGAGATTACCGAAAAGCACCACTGAACGACACAGGAAATCATTCCTGCCTGTGGCCATCTCCCTGTACAACGCATCCACTTAACACACTGTTTGCTGCTACAGCTACACATGTTTCTTTTCCAAATATTTATTTATAAGTGACTTATGTATGTATGTATGTATATATATGTATATATTGTACTATTCTTAGTTAGCGTATTGTCTGTCTTGTCTTAATGTTGGTTTAAAATGGAGCACTGTAACAAAAAATAATTTCCCCCAGGGATCAATAAAGTATTCTGATTCTGATTCTGAACAAGGAGCGCGCTGATCAGAAATGCAGCCAAGAGGCCCATGGTGACTCTGGACGAGCTGCAGAGATCTACAGCTCAGGTGGGGAATCTGTCCATAGGACAACTATTAGTCGTGCACTGCACAAAGTTGGCCTTTATGGAAGAGTGGCAAGAAGAAAGCCATAGTAAAAGAAAACCATAAGAAGTCCCGTTTGCAGTTTGCCGCAGGCCATGTGGGGGACACAGCAAACATGCAAACACTACTGTTCACAAACGCTGTCCATCGAATCTGACTGAGATGGAGCTGTTTTGCAGAGAAGAATGGGCAAGGATTTCAGTCTCTAGGTGTGCAAAGCTGGTAGAGACATACCCTAAAAGACTGTCAGCTGCAATTGCAGCAAAAGGTGGTTCTACAAAATATTGACTTAGGGGGATGAATAATTACACACACCCCACTTTGCAGTTATTTATTTGTAAAAAAATGTTTGGAATCATGTATGATTTTCGTTCCACTTCTCACGTGTACACCACTTTTGTATTGGTCTTTCATGTGGAATTCCAATAAAATTTATTCATATTTGTGGCTGTGATGTGACAAAATGTGGAAAGTTCAAGATGGCCGACTACTTTTGCAAGCCACTGTAGATCTTATATTGTGCTTAATATATGTTTTTCTTGGTACAGCTTGTAATATTTGCTCATCCCAGCATTGAAGTTGAATGAAAATGGCATTTTCTTAATTTTTGTGACTAAGAATTTCATGTTAAAAAGTATTTTTACAGTGTTGTGTAATTCATCTTTATACAAATCATCATTTGCAATTAGTCTGTGCTCAAATATGGGACTTGACAGGACTGTTTGGAAATTTTTTATTTTTTTTACATTTTAATTTGCCCATTAGTACACATTTTTAAAAATATTTGTCCCAAATTACAAATTCTAATATTTTTTTTTTATGCTAAAAAAAGTCAGGTTTTTCTTGAAGATACTCATGTGCAAACATTGTTGTAGAATTCAATGTCAAAAAAAGGGCCTGAAAGTGGGTAGTTGAACCATTAAAATATATATTTATATGAAGTTAAAATTTCACAGCAATAATTATAAATGTTCAGATTTTCTACCATAAAATACTATAATGTAAATTGGAGGCGTCAAAGCAGAAGGTTTGATTTGAAAAAGAATTACTCTATGGTGTTGCAGAGTTTCAAAGGAATGGTGGGTAAATTACTTTTCTTAAGGGACCACATGAGCACCTGGTAATGCTGTGGAGGACTGTACCAATAAGCATATAAAGACATAAAATTAATATCGAGCACAACTGAATTCAGCTTATTGGCGTCGCCCTCGGCAATATTACCAGTTTGTTTTGCAGTCCTTCAGAAAATGTATTGCCCATCCCTCTTTTTAAGCTTTAATTTTAAATTTATACTCAAATCAGTAAAATGCTTTTCAAAAACATTGTACATTTTGACATTTTAAATTTTAAAGTGACGCTTTTCAGTTAACAAGCTTTTATTTCGACTCCATGTTTATTTCTCACCTCTGACAGCCAGCCAGCTTCCTGGTGATTCTCCACCTCCAGATATTCTGCACTTGTAAAGTCCCTCATGGGACTTGTAGACTTGGTGGATGGTCATGTTTCCTGTTGAGCTTGTCCCAATGAAAATGCCATCCTTATAGAAGAGAGCTGGAAGGCTGGCAGACAGTGTCTTGTTTCTACAATGCAGAGTTACAGCTTCACCCTCCAGCACATGAGCAGGGCCCTCCAGGATTACTGAAACAACTAGAAAACATTTTACCACATTTTTAAAGTGTAAATGTTTACTTAATCTCTTTATCAATTTGTTGGTGATCCATCAAACTTGAGGGTAATTATTATAAACACTGAAAAAATGATTTTGCAATGCCATTTATACTCAACAGTTTCTTTTATGTCCAAGTGGAAGGAAGCCTTGGGCTGGACCCAGGACACATTAAAGAGATTATACATCTCGGCTGCCTTGGGAGGTAGGGAGAGAGGGAAGTCTGGGCATATCTGCTCATACTGCAGGCCTCAATACCCTTATGAGTGGTCAAAAATACATGGGCAGAGTTGCATGTTTTATTTATTTTTTTGTATTTAACTTTAGGGTATTTCTATTTGTGTTGTAGCTATGCCACAAACTAATTAAATAACCTAAAAAAAAAACCCCACAATGTTCCACTGCTAAATGGTTTGATCTAACAGAGTTTCGTGTATAATTTAAAGAATACATGAACTTGAAAGCAAATACCTTCTCCATTTTGATTTTCCAAACTGCTGTTTATCACCACCAGGGAGGTCTCTGGTGATTCTCCAGCTCCAGAGATTATACACTTGTAGAGTCCTTCATCAGACTTGGAAACATTGTGAAGGACCATCTTCCCAGAATAGCCAGTTCCAATTTTCAGGTCATCTTTATAGAAATCAGCTATGTGGTTTAGAAGAGCTCCTTTCTTTTTACAACGCAGGCTGATAGTTTCGCCCTCCATGACAGGGAAAGGTGGACTCTCCAGGATCACAGAACCAACTGAAACATTTAATAAATGTACAATAAAAGTTCAGTCCTGAATTCAGATTATACAAAATTGCATTTAATGTGAATTATACATAAAATATTAGATAATGATATGCCATGTGGGGGGTTAAAAATATTTCATACATATGGTAAGAAACAAGGGGGAGATTCAAAAAGCATGTGACAAACTACTTAAAAAAACACACGCACAGGAAAAACATTCCCAGACATCACTGTGGCCATATTAACCTAACATGTATTAGACAAGAAAGTGGCAAAAGATAATTCATCATCACAAATATCTAATACTAGGGCTACTTGTTCAGTTATTATACCTGCAGTGCAGGTTATACAGTTTTGTAACTGTACAATCCAACAATATGCTGGGTTGGCTTCCAAATGGTCTAAAAATATTAATAATACTACTGTAATCAAAAGATACATTCCAAGGCTCTTGCCACAATACTACATGAAAACTACACAAACTTGCAAATTTAACAGCTACTATAGCTCCACATAGTGTAATAAACAAAGTTATATCTGTAACTGTTTAGTTAGGAAAAACTGCATTACCCTTGATGTTAGAATTAGTTTTTGTGGCCACGATAGAGTTGTTACTGTAATTGTTTTAAATTACTTGTATCAGAACCTGAGTCATACTTAACTCGAATTTCTTGGATAATGAATGTATTTAAGCACTTATAAGACATTTAACTGTATCAGAGATATTGAATGACAGACTTCCCAAAAGAGAATATTTTAGATATAATGGCATATGTATTATGTGATCATCTTCATGTAAGTAAGCTATAAGGTCAACCAGACTTAAATTCTCACCTTCAGTCATAGGATGAGAAAGATGCTCCTGTGACACAGCTTCACCTGTACATAACAGAAAATATTCTGTAACCATATAATTTAGTACCGTATTTTTCGGACCATAAGGCGCACTGAATTATAAGGTGCACTGTCTGTGTTCATACATAAGGCACACCAGATTGTAAAGCGCATTACGCGAAACAAAACAGTCTAATAAGTCAAACTTTATTCAACTCATTCTTCTTGCTTCCTCCACTTCCATACAATTGATTCATGAATTCTCTCGCAGCTGCCCTATTCCGATGTTGTTGCAGTATATTAATGACTAACCTCGTATTGTGGATGGATTATCTCAGTTGCTCTCCTGTCTGAAGTTTGATCTATTTACAGCATCCTGCCATGCGATTGCGTTTGACCATAACCACTCGATGTGCCTCTAGCGATCACGTAGCACCAGTGTTGGGGAGTAACGGAATACATGTACCGGCGTCATGTATTTAAAATACAAAATATGAGTAACTGTATTCCGTTACAGTTACCGTTTAAAAAGGTGGTATTCAGAATACAGTTACTTTGTTGAAATAAAGGGATTACACGGCTGTAATGCCCGTGTCTCAATCTCTCCTTGTGGCCTGCATAATGATGTGACGAAATATTTATTATTGTTCAAAAAATTATTTAATATGAAGGCAATAGACAGAGTTTTACAGGCATAGCCCTAAAGAATATAGTCTCATGGGGAGTGTAGCCCAGTTGTAAGTAAGCTATTAAGACTCGACTGTATACTGTGTTCGTGTTTTCCTCCAAAACAATAAGTTCCGTTGGAGCAGCAAAGTTGACCCAGACAACAAAGTAAAGCTAGTTTTTGGTTACGAACCCAACACGGAACCCAACGCATTAGCCAGAGGTCCTTTTACTACGGTTCAGAGCCGCGGACCTGTTTCATATACGCGCGGAATAGTTTTCTATACGAGACCGCTGCAAAAATTGCAGCGTTAGGTCCAACCTACTGTTACTCATTTTATATTAAGATTTAAAATTCTAGTTGGTATCGGTATGGCGAATAGCCTTCAGTAATAGTAATAAATCACACAGCAATAGTACATTCATGTAGTTGTAAAAAGCATGATAATATATTAAGTAATCCAAAGTATTCCGTTAAGTTACTCTATTTGAGTAATGTAACGGAAAACGTTACAAAATGGATTTTGGGGCATGTGTTCTGTAATCTGTAGTGGAATACATTTTATAAGTAACCTTCCAAACACTGCGTAGCACATTATTAAATACCAGCTAGCCCAACTTCAGTAACCCTACAAACATCACTGCTGTTTAGTTTTCTGTCTTCATTTATGTTGGAAGTGATAGCAGAGCTGTACGTTTTAATTTTTTCAAAAATCTCTCAGTCAGAACATGTTATATCATGTTTGGGTGGAAACTAGCGAGCTAACTTCTAACTCTGTTAAATTTAATACATTCTGTTTTCATGGATGCCTGGATGTTAAACTTAATTATTACACCAAGTAAAGCAGCAACTCTGATCATTTTATTAAGGATGAAAGAATTTAGACCGTCTTTAACTTTCAGCATTGCGACAGTGTTTGTTTGACTTTGGGACCTGAATGAGACGGAGTATTGCACCCAGATTACTCTGCAAGGGTCCTGACTATGGTAGCCGTAATGCTACGACAATCTATTTTTTGAGAGATTTTTGAGTGCCGTGTACCACACAAAATCCGTTCGAGGTCAGTGAGCACAACCAGAATTCATACATAAGGCACACTGGATTATTGGCGATTTTTGTAAAGATTTAAGGATTTTAAATGCACCTTAGAGTGCGGAAAATACGGTAAATAAATCAAACAGTGTAAACCTGTGTTAGCTCCTCAAAGCTGAGGCAACATAGTTACTGGAAACATTCCTGGTTGCCAAAATGTGCCCCTTAATCCTTAAATTCTCCTTGATAGAGTCAAAAATACCCTAAATTTCATCCTTGCATCCATCCTAAATTTTGATTACTTTTGTTAAAGTGACATAAAAATAAACAACATTGAACATTTTTTTAAACTGCTGTATAAGTGCTGCAAATTTCTTGTTTGATCTTGCTAAAATTTGACACATATTTATTAAGATACGTTTTAAATCCTAGAACAACTAATTAATCTATTCTTATACACTTTTATATGTAACAAACTTGAGGCTTTTATTTTGAAATATGTTTATGTCTCACCTCTGACTGACAGCCAGTTTTCAGGGGATTCTCCAACTCCAAATATCCTGCACTTGTAGAGCCCTTCGTGAGACTTGTAAACTCTGTTGATGGTCATGTACCCTGTAGAACTGGTCCCAATGAAGATGCCATCTTTATAGAAGACAGCTGGGAGACTGGCGGACATTCTTTTTCTGCAGCACAAAGTTACGGTCTCTCCCTCCATCACAGGATGTGTAGGACTCTCTAGCATAACAGGAACAGCTGAAATAGATCATTGACATCCACATATTATCAAAAATACCTTCTGCCCCACTGAAAATCTGCATGACAATCACATCTTGATGGTTTCATTTAACAGATGAAAGATTACAGAAGCTTTGTCAAATGTATCAACCTAACTGTATATTTTGACATATAAGACAATAATTCGTATATTTTTTTTTACCCCTACAGTACATCAAAAATGTATCATGCATCCTGATAAGCACACAAATCCTGATGCGCATAGGTTGGTATCCAATTTGGAACCAAGAATATTTCCAGCAGTGTTACATTACGAATGGTATGCATACACCATAAACAAAATATACAATAAAACAAAATGATGACATATCCTTTGTGCTGTGCTTACTTTTGATAGCTAGCCAGCTCTCTGGTGATTCTCCAACTCCATGTATTTTGCATTTGTAAAATCCTTTGTGAGACTTGGAAACATTTTGGACTGTCACCTCTCCTTCAAAGCTGGTGCCAATGAGTAAGTTGTCTTTGTAAAAATAAGCCGTAAAATTGGAGGAAGTCGTCTTGTTTCTACAGTACAGATTCACAACTTCTCCCTCCATCACAGGATGGACGGGACTCTCCAGTATGACAGAACCAGCTGAAAAATGTGTAGAACGTTTTTTTTCTTCTTCTGACTTTATAAAAGCTGGATTGTATAATTTTCACATTTCAGATTTTAACTTTGAGAAAACATACTTGACACAGTGATATTGATGGTGTTACTTCGCTCCGCTCCACTCTCACACCAGTATTCTCCACTGTCTGATACAAAAGCATAGTCGATCGTGCAGGTCTTCATCGTAGTGTTAGTGGAACATTTCGAAACGATTTGCTCAATGTTCCTTACTTTCCATTCCGCTGAAATATTAAACCCATTACAAGTGAAATAGACTGACTCATATTCAAAGAGCTGCAGCCTCGATGGAAGGATTTGAAATGCTGAATCTGAGAAGAAAGCATGTCATAAATGTAAAATTCAGTTTAATGCAGAAATTAGGGGAAAAAAGAACAAGGTTAAGCAAAGCCCATCAAAAGAGTGTGAAAGAAATGTGTGTGCGTGATTTTTTTTGTTAAGATTAACGTTAAGTTGACTACTACTTACCAGATACAACATATGCAACCAGCAGCATCGACCCTTAAAAAAACAGCCAGGACAGTTTTGTATAATGTTGATTGTATAACGATATATATAAATATACACTAATTTTTATAATCTACTTTGGAGAGTGACAGAGCACCATACATATACTGTACATGCACTGCACATTAAACCATGGTTACCTGGTGATGCTGTCATAGTCTGGCTATACTCAGTATGTTTTTACTTCAAGTTCTGAAACAATTTTGTAATTTTCTTATTAGTATTGTGCTGTGTGGAAGGAGCTCCCTTTTTATTCAATCCTAATCTCAGGCTAACACGGTTCTTGCTCTTATAAATGAACAAGAGGGGTGTTGTCTAGTACTTTTGGGTCATGAATTCACAAAAAATAAATGTAAAAAAATATATAAACAATAACGGTTTAGCATATCTTATTTTATTTTCTTGAAATATTATTTTAGCTGATAGTTTTTACTATGAGACTTTTGGATGTCTATTATTTTACACTTCACAATTCCGTGTTGTAGAGATTACATGAACAAATGTTAAGAACCTAAAGTAAAACTAAAAGAAAAGTCTTGCATTTAGATGCTACTACTATGGTGTCCCATATTTGAGCATAGGCTAATAAAAAGTAAAAACATATATTGTTGATTTTAATGCCTCTTACAATATTATAAATTTTACTTGAATTATATGACTGCTCGAGGGGAGTAGGTCTTAAAACAGCAGGTAGAGTAAGATTTTAAAAAATGTCTAACAAATCAATTTTCTCAGTTATAATTAGAGTATCATCTGAACATGATAAAACATTTAAAATAAAATCTGTATTTATGTTTTTGTTTTTATGGTTAATAAAAAAAATAGCATTTTTGTCATTTTGTGTTCATCTTAAAAAAAAGCATTTGAAATGTTTTGTTTGCCTTTTTGTGAAATTCAACTATAAACCATCAGAAATTGCCACTAACATTTGACATTTGTGACATTTTAGTTAGTCAAATCTGGGCGTCTGCAGGAGTGCTGGCCTTCTTTCCACATTTTTTACTTGCTAGCTCTAAAATCCAAATCCTGGTAAATTACAATGATAAAAAAAAAATCACAGGAACATTTCAGGCTCCTTTCTTCAATAGTTTTTGCCTCATTTTTCAAAAAAGTGATGATTTTTCCCAAAAAAGTGTCTAAACAAATATATAAGTTAAAATTTACAGCAATCATTCTCTGTGTCCTCATTATAGACCATATAATTGTATGCAAATCAAAGACAAACAAGAAGAAGGCCCAAATAAATTTGATAGGATGAACCAATAGTAACTTACAGGTTAAAAATTACACCAGCTGATTACTTATTGATAACTTATTGGGACACACATTGCACATATTGCATTGCAAGTCTTGCGTTTAAATGTTTGACATCATCTCATTGATCATATAATAACTTGCAGAAATGTCCAATAAATAAATAAAAAAGACATTAACTTTGCATTATGCCGAAAGAAGAATGGTGGAAGTAGAATAATTTCAAAATCTTAAAACTAGCCAGTGAATGAAAAACAGCAACATAGTTTGCAACCTGTCATGCCTTACTTATGTGAAAGAAAATTTATGAGGACTACAGAATAATACACTACTCACAGATTGTGCTCCAGAAAGCTGTGACCATCATGCTGTCTTGATGTTGTCTTGGCTGTGACAATGAGACAACAATAAAGCTCGAAGTATTTGAGGTCTTGCACTTCCTTTGCTGTTTTTTTTGGTTGTTTGTGTGTTTACGCTAATATTCATGAACTAAGATACAACTTTCATTTTTAAACCGTATGAACCATTTATTTCTGTGTCTAGTAGGGTGTTTCTTCTGTTTGTTGTCTTCATGTGTGGTTTGCTTTTGATATGCTGCAGCTACTAAATAAAACTTTGAAGACATGCTGTAAAAACTCAATACATGTCTCTAAATGTCTACATGTACCTTCAGACTTGGTTATTAATATTCTACAACCAGTTAACTGTCAACACAGCAGAACTAAAAAGCTTTTGATCAGTAGCACACTCAGGCCTCCATCAAGTGATAAATAGGTTGTAAAAGGTAATTTTGCAGGAATTCTTTCTTTTACTCATTTAATGTATTTCAGTGCAAATGTATTAAATTTAAGTAGTAATTTTAGATGATGTAATATGCATTTTATTATATAACCATGATGCATTTCATGTGTGACTCTTTTCTTATACTTTTTATGTAATATTATTAAGAGAAACTTATAAAGTAAAACAGCTCCAGGTTTTAATTTATAAAGATTTCAATATGAGCCACCACTGTGGTAGTGGCAGGAATAGTTATAAGTGAGGGGCTCCTCTACTCTGATGGATGTGACTTTCAACAAGTAAAAGTCATAAACTATGTATTATTTCTTACTTTATTTCTTGTCTGACTTCTCTGTTACATTTCTCTGCAGCTTTGAGTGATGTCTGTAATCACTGCTCTTTTTTTCTTGTATTTTGCATCTAATCTTTTGCATTTTTTTCTTCCACTTTCTTCATCATTCTTACATGATTTTTTCATAGTGTTTCTCTCATTTTTCTGCTGCTCTAACTTTTAGAATAGAATAGAATTCAATTTTATTGTCATTGCACATGTCACAGGTACAGAGCAACGAAATGCAGTTTGCATCCATCCAGAAGTGCTTAAGCCATGATATAGATATATTACAATATATATTAGCAATAATATAGATATGTAAGTATATTACAGAAATGGGTCTATTGTGGTATGTAATATGTACACGGTATGTTATGAATATGCTATAACTATAAGTATGTACAGGCTGTAGTGAGTACAAGCTATGTACAGGATATAAATATGAAAAAAAAAACTATACAGAATATGAAATAAAGAACTATACAGAAATATGAGATATACAGCTATACAGAAATGGGAACTATGCAAGTTAAGGGTTAAAAATTATCGTATTGTACAGAATGATTATTTACACAGAGCTATACAGTAGTGCAGTTAAGAGGCTATATAAAGTGCTAGTGGTTGTGAGTGGTGGTTCAGTCCATGTTATTATTGTGTGTTTGAGGGTACAGTTGTCCATTGTGGGTGTGTGTATGTCCAGTCCATGTGTTAATGTGGGTCAGATGTCAGGAGGCAGAGTTCAGGAGTCTGACAGCTGTGGGGAAGAAGCTGTTCCGGTACCTGGTGGTCTTTGTCCGGAGGCTCCTGTAGCGCCTCCCAGAGGGCAGGAGGGTGAAGAGTCCATGTGATGGGTGACTGGGGTCTTTGATGATTTTCCCAGCCCTTTTCAGACACCGCTTCCTGTAGATGTCCTTTGTGGCAGGAAGTGGTGCTCCGGCAATGCGCTGGGCAGTTTTCACGATCCTCTGCAACGCCTTCCGGTCCGAGGCAGAGCAGTGCCAGTTGGAACAAACATGGTCTAAAGTCTTGTCTCCTCTGGTGTGGCAGGAGACATGTTGGTGGAATCTGGGGAGGACTGTCTTTAAGTTGGTGTGGTTGAAGTCGCAAGCAACAATAATCTTGATCTCTTGATTTGTTGGTAAATCACACATTGTCAATCAGCAGCAATGGCAAAAACTGTTTCAGTAGTACATCTATAATATGAAGTTTAATATCATAGATGCATCTACTAAT
Organism: Diplotaxodon limnothrissa; assembly: GCF_057381915.1. NCBI lineage: Eukaryota > Metazoa > Chordata > Actinopteri > Cichliformes > Cichlidae > Diplotaxodon > Diplotaxodon limnothrissa. The sequence goes on from NC_140598.1 coordinate 34,311,624, forward strand.
CATATTGAACAAGTTCAAATCTTGGTGAGTCAGAGATGAGGTTTTCTGAAAATTTTGTGAATGCAATGAATTGAGAAATATGTCCCAAAGGATTTTCTAAATGATACCATAGCTGCATCTACTAAGTCTTGGACAAATAAATCCTGGTGACCTTGACCTTGAGGTTAGAGGTCAAGTTTTCTGAAAATCTTTCTGAAAATGAGTTAACTTGGGATTTGCAAATTCATACTATAAGTGCACGTTATCAAACAAATCAGGGACTGCAAAAATTCAAATTTTGTCAAACAAGAAATTCTGATGCTTACCAAATTTGTGAAGTTATTTCACATTTACTTACATAACCATAAACAAGAATTATCGTGTGGCTACATGACATTTAGTTATTTCATCCATATTTTGAAAATTTGATGTGTTTCCATTACAACATAATATTTTCACTATAACACTATAACACAACCATGCTCAGACAATCAAGAAAAAATTTTATAAAGAATTTTTTGGAAATTTACACACATTTAACTCAAGTCACCTTATTCCAAAAACACACACTAAAACAAAAACATTAGAAGAATATCTAATAAATGTGGCCCAATCCTAGCAAGTGAATGGGTTGGACAATCTCCTTGATTTAGCTGACATTCCTTTTAGTGATCTGTAAGGAGGGACAAGATGATTTCTCCCAGCTGTGTTTCCCTCTTGTCTCCCATTCCCTGATTACTCCAGTGTGTATTTTCTTGTGTTTTCCTTGCCCTCTGTTGCGTAGCTTTCTATTGTCGTAGTGTTTGGATTTGAGTTTGTAGTTCTATGATTTTGTTTTGTGTTCGGATTTTTTCTTTTTATCCAGCAATAAAAGCTGTGCTTTAAGGTTAACCTCCCGTCTCTGAGAGTCCTGCTTTAGAGTCCAATCCTGCCTGCCACATAGTGCATCATGACAGTAACATTGTTTTGTTTCAATCTCTACACTAAAACCCCATTCCATTTTTTAAAATATGCATTTGGCTACAAAATCAAAATTTTGGCAATTAAAGTGAGCAGGAAAATTGCTCTGTAGTTTTTGCAGCATTAACCTAGCCTGGCACATCTTTTAACTAGCTGCATAAAGCTGATACCAAGGAAAACAAACATAATCTGGACAAGTAAAACCAACAATTTATGTCAGTTTCAGGTGACATTTGACCATGTTGAAATTTGGAGTTAGTAAATAGTCTGTCTGGAACAAAAGAGAAATTGTATTTGACAATTTCTCGTATCAGTCAGCTATAATTACATTTTTAAACTTGCCTAGTTTTGTATTTAAAAATATATATATAAATAATTTAATTTAAAAAAAAAAAAAAAAAAAAAACTTGTGAAGGAAACAGCAATGCTACCTATGCCAGAAGCCCCAAAGACAGGCTACCAAAAATCCAGTGGGTTCTTCACACTTGTGTCAAGCCAGCCTCAACTTTGTTTTGTGTTCCCTGTGTATTCCATGTACTACGGGAAGAGATGTTGAAAACTGATTTCAAAATAAAGCCTGTGAGGTAGCATAACATAAGCAGCATGGAAAGTGATAGGAAAAAAGCATCTGCAGACTGTTCAAGTTTCTTTTAATTGTCCTTTGTTTTCTGCCGTCGCCTTTCAACAATTATTTCACAAAACATCAGAACCTGGCAGTTTCATATCTCACCTGCTTTATATAGAATTCCACTCACATCTGAACCTCATTAACCTCTTCCATTGAGAAAACAGGGTAGACTAAATAACACAGTATAGACAAAGAAAAAGTAAACTCAATCTTCCACTTAACAAACTCATTCACCCAGCTGAATGGTTTGAAAAGTCAATCTCTTCACAAAATCTGACTCATGAGGTTATTTTAAAGAAAATAAACAATTTTACACAAAAGAAACTTCCTTCATTTGGTTACACCCAATTGACATGATCAATGACATCATATCCTATAAAAACAGGAAGTACTGGGGCAGCCCTTCACAAATACCGGTTTCACAAATAGGACCTGCACAAAGGAACACACAATGGTAAGTATAACCAAACTGCATAAACAAATGAAAGATTCAAATCAACTAATGATGAAGTGACCTTTAGCTTTAAGAACACTTGCACAGATGTAATGAATGTAACCAATACTACCACAAACTACCACAGACCCAGGATAGTATGCAAGGTTACATGTGCTGTATTTACATTAAAGCACTATGACTGACTATAAGATAACAGAACACAAAAGAACAATATATGCAAGTAACAAATGGTAAATTAATTCAGTCCTAGCCACTTTGTCACAAAGCCCAACCTTGGGTGAATTTAGCTTCAACATTTACCCTGATTTCAAAATAAAAGCCCACTTTGAGTGAATTAATAGACATATGTTAAGTACATAATAACAAATATAACTTAGTCCTGTTAAAAAACTAATATTAGATCCGCATGACGTACCCTTCCACCCTAGTAGCACCCTGTCAACATCAAGGCCATCTTCTTTTACATTTCAAAGGAAAAGCCTTGTGAATTTTCATTTTCTAGACTTTCAATGTATTCAGAATGCTCTTGAAAGGAAATCTCATGTTTCCGCATACTAGTTGTACATTATACAACCACACAGTGATACCATGTCAATTTCAAGTCAGTCGGATTCATCCATTCATCCATCCATCCATCCATTCGCTTCCGCTTATCCTTTTCAGGGTCGCGGGGGGTGCTGGAGCCTATCCCAGCTGTCGTAGGGCGAGAGGCGGGGTACACCCTGGACAGGTCACCAGTCTGTCGCAGGGCTAACACACAGGGACAGACAACCAGTCACACTCACATTCACACCTAGTGACAATTTGGATTTTCCAATTAACCTATCCCCACAAACTGCATGTCTTTGGACGGTGGGAGGAAGCCGGAGTACCCGGAGGGAACCCACGCAAACACGGGGAGAACATGCAAAGTCCACACAGAAAGACCCCGGCCTGATGTTGGAATTGAACTCAGGACCTTCTTGCTGTGCAGCAACAGTGCTAACTACCGTGCCGCCAGTCAGTCGGATTTTGCTTTTTAAAATAAAAGCCCTTTCCAATTGCCCATATATCGTTGTGACTTTAGAATGCTCTATAAAGGAAACTTGCCATCTCCACAGGATAATTACAGTCTATATTGACTGTAGAAAACCTCACACTTGTCAAGGGGTTTAAAACTGACTCAAGCGCAGACCAGAAATCCTTTGCAAAGAAGACAGTGCATTTATTTACAGTGGAAAACACCAGGTGATAATATATACAGAATGTGGCAGGGGAAAAGGGTCCGAGGGTCCAGGGAAAAGGGAATTAGTCCAACAGAAACTTCCTCAGCAGTTCGTTCACACAAACTCATTTGGTTTACGCTGCATTGCAGTGATTCGATTTGTTACATAGAATTTTACCGCTGTCCAGCTTCTTTTTTTAAGTGCTTTCGGTGAAGCCTCAATACAGGCAACGCACTTTGACTTTCCTGGTATTTTACCAGACTCAATGAAGGACATTGGTGTCTTTTCCACAGCATTGACCTCAGCTGATGTCCAAGTCATCTTCTTTGATGTTCCTAAAATAGAAAAGAAAGTAACTTAATACAGTTCTAATAATTAATTTAAGATAAATTAACACAAACTAAAAGGGTAGAAACTGCAGTTTTAGGGTAATTGTTGGGTTTGCAAATGTAAACTTCTGCAAACTAAACCACTCAACTATGACCTTTGATAGCAACTTTATGGATGAGAAAAAGAAAACTTAATGCAAGTCAGCCAGTTCAGATACAACAGAAGCAGGAGAGGAGTCAAAGAAATCCTGCAGGTTAGGTTTACAGGGTCTGTACCCCAGTATCTGACTCCATCCTCACTCTGAAATGGAAAACCCGGATTATACTTCATCACCAAGTTAAACTCAGAATTTTATCCAAACATGTTTTCTGGCACAGAGCCCTGATTCCTGGAATCCTCTTGTCCAGAATTAAGAAAGTGTACTTTATTGATCCCCGTGGGGAAATTCCTCTCTGCATTTAACTCATTCACTCAGTGAAGCAGTGGGCGAGCCATTGGGCGCCCAGGGAGCAGTGTGTAGGGATACCTCAGGGTAGCTGTTCAGGGGAATCGAACCCCCGACCTTTCGATCATGGGGCCACCACTCTACCTACTGAGCTATCCCTGCCCACAATATAATATGAGATAAAGACTTCTGTCTGTATTCACCCACCCAAGGAGTATGACTTTGGTTGCTTCAGGTTAAAGTATTCACATACAGGAACTCTCAAAAAAGAGCTGACAGATGAAGAAGTGTTTTTCTGTTAAGTAACAAAAGTAAATTCTTTGACCAGTAACAGTCTTTTTGGACAAGAGCATAATAACCAGCTAATCAACGAGATAGTTAGCCTTAATTAAGAAATTTGGCACACATTTTATCCACTGTAACGCCTCTAAGTTTGCTTAGAGGTTAAATTAAGACAGGTATCTCAGATGTGCGGTAGGTGTGAGAAGTACCTGTTTTAGGGTCATCAATGTCAGATCCAGTCTCCATTCTTCTCTTAGGTGTTGAGGATGCTGTTTAAAAAAAAAAAAAATCAAATAATGATATATATATATATATATATATATATATATATATATATATATATATATATATTACATTTCTGTGTTTATAAAAACCACAAAAGAATAAAAACAGGTACCATCTAGTTAGTCTGCTGGATACCTGTGGGTGTTTCATCAAACTCATTGGAAGTTGGCTGGCTTTTCGATCTTTGGGATCATTTGACAAAAAAGAAAAAGTCAGTAATGGTATATGGTTGAACTCAGTGCCCATTCAGCCTTCACACTATGCAATGTATTTTTTGTTAGACGTATTAACTGTATGTAAAGATGACTGGTATGTCTCCACATCTTTGCACTATTCAAACATTAAGCCATAACAACAAGCGCAGACATCTTTTGCTTGTCGTTTGGACCAAGAGTCTGCACAATAGTGATGGGGCAATGCAGCAAGGGATGTAGTTCTTGTCCATCCACCTGCCAGAAACAAACTGAAATCAGCTGTCAATAATGACAACTCACAGCCTTTTTATAACATTGAAGTACACTTCAAACCAAACTGATAAGAAAATTTAACAACTGAACATACATTCACGTGATAAGAACTAAGTAAAAAGAGAGAAACTCTTTCGGAACAATTTATTTGGGATGCACTTTGAGGTTTTAGTTTATCCCCTTTGTTAACTAGTGATGGGATTTCCGGCTCTTTTTAGAGATCCGGCACTTTCGGTTCGGCTCACTAAAAAGAGCCGGCTCTTTCGGCTCCGAACCGGCTCTTCAGGTTGTTTTGTTGCTTTAATTAATTTATTATTAACAATAATATAAAATTATGCACAAAAGGAATTACTAACGTAAAAACAAGTGGTTTTATTTATATATGTTTATATATAAATATATGCGGTGGCCCCTAGAGACAAAACACGTACAAACTCCAAAATACATTTCTAGCATGAACTGAACTTCCAAAGCAGAGCTACTAGATCACTTAAATTACACAATTGAAAGCATGTGTGTATTGTTTGTGTATTTATACACAGGCACTCATATATATATTCAAATAATTTAAAAAAAAAAAAGTTCATTTACCTGTTATTACCACACACCAAATCCGGTCGTTGGTACTTGCTGGCTTGTGTAGCCACAAGATAACAAAGGCTCAACACTGCGCCTAGCATCCTGGAGCACTTCTGTTGTCTTTTGTACGTGTTTTGGAGTTTTTACGTGTTTTGGAGTTTGTACGTGTTTTTACGTGTTTTGGAGTTTGTACATGCTTCAGAGTTCGTACATGATTTGAAGTTTGTATGTGCTTTGTCTCTAGGGGCCACCGTAAATATACTTTTATTTATTCACTCCACATAAAATGTAATAAATAAATCATATAATACAAAAATCAACTATTCACATTTCAAGTTTTAACTATTTAAATTTTCAGCTTTTTCCTTTTAAACCAATTTAAAGTGAAAAGAACACAAAACACTGCAAACCACAACACAATTAAATATAAATTATAATATGAAAACAAACAGAAGATGCACATTCTCTGTCATATGGACCTGCATGAATAAACTTTCTCAATCCTTTATCATCTGCAACCTAAAATAGTTGTGGATGATCACTATACCTTTCTAATGTTGTTGTCCCTGGCTCTTTCTCTCTCTCTGGCTCTGTTCCTGTGCTACTGAGTGTAACTACCGCCCCTTCGCCCCTTCCCCCCTCTGCCCAGCGTAAAGCACAGAGTGAAGCGGAAAAAAAGTGCGAGAGAGAGGCTGAGAGAAAGAAAAAAAAAAAACAAACAAACCACGTGACGGCTCGCGATAAGGAGCCGGCTCGCGTCGTTCACGTCTAAGAGCCGGCTCTAAGAGCCATTTCGTTCGCGAACGACCCATCACTATTGTTAACAGCCTGCCACCATAAGATTCCACATTTTAGCTACAAGTTTAAAAACTATCATGTCATCTATTTTTATACACAGTAAATGGCTGGATGCTAAAAACATTTAAACCTGACACCTACTCAGTGTTGAGGAACTGAAAGAAAGTCCTTTGATGCATTAGTCTCTGAAAGATCACTGTCCACATCTTCCTGCATTTTTTCTTTAAATTAATTTGGAAGTCTGATAGTCTGCCTTGTTCTAGAGCAATGAGCACTTTGGTGACTTTAGCCAACTCAAGTGTTCCTTCAGGCAGTCTATAGTACTCCCTATGAACTCTGATATCATGGCCTAGAAAATCTGCGAGGATGTCCATCTCATTGTCTCTCAGTTTTAGGACTGTGGACAGTGTGTGGACACATGCCTTCCCAACTTAGTTGAGGACAGCATTTCTGGTTGCTTCGCTCCACATTCCTTTGCAATCTGTCTGATGGTTTTCGATCCCCTGAAGTGAGTGTCTGCTTCAGGTCCAGAGAAGAAAAAGGGATTTTCATCAGACACACCACAGGCCCACCGATGTGAAACCAAGGCTTCCATTGAAGACATCGATGGCTTATTTCGATGCGCTGGAAATGCAGACAAAGTTTTGTTCACACTCTAAAAGTCCTACTGCCAAATCCGAACTCCTGAAGTGTCTCGCAGGGTGAATGCAGTTAGTGGCATTTTTGATACCTCACTTTATCTCCTGCGGTTAAACAGTATCACTTCACGAAGAGTCAAATTGGTCAGCATGGACCAGTTCTTCTTATTGAGATCACTGGCAAGTCTGGTTTGGTATTCTTTTCTGTTTTTGTCTTCATCAAAGCCAGCCACATCCTTGACTGCTTCAACCACAAAGTTGAAGTTGGAAGGTACATTGAAAAAAAAATTGAGGATTTCTGTCTCCCTGCAGAAGTAATCATGCTATGTCTCGCATTTTTTGTCCGATGTACTTATGTTTGGTCTTGTCATGTCCATGTTTTGAATACAAGTGTCCTCAGAGTCTCAAGATACTTTTCTCCTCTGATGATGTTTCTGACTTCATCCTAATACATAGCATTCACCAGTTCCCAAACCGTTCTGCTGACACAATCTAGGACAGACTGTGCAAAGTGACTGGATCCAACTTTTGCCTGGTTTTGCTGTGCTGCAATTCTGTGAAAGCTTGCATCTTGAACTATGTCTCGATAATGCCTGGCAATGTTGGGTCTACGCTTCCACAGGCCCCGCTGGTTTAGAAACGTATTCCCGTTAACGACAAGGAAGCAAGACAGTCAGCGATCGTTCGATTTTACTTGAGCAAGGGAAGCCCCGGTCGGAGTCTCAGAGGAGCACTCTGAATCCAACTGCAAAATGACTCCGACTTAGGCCTCCGCTTGCCACCTTTTATTGAAAACAATTACAGTACACACAAGCACCTCCCATTGTAAAATCCCCCTATGGTTACCAGTGATGGGAATAACGGCGTTACAAGTAACGGCGTTACTTTTTTCAGTAACGAATAATCTACCTAATGAAAGATATAAAAAAAACAACAACAGCAATAGAATAATATTAAACACAAAGTGAACCGTCTTCCTTCATTAAATAGGTTCTTTTAGATGTTAAGGAGGAATTGACTTAACCAGGCTGGCGGAGAATGAAGACAACCGGACACCTGCAGCAGATGGGGAATCAGTGAACTTTTATTGAGACAGAGACAACCTCTCAATACAGCTCACATCAGAAGATTCCTAATATTTGCTGTGAGGATGGGTATATATTCTCTAAAACTTACAGGAGGGGGTTGTGAGGAAAGTGCTGCATTAGCAGAAAAACAACTCCATAAAAGGAAATCGGCCTTGGGTGTTCTAGCCTCTTCGCTTGCAGATATCTTCCACCTGCAGGATGAGGCGATCGCTTCTTATCGCTCTCAAGGCCAAAGTCGTGAGCACACATTTTTATTACACAGTTGCACAGTAACTTTAAAGCTGAACAATATTTAAAGCTGAATAATGTTTGATCAGATTATATTTTCTTCAAATCCCCCTTTTGACCCATCTTAAATGGGTCAACACACAAAAATAAGTAACATTCAAAGGAACACAGAGACGTGTCGAAGCCTGGCTCGAAAAACTCCTCGGGTCTTATCATTTGTCTTTATCTGTCATTGCAGATGAGGAGAAAAGAGTCCAGGCACCACCCTGCCCAGGGGTCGGCTGCAAGCAGTCTCGGTTCCCGACGAAAGCAGTAACAGCTGTCCTGCACAGAAGGATACACGAGTCAGTGCAACCAGGGTAGTGACACAAAATTAACAGTTCCTGTAACCTAGCAACCAAAAAGCATAAGTAATGATAAAAATGTGGAGAGTGCAGAGTATACTATAATAATGAGAGATATAAACGTGAAAATGTGAAAGAATAAATCAATCGTAAAATAAACCCAGAACGGTAACTGCTAAGGACATTCAAAAGTGAATATGGTAAAACGTGAGGAAGGGGTGTGGAAAAAAACAATTTATATCCAGTGGTGGGAGTACACATTCGCTCAGGCTTAAGTCCGGAGACCCTGAGAACATCGCTTAACCCTCACAACCCGACCAGACACAGTTCAACCAGATATATCCTTCAAGAGGAAGTGGGTGAGGGAAACAATTAATAACAAACCTAATACAAAACACCACAGAGAAACAACCAGTCTAGAAGCATTTAAACAAGAGAAAGACGATAATGTTCGTCACCCTCACGATCAGGATTATGCCAATGGGAATGAGACCCAGGGCCAGGAAGCAAATAAAGACGCAACATCTTTGCCTGCCTGTCATTTCAGGGGGAAAGGGCCAAGACATGTTTACTTAGCTTGGATGTCTTCCAATAGAGGATGATGGGGCAGAGAAAGGTGGTCCAGTTCCCCCCACCTCGCCAAGGGCGTGTTCTAGGAGTTAAAGAGCAACAACCTGCAATCTGTACCAAAAAATCTTCATAGTCCCACCGGAAAATCATAAGAGTAATAAACGATTCAGCTCAACAGACAAGTATCATGTTCAGGTTTCTCCAATCATTAAATCACTATTATTGCCACAATTTGCTTTATTCACCCTTTGGGCAATGTTATTCCAAGAGAGAGAGAGAGAGAGAGAGAGAGAGAGAGAGAGAGAGAGAGAGAGAGAGAGAGAGAGAGAGAGAGAGAGAGAGAGAGAGAGAGAGAGCGAGAGAGAGCCCCTAATGGCCAGTTAGTGGGCTCTAGGTCAAACTGTCCCCAAATTTGTTAGTTGTTATTATTACTTGTTTTCATGTCACTTGTCTGTTTTCTACTGCACCCCTCTCACCAAAGCAAAGCAAACATTAGCAGCACATTGACCGTAGTCCGGCATCCTCATTCCATAGGTGCTATAAAACATTTCCTGTAAAAGAATCACAGTTTTCAAGACAGGGTGTGTCTCCCCCAACACTCTCACCAGAATACAGTGTAATAGCATCCCCAACTCCTAACCCATAAACACCGTTTCTTCACACATCCGCCCAGAAATCCTGTAATAGAAAAACATTAAAACTGTAACCCTGTAGGGAAGAAAATGTAAATGGTAACGCTGCGCAGTCACCTCTGTAAGCAACACAAGACACAAAAATGGCATTTACAGGTTCACTCATCCTCGAATATTTTGTCATCCTTCTACTCCTGTAAAAGAAACCCACATAAATTCATCCACCCTTTTATCCTATCTAGGTGGAGGTGGTTAACCTTGAGTCATGGTCAAGTCTTGTCATCTTTTACCAGTCAGTCCGTTTGTTTTTATTCCCAGTCTTTCATCCATTCATCCGTTCTTTGCTGATAGTGAAACCTGTCGTCGCATCTAGTTTCCACACTCAGCAAAATGACGTCATCTCAAAAAGAAACAAGAACTTGAGTTTGGATTACCTCGCTGAATCCTTTTTTAAACAGGGACTCTCGTTTCTAATTGTCCCCACAAGTGTTTCCTCCAGAACCCATTTCAATGCGGAGAAACTCACTTACAACAATTTTCTCGCCGACGTGTAATGCTTGTAATTTCCGATGTGCAGATCTGCTTAAAGAAAAGATTCACAAACAAAAATCAGTAAATATAAAACAAAATAAAATGAAAAATAACAAAAACAAAATGCAGACGCCCGGGTCTTAGGACTTGTCACTGAATATTCTTCCCATCAATAAAAATACCAACCTAAACCTACACAGAGTCAAATCAACACCACCTCAACCTTTTCATATTCATAAACCTATATGTTTTGCGTTCGTGAAACAAAATTGAACCATTAAGTAAGTTGAGCTCTTGAAATGTTTTAATTCTCTTAATTCTGCCAGTTTATTTCAACACTTATTCAATGACTTTTATTCAACTGCTACTTGGTCACTCGACTTTTACCTGTTCAAATTGCCTAGGGTTCAACAAAGTCTAGATCCCCGTTATCATGAAACTTGAACGGTGTACGATGATTTACTTACAGTAATTTAGAATCATTACTCAACCTAGCTCTACTACTGGCACTGCGTGACTTTTCTCACACTGGAAACCAGAATTTAGTACAGAACTTTAATGCCTCAGGCAATCGCGTTCAAGGGCTGCCCCCCCTTCTCTTCTTCTTTGTCCGTGTGTTCCTCCTTTATTAAATCTCCATCACAATGACGTGGCGCTCTGAAATAAAACTCACACTGTTAATTCCTCGTTTTCACTCTGCACCACTGCTCAGAGTGTTTTCTTTTCTTTTTAGTGTAGAGTAAACAATTAAGTCGAGGCCTTAAGCCCCAGATATCTCGCACGGGCATCATTTTCATAACCAAACCGCTCCGGACTCTGCTCCCCAGACCACACAAATGCCCTCCGGGCTTATTATTATAGCAAATTCTGTATTTGACTTTGTTGTGTGCAGCATTGAGCCTTTGTCAGTAAAGCATTCTTCATTGCAGCAGCTGGAGCATTGTGTGTCACTTCTTAGTAAATTAAATCAACATTTTGATTTTAGTGCATGGGTATGTATCAGTTTTTACTCCCTCAACAAGTGCATAAGTGTTCATGTGTGTGTTTCCCTTCATTCTAAGTAGGCGCATGCAGAAGTGTGTGTTCGTGTGTTGGTATATGTTTGTGTTCATCACCTTCCTGTTCTGTAGTTTAGGTAAACCAGCGGCCTGACGCATGGCCTAGGGTCCTCCCCTCCTCTTTGGGTCTGTTTATGTTGTCCTTACTTTGCTCCACGGCCTTCTGCAGCTCTGCTGTTCGGCTCTTCTCAGAGGTCAGCATCCTTCTGCTCACCGTCCCTTTTCCTCCGGGCTTAATGCGCGTCTCGTCACAGCTCTGTCAGCTGACGCAGCCTGGGAATTTCCCCCGTGTAGTGAAACGGGCTTTAGGTTTAGTGCTCTCCGTCTCTGCTGCATGAGATCACTCTTTTGCAGCACTGTTGACATCCTCAAGTTGTTGTTGTGAGTCCAGCTGCTGTGGCCTTCAGGGGTCAAAGGGTCAAAGATGGTCGCGGAGAGGGCAACGATGGTAGAGGGGAGGGTAGGAGTCCAGGTCAGCTTCGGCTCTCAGAAAAAACAAAAACAAAACAAAACAGGCGAACAGGAAAATGATGTTGTGTTGGCTGTGCTGTGTTGGCTGTGTTATCCCGAGAGGGGAGAAACAACGAGATCTCGTCTCCCCCCTTTTTTTGTTTTTGTTTTTTTTTTTTTTTGTTTTTCACCATATAATCAACTCATAACCCCTCAAGTTGACAGGACAACACAGGTACGTGTTAAAATTCTTAAGATCCTGTTTAGAAACCTAAAAAGGAATTTCCTATCATTCAGTAGTCATTTGTCTTAAACGATCAACAAAAACATGTCCCAAGTCGACCCTTTTAACCACTAAATTTGTCGTGTCCTCACTTAATCCTCAGACCAGTGTCTTTGTCTTTTGACGTTACGTTGTTGTCCTGCAACCCAAAGCGTTTAATTGTCAGTAATGTATAAACTATATCATTTAAAAACAGGTGTATGTTAAGTGTCGCTACTTTAACCTTGCATGTACGTGCACATGTATGTAAGCTGTTTCTTCATTGCATGTATGGGTGCGTCTGTATATGGGTTACTTTAACTTTTTCTCAAACGAGGCATTTCTCTAACACGCACATGTGTCTGTTCCTCACCCTTCTCATATCTTTCTCTGGTTGTGTGTGGTTTTATTTGTTTCAGTGATTTACCAGGAACATCTTTTCCTTTTCTCCATGTCTTCCGCCAGAGGTTAACACTGGTGAGATTCAGGGACACAGCACCCAGAGCAGTTCAGCGAGAAAAACCCGCCTCAAACTACATTCTCTCTTTTTTGTTTTACCGGGAGGGGTGAGGACAACTCTGGTGTCCAGCCGTGAATTTTAGCCAAAGCTTGGCCTGTCTTCTGCTGCCGTACTCAGGCTTCCAGGTTAAGAAAAAACACCTGTATGAAGACACTAAACATACATTTAGTATTTGTATAAACATAACTGCCTAAATCATTGAACTCTTGAGGAGGGTGTATTTCAGAATCAGAATCAAAATCAAAAACTTTATTGTCATTGTCATGAGACCGACGACATTAAGAATGGTCCCCGATCATTGCATCATCCCTAGTAATATCAAATATAAAAAACAATAAAATTCAATCAATAAAATAGATAGAATACTTAAAATACTAAGTATTCCCACCGTCATGCTTCAGACCGTGCATAGATTAACACAAGAGTGGCATGGTGGACATTTTTGTAGTATTCAGATGTGTTATTGCAGTTGGATAACAGCTGTGTTTGAGTCTATTAGTCCTTGCTCTGATTGCCCTGTACCGTCTGCCTTAGGGCAACAGTTCGAACAGGGAGTGGCCAGGATGTGAGGTGTCTTTTATGATGTTTTGGGCCTTTTTAAAACAGTGGGCGTTGTTTGACTCTTTACTAACTTTAAAACCCCACCATAACAATTTCTCACTGACAAACTTCTATGCATCCATTTAAACATGCGAAGCCAGCACAAAATCACACACATACCCCTACAGCAAAGCTTTAACATAACCACAATGCAACTCCTCCCTTAAACGGGAGAAATCACCCTGAATCAACCAACTCTATATAAAACGTCAAACAAAGATAAACCACAAACATTTCTACACTTCTGTGTCTGCCACGCAGCACAATAGGCAGAAAAACACCGATTACTCACAGTCTACAACAAAAGAAAAACCTGCTCTTTTCACAACTCTCACAGCTAAAGTCAAAACTCTTACCCAGTGCCTCTGAAATAATAAAAAAATCACCAAATACTCGATTACTCTTTTCACTCGCTCCCTCTCACTCCCTTCTTCCTCATACAGCATACACGCTCGCTCCCGCGGACCCGCTCGGCCCCGCGGGCTCACTCGGCCCCCACCTTTTTCCTCTCACAGAGACAGAGAGAGAGACCCTTTTCCTTTTTTTTATTTCTCCAGCACACATACACACACAGAATCCCAACTGAGAGAAAGAGGGAGAGAAGAGAAAAGAGTTGTAGAGAGGAAGTTTTTTAGCAGGAGTTTCAGATCTAACAGATTTATACAACTTATTTACACACACCGGTAATTTATGTTCTATTTATTGATTTTAAAGGAGAATTTGGGCCAGCTGGGTTTCTGCCTCTGTTAGGCACTAACAGCTGGGGCGCTGCTTTAAAGGTGAGTCAGCACTGAAATATCCCTTCAGGTGTTACCAAGCTTCTACCAAACCGGAGTCTGGCGGGTAACCTTGCCTAGAGCTTCCTGATAGGGGTGCTAGTTGGTTGTCACCTTGTTCACACGTCTCATTCACACTTCATACATTACCTGCAGTCACTCATTACCCTCCTTATGTATGTAATAAATGTGTAAAAAAAAAATTCTATGTGTGGTGTATTATTTTGACCAAAAGAGGAACCTAGTTCCTTTAATTGTGTAATCTGTGAACAACGGAGAACCAAACTGTCCTGCCCAGTGTTCCACAGCAAGCATTCAGCGTGTATTTATGTGTGTCCAATATCAAACAGAACATCAAAACATTTAAAACACTAAAATCATCGGGGTTTTAAGAAGAGATCCGTTTTCTCCTATTGATCAAAGGGACCCCTCCTTTGGACTCCAACCAGTACTTCTCCTTTTTAAGTTTTAGAGGATCTTTTCTAATAAAGTCCTCTGGGCCTTCCTAACCCTTCTGTAGTTTAGAGAATATTACTAAAAAATATTCTCAAGGCCTTTAACCTTTTAATCTGTTTAGAAAGGCGTTACTAATAAACCCTTTCAAGGTCCCAGACCTGCACTGAGGTATTTATCCGACACCGGAGAGCAACCCGTCGGCTGCAACCGTGGTCAGACCTCAGTTCACTCTTATCTTTATTCACTTATTCACTTATTTCTTATTCACTTATCTCTTATTCACTTGTCTGATTCTCAACAAGCCTTAAGTAAGCCAGACAATTTTGGTTATGAATTACTAGGAGTTTGGACACTAAGTATTTTTATAATGTTCAATATAGCAGAAATAAAAGGTCTGCTTACCTTGTTTTTGTGTGCACACAGCTTTTGTCCAAACTCCGTTCACTCAGACCACTGCCGATGTCCTCCCATCCGTTCCAGTTTGGCCTGGAGCGGATCCTGTTCGTGACGCCAATTGAAAGATATAAAAAAAACAACAACAGCAATAGAATAATATTAAACACAAAGTGAACCGTCTTCCTTCATTAAATAGGTTCTTTTAGATGTTAAGGAGGAATTGACTTAACCAGGCTGGCGGAGAATGAAGACAACCGGACACCTGCAGCAGATGGGGAATCAGTGAACTTTTATTGAGACAGAGACAACCTCTCAATACAGCTCACATCAGAAGATTCCTAATATTTGCTGTGAGGATGGGTATATATTCTCTAAAACTTACAGGAGGGGGTTGTGAGGAAAGTGCTGCATTAGCAGAAAAACAACTCCATAAAAGGAAATCGGCCTTGGGTGTTCTAGCCTCTTCGCTTGCAGATATCTTCCACCTGCAGGATGAGGCGATCGCTTCTTATCGCTCTCAAGGCCAAAGTCGTGAGCACACATTTTTATTACACAGTTGCACAGTAACTTTAAAGCTGAACAATATTTAAAGCTGAATAATGTTTGATCAGATTATATTTTCTTCACTAATTACTATTCCTGTCGTTACAACGCTGTTACAGTTACAAACAAGAAAATGCGGTCCGTTACTATTTTTCATCAAACAGACGGTTGAAGTTGTGTTCAGGTTACCGCATTTTATATTAGTTGCACGGAAGTAGCTGTAAGTAATCTGGGTGCTACAGCTTTAAGCAGCTGTGCGCGCTCCCGCGGATGGTAATCATGATTACTGTCTAGCACAACACCTGGAGCTAAGGGGGCAAAACAATCGCATGAGTGCTGCTGTTTGACTGAGGAAGAATAAAGTAGTCGTGGTAATCCAGTCACATGGCCACTTAAAGACAAAGCAACAAGGTGATATATACCAGTTTATAAATTGTGTTGATAGGCCACGTAAAACCAGAGTCATGATAAACAATATATACGCGTGTTTTTCCTCAATAGTTTCGTCACGTTTACTGTCTAAGGACAGCGCAGCAAGCACTCTCTGCTTATGGGCGCAAAATAAAAATAAAAAAAGGGAAGTTTTAGGAGTGACGGCGAGAGAGAGAGAGAGCAGAAAGAGAGAGAGAGCGAGTTTTGAGATGTGAGAGATTTGTTACATTTAGTGTGTTTGGAGTGTGTAGTTAATGTGTTGTCTTGTGTAGTGTTGTGGATAGTTTTGTGTTGTGTCAGAACAATGAGGCGACTGCTGTCTCCAGGTAGAAACAGGAGTGATACACCTGCTGCTGTCAGACCTGCAGGTATCAGGCTGTGATGTTCTCCTTTAAAGTGGACAGAAATTATTTTTTTGGAGTGGCACAAATAATTTGTGTGGCATCTTATTGAATGCAGAACAGCTGATTGTTCTGTAAATAGTTTGAAATGGTTATTTAAAAAATCAAGGTAAAAGGTAAATGGCTGCAAATAACTTTGTTGTTTGGAAAACTTGTGCATAGGATTTTAAAATTGACAATTTATATTTGCATTTAAACATGTTTGTGGTTGTTACAGTAAAAAATATAACTTTTTCGACTCTGATTTTATGTTTTGTCTGATTTTAGATCAATTGTGTTAATACAGTATGTCAAAACGAAAACATAACTGTAAATTCAGACACGTGAGGTTGTGCTGAAAAGGATGATACCAAACAAGGCAAAGTAAATAGTTTTTAAAGGTAAAATGTGGAGGGAAAATCAAGTAGTTAAAAATGGCCAATTATACCCTGGAACCCAGAGGGTTAAACTTTTTTTTAAAGTAACGCAATAGTTACTTTTCAAGTAATTAATTACTTTTAGAATATTGTAACCCAGTTACTTTTTTGAAGAAGTAACTAGTAACTGTAATTAATTACTTTTTCAAAGTAACTTACCCAACGCTGATGGTTACAAAAGACAAGGCACTATGTGTGTATGTGTGTGCACGTGTAAGTGCGTCTATGCATGTGCGAGAGTGTGTGTATGTGTTTGTGTTTGGGGGTGCGTTTGTGTGACCTCCTGCTCACCAAAGGGTCATAAAGGCAGGAAGTTTACTAAGCAACAAAACGGAACCCTCACATAGATGTCCCTATAATAAAACACTACAGCCTCCCCCACCAACAGACTGGCTGGGGAAGGAGTCAGAAACAAAGGAATGTCTTTGATCATAAATTTGTAAGTCGTGGGTCAAACTGTAAGTAACACAATGACAACACTTAACAATTCGACTCCAACAGGCAGTTTATGCAATGTAATCATTTGCCTTCACCGGTTTCTGAGTTTGCTGACTTAAAATTAGTGTCCCACAGCCAGCTTTCAGAATCTCAATATTACGTGCACGGTTCCCCTTGTTTCTAATGAAGTCAAAAAGTAGTTTTCGCTCCTTTGATTTCAAAGGAAAACTCATTGCTTCTGCTACAGCTAGTTCACTGCTGTGCTTGTGTATTAAGCAAAAAAAACCCCAAAAAAATCCCCGCTTATTTATCCCAGTTTTATTATTTCATAAGTTGACCATTTATTCATTTAAAAGTAATAAGTATTATACACGTTAATTATTTGATATTGTCTCCTTAAATGATATCAGTTGTGTAACAAAAAAAAAAAAACAAAAAAAAAATCAAAAGGAAAATAAATGAGCTCCTCTTTGCTTCATCCAGTTTGGTGAGCACGAATGCGTGATCCTGCGGCAATATATTCATGTTCCCCTTGTTTTGTATCACGGTCTTATGCAGCGTGGGTCTGCTAAGGTCCTCCAGTGGAAGGGTTTTTAGTATCTCAACAAATTCTGTCAAGCCGCCATTAACAAGGTCCACCGTGTGCCTTGTTAAGTAGCCAGGCATTTGAAAGGCTGTCTACCACCACAAGGGACTTGGGAATTACTATTACCTCTAACTTGAATCCCCTGTCCAGGTTGGCAAAATCAAAGCCTCTTACCTTGTGCAAGACCTTTAAGCCTCCACAGACAAGTTACTACGGTCAAAGTGTTTCTTGATCATATGCCAAGAGCTTTTCAGCTGGTGCATCTTGAAGGGTGCCATGTTCAACCTAGAAAAAGGTATTCTCAGGCCTTCCAAGGCTTTTAGTTCCACCACCTCTCTGTCGTAGTCAAACTCAACTGTCAGTAGTTTCCTGGTATCCTCAACGGTCGTCACCTGCAGCGGAATGATAATGTCAGGGTCCAGGAGTAAATCTTCAATACTTTGCGATCTCGCGAAAGTGTCCGCCAATCCCTTCATGTTTTCCACACCAACGACCTCCGTGGCTGTTGTGTTCTGGAAAGAACAGAAAGTGAAATAAGGTAATTAAAAAAACCTGTCAAACGAGGAAACGCAAAAACAGTGTAATTAGGTAAGTAAAGAACAGGAAATTGCAATTTGCAACAGTTAGGGATATGCAAAAATATTACCTGTACTGTAAATACAGTCTTTAAATCCAGCAGAGAAAAAAGTTGTGCGTGTTATCCGAGATGCTGTTGTCAGAAATCCAGAGACGCTGCTCCTGTGAGTTTCAGGGCCCGAATGACTGAGCTGAGCACTCCTCCCCTTATATAGGGTCTGTTTGGTAAGTGTAAGAAATAACTTTTTAAAAAACGTGTTTTTAAAATTGTTTTAAACAGCAAGGCCTTTAGGTTTTCCAGGTAAGTATGAATGTTTTTTTTAAATGGTTTTTACACTTTGTAGGCAAGTATAAACTGCTTTTTAATTGTGTAAGTATGAATTTTATTTGGATGTTTTCTTACATTTAGTGTTAGGGGAAGGGGACTGAGCCTGCCATCTACATGAAGCAGAAAAGGGTTAGGGTCATCCCTCCGGTAGGAAACCCAACTTGCTGGTTGTTTCGGTTACGGGAAGCCCTTCGTCTTTTCCCATAAAGGACCACGGTCAAGCCTTCTGAGGCCATCGGGTCCTCGGGTGTGTTGGTGTTGTTGTTTTTAGTGTTGTACTTGTTGTGTTTGGGTTCACCTTTGCTATATAAATAAATCACAATTAATTTTTTTAAAATAACTCTAATAGGAGTCTTTATCTGGCAAAAAAAAAAAAGTATATAATATTAAAAAATACAAAAACAAAAAAATGAAATAAAAAAACCTTTTATTTAATAAAAAGTTAAAAAATGGTGTGCCATATGCGCAACGTTCTGACCCTTCAAGGGTCTTCCTCAGGCCCTTGGCACGCACACGCACGCACGCACACACACAGATCCAGAAAATGTGGCTCTATTGCACACTGTTGTGGCTTCTGTGAGAGAGGTGTACTGGTCAAATGTTTTTTTACATTTAGGGTAAGGGGTTATGGGTTCGGTTGAGAAACGAAAGCCTGTCCCCATCATAGGGTAGGAACACGGAATGCACGAGCCGTCAACCCCCATGGCCTCGAGTCCCACATTCTTCTCCAAATTGAGGCCCCAGGTAAGTATGAATGTGTTTCCGTGACTGCAATCTCAGGCCATAGTTTCCAGGAAGATAGAAAAGTGTACACATACACACACGTCCAGTTAGTAAATGGTCTCACAAAACTCACAGATTCTGACTTGCAGATTTCAGAGGGACTGACGCTGATGGCACAACGATCCAGCGAAGAATAGCACAGGTCCACCATCTTAAATAGTGCTTCAATCTGCTGGAATCAGCCGCAGGTGTTATGGTGAGCGCAGGTGCGTGGGCTAGGGGTGGGAGCCCGTAATGAGCACCACCCCTGGCAGAGAGGAGAGAGAGCGACAGTGTTGGGAAGGTTACTTTTAAAATGCATTTCAATACAGATTACAGAATACATGCCCCAAAATGTATTTTGTAACGTAACGGAATACTTTGGATTACTTAATATATTATCATGCTTTTTACAACTACATGAATGTACTATTGCTGTGTGATTTATTACTATTACTGAAGGTTACTCGCCATACCAATACCAACTTTATTTTTTAATCTTAATATAAAATGAGTAACAGTCGGTAGGGTAGGGTAAGGCTGCACTTTTTGCAGCGATCTCGTATAGAAAAATATTCCGGGGGTATATAAAACTGGCTGTGAACCGTAGTAAAGGGACCTCTGGCTAATACGTCGGGTTCGTGTCGGGCTCGTAGCCAAAACTAGCTTTACTTTGTTGTCTGGGTCAAGTTTGCTAGCGAGAGACAGAGAGAGGCGTTGAAAGTCTGCTCCAACTGAACTTATTGTTTCGGAGGAAAACACGAACACAGTGTACAGTCGAGTCTTAATAGCTTACTTAGTATGTAAGTAGAGGTGACATAGGGCACAAGATTGAGACACAGGAATTAGAGCCTTTTAATGTGTGTTTTATTTGGGTTTCCACCAGTGGGGAATTACCAAAAAACAAAGAGCATAGGCTTAACATATGAAACAGAAAAAGGCCGCCGTGTATTCCCTTTATTTCAGTCCACCTTTTTAAACTGTAACAGAATACAGTTACTCATATTTTGTATTTTAAATACGTAACGCCGGTACATGTATTCCGTTACTCCCCAACACTGTATGCAGATGACACCCAACTCTATGCAGTGGTTTGTATCATATCTATCTAATAGACTCCAATTTGTACATGTAAATGGAGAGTCCTCTTCACACACTAAGGTCAATTATGGAGTTCCACAGGGTTCAGTGCTAGGACCAATTCTGTTTACATTATACATGCTTCCCCTAGGCAGCATCATTAGAAGACATAGCATAAATTTTCACTGCTATGCAGATGACACCCAGCTCTATCTATCCATGAAGCCAGATAACGCACACCAATTAGTTAAATTGCAGGAATGTCTTAAAGACATAAAGACCTAACTTTCTGCTTCTTGATTCAGATAAAACTGAGGTTATTGTACTTGGCCCTGAAAATCTTAGAAATATGGTATCTAACCAGATTCTTACTCTGGATGGCATTACCTTGGCCTCCAGTAACGCTGTGAGGAACCTTGGAGTCATTTTTGACCAAGACATATTAAACAAATATGTAAGACTGCTTTCTTCCATTTGTGCAACATCTCTAAAATTAGAAATATCCTGTCTGGGCCTTTAGGGCTGGGCCATATTATACCGTTCACGGTAATACCGGTATAATGTTAGGCAATGACAGGAAAATGAAATATCGCGATAGAATGAGTAAAACGCGCATGCACAGTTCCTTTGTTTTCATACGCACATGGCCGATTGTTGAGTGAAACAAATGAACCAGAATTGGTTTGTAAAAATGGTGCAACTTCAGTGATGTGGAACTGGTTTGGTGTTTGTCCGTCAGATACACGACAAAGCACATTTTTTGCAGAACATGCAAGGGGCCGTCGTTATTGTCGTATTTGTCGGACTAAGATGCTCTTAAATCTGGGAGTAATCTGGGTCCTAAACTCCGTATTCTTCAGGTCAAACGAACACTGCAGCATCACTGAGAGTTAAAAACTGTCTAAATTCTTTCATCTTTAATAAAACGATCAGCATTGCTGCTTTACCAGGTGTAACTATGAAGTTTAACTTCTAGGCATCCATGAAAACAAAATTTATTACATTTAACGGAGTTAGAAGTTAGCAGGAAGCTAGCGGAAGTTAGCTAGCTAGTTTCGCTAGTTACCTAAGCATGATATTGCTATCATGATATCATTATATATGATATAGTATGTTCTGACTGAGAGATTTCTGAAAAAAATCAAACGTACAGCTCTGCTATCACTTGCAACATAAATGAAGACAGGAAACTAAACAGCAGTGACGTTTGTAGGGTTACTGAAGTTGGGCTAGCTGCTATATAATGATGTGCTACGTGATCGCTAGCAACACAGCTATGTTAGCATAACATAAACAGTGAAGCTGGAGGACGAACACTAACACTTTTCCACTTATAAAAGTTAACGTGAAGGTTCCTGATGGTTAGAGACAAATGTATTGTGGATGAATAATCTCAATTGTTCTCCTGACTGAAGTTTGCCCCGTGTATAGCATCCTGCTATGCGATTACATTTGTCCCTGACCACCAGAATCCCTCACATTAACTTTTAGACCGTTTTCAACTCTGTGTTTGTTTGACTTTGGGACCTGAAACAGATGGAGTTTTGGACCCAGATTACTCTGTGAAGCTCCTCACTACAGCAGCCGTAATGCTCTGACAATCCATCAAAACATTTTTTAACAGATTTCTGCACGCCAAAATCGGTTTGAGGTCAGTAAGCACAACCAGAATTCATACATAAGGCACACTCTCGATTTTTGAGAAAAAGGATTTTAAGTGTGCCTTATAATGTGGAAAATACGTTATTCAGAAGAAAAGAATATATCGCGATATATATCGTTACTGCATGTGCTTCAAATTATATCACGATATGGATTTTAGGCCATATCGCCCAGCCCTATATACATCTTTTCCATATGGGCCAGTTTGGATTCGGGAGACAGACACTATCTCTACTTTTAAGATTAGGCTTAAAACTTTCCTTTTTTCTAAAGCATATAATTAGGGCTGGACCAGGTGACCCTGAATCCTCCCTTAGTTATGCTGCAATAGACGTAGGCTGCCGGGGGATTCCCATGATGCATTGAGTTTTTCCTTTCCAGTCACCTTTCTCACTCACTATGTGTTAATAGACCTCTCTGCATTGAATCATATCTGTTATTAACCTCTGTCTCTCTTCCCCAGCATGTCTTTATCCTGTTTTCCTTCTTTCACCCCAACCGGTCGCACCATCGGCCACCTCTCCCTGAGCCTGGTTCTGCCGGAGGTTTCTTCCTGTTAAAAGTGCTTGCTAATAGGGGGTCATATGCTTGTTGTTACTACCGTTATTGTGATTTGGCACTATAGAAATAAAATTGAATTGAATTTAATACAGCAAAAACAAAACATATCGCCTAACACTAGGGATGGGTATCGTTTATCCGATACCGGTGCCAAACCGGTACTTTTGAAATGGTGCCGGTGCTTAAAGAATGGAGACCACAAAATTGGTCCAAAAACCTCTCATGTTCAGCTGTTTTTTTTTGTAAAAAGATAACAATGTTAGCCTTTTCTGCAGCTATGGGGCATATATGGTATCACTCTTGGCTGGAAGCAGTGCTTAAACAATGGAAAAAACACAAACTTTGTCCAAAAACTTCTCATGTTTAACTGTTTTCCACTTTTTCTTTGGTCATTTTAGCCTTTTTGGCCAGGGTGAAGGGAGCATCTGCCATCAAACAAGAAGACAGCCGCATGTAGCTATGATGGTGTTTGCTAGTTCACCTTACATGCATTAATTTAATAACGTGGCTAGCCTACTCAACGTAAGTTACACACGAACAACATTAAGCTACTCATGCAGAGAAGAACGGCTGCTGCTGCCGTCATCATTTCTGCTACACTGGCAGGGCTAGGGGCCAAGACTCTCCTCTTCGGGTTCTCGGGGGATGTTGCAAACTCCGAATCCGATAACAGGCACCACACCCGCAGTAGATGTGCTCGGTGTGAGGTCTCGCAGCAAGCTATCAAATATGGCGCATTTCTCGGCTTTTAAAAGAAACGCTATGCGTAGCCAGGTGTTTCATCGGATTTGAGGTGTTACCTCCTTTGACAGTATTACAGTATCAGCTTAAAGCACTTGTTGCAGGCTGCTGAGTTTGCATCTTTTGCTGTGAAGTACAGATAGACTTTGACCGCTTCGCCTTGGGCATTTTTAATCTGTAGCTATGCTCTAAAAGAACGTACATACCTGGACCCGCCTACTATCCTCGGAAACGTAAAATGATTGGCTAGAATCTAAAGTGTATCACAGCTCGGGAAAAAAAGCACCGAAATAAAGCACCAAAATGTTCGCTGCTTTTCGGTCTGGTTACTACCGTTTATGTCAGAACACCGGTACCCATCCCTACCTAACACAGAGTCAGCCAGCAAGGCACGGGGACCATGACAACACTGATATCATGTCAATTTCAAGTCAGTCTGATTTTGGTTATTAAAATTTACCGAAATAGTATTGTCTTAAAAGAATCAAGACACAATGTTTTCAAAAATTTTTCCTTGTATTTCTCCTGTTATGAAATATAATAATTTTAATTTTAACACCGGTAACTCCACTTAACTTGGAAAACCAAAAAAAGTAACAGCTCAATAGCAGGAGAGTACATTACTTTTAAAGTCCCAAAGGTGCAGTGACGATAACATTAAAGGTGCACATAGGGTAAATGAAAATGTCACGGAAATTTGCAGTAGTGTTAAAACGTTATACCATACTATGCTGTTCAAATTATTACGTTGCTGGAGACAACAGAGTACATCTTCAGAGATTATGATGCAAACATCCGTCTCTGGTTTAACAGCACAGGAGAATTCCACGCTTCATCCCTTGCTTTCTTAAAGTCATCGTTAGTTGTGTCAAGGCACTGTTCATTATACCACCTTTGACATGTGTCATATTGTATCTATTAAAAAACCCCACAAAAAATACAAACAAAGCAAAAACAACAGTTATATTCAAAGACTAATGCACATTTTTCAGAAATTCAAATACTGTCCAACTCACCCAGTTCATTATTAAATGTTGATCATTGAATGTCCTGATCCTCAGAACAGAATTTTGGAATAGTAGCTGGTGGCTTTGTCATTTAACACAGTTGCTACTTGTGTCAAAAACTAAACTACAGGATCAAAATAAATCAGGCAGATACTTGTTCGAGGGCCAATTCGTGCATATGTCAGACTGTATACAACTTTCTATAGATTAGACCACAGCATAAAGTGCAATTGTGCCTTATAAAACGCCCTCCAAAAAAAAAAAAAAAAAAATCACTAATAATAGTACTAACAAAATAATACATTTCAGGCTTCATACACACTACTGTGACAGCAACATGATGAACTTAGTCACCCCATACAGTTGAGTTATTCATTTCTAGACACATTGCAGAATCCCACAGTGCAAATGTCCATAAAAGGTGAACAGATAAGTGGCTGCTTGTAAAAAAAAAAAAAAAAAAACCTGTTCCCCACCGTGGCTCAGCTCCGTGAAAAACACACTCCGCTCCGGATTCCTGGTGAAACACCAGAACACAAATGTCAAAGGCAATCCCAAGTCAGTGAAGTTACTTTCACAACACCAATGATAATCCACAGCTGTACTGATTAGTTTTGACTCAAGGATCTGGCGCTAACTGGAGCTCAGCCACACTCTTAACCCTTGGTGAGTGTAATCTGCTGCAGATAACTAGCAGCAGGTGTGGCTGCCTCCAGCGCAGGAACATTCCCGGGGTCGTGATCCCCTTAGCTGACCCAAAACATCTGAGAAGAACAACAACAAAATACTACCCACAGAAAATAAACATACAGTTGCTATAACTTTTTTTGGGTGTGTGTGTGTTAATGTGCTGCCGTGGCCTACGGGTGTCTGTGGTGTATAATGCAGTTTTATCATAAATAGAAACCAAAAGTCTAATCCGAAGACTGATTTTGAGAATCTAATTTTAATGTATTTTAATGTGTTTTAATGAGTGTGGCTGACTTTTATTTTATTTCACAATAAAACACTACACTACATACCCAGGTACACAAATTAGTGATAGGGCTTGTCATTTTTTTTTTAAATGTGTAATTATTCTTTATTTTGCTTGTAGACGTTTCACCTCTCATCCGAGAAGCTTCTTCAGTTCTAGGATCAAATGGTGGAGAGTCCCAGATTTAAGCTCTGTGGGAGTAACCCCCCAGGAGGCACAATGGACCCCCTAATGATCCTCTACCTAATCACACGAGCCAAGGTGTGAAAACAGATGTAGGTCACAATCAGCCAAGCCATCAGCAAATTTTAGAAAGATATCAGAAGAAAGTAGAGGAAAAGGCAAAAAAAAGGGACCCATGGGAAAAAAAAGACAATAATGGGGGTGTTGGGAAAAAACGAAGTATATGTATCAATCAATCAATCAATCAATCAGTCTTTATTTATAAAGCACTTTTCATACAAAAAATGTAGCACAAAGTGCTTTACATAGTTAAAAGCAGCCCACCCCACCCTCCAACTCACTCCCCACACTCTCATGAACAATCTGCAATGTATCTGCATCTGTAACAAAACACTCAAATTATATCCAGCACCAAAAGGACAAAACAGACGTTGGTACACAAAAACAAACCAAGTTTTGCTGTGTGTGTGTCTGTGAGAGAGAGAGAGTGTCACGGTTCTGGGTATTTGTGATCTAGCATTTTGAGCTCTTGTGTTTTGGTATTATTTTATATTATGGTTTATGTTCTGCGTACTTTGTGCTGTTTTGATTATTGTTTTTGTAATCATTATTATCCTAGGGTTCAGCTATGGCTGTTAAGGTTTTAGTTCTTAGGTTTTGTCAAATGTTCCATCTCGTGTCTACTCTGTGCCTCTCGGTCCCACGTTTCATGTCTCTATATTTTGTCTCCCCGGTCTCTGTTAAGTTTACATGTCTAGAGTTCAGTTGGTGTGTTTTCTGTTTTACTTTGAAGGTCCGTGTCAGGGTATGTAGTTTTGCTTTTCTTGTCTCATCTGGCCTAATTACTCCCAGCTGTGCTCTCCTTCTGTGTCTCATTCCCTCATTATCCCTCAGTTTATTTAAGCCCCATGTTTCTCTTTGTCAGTGCTGCACTCTCCCTCATACAAGTCTGTGTGTTCTACCTGCCTAGTTTATGTTTGTAGTCCAGTCTAGTTCTTTCTTGTGTCCAGCAATAAAACTGCCATTTTGAGTTCAAGTTTTACCGCTACATTGAGTCTGCATTTTGGGTCCTTTCCTGACTTCCATAACAGCTCTGACAGAGAGAGAATATGTGAGCGTCTGTGCCTGTGGGTTGTGGGTTTTTTTTGGTTTTTTTTTTAAGTTAAACTACCTTGAAAGATGAGTGTTAAACCATAGCATAAACCTGAGGTTGATGCAGCCCAAGCCACCCCAGACTACAACCCCCAAATGAGCAGGCTAGCAAACATGATTCTCTTGTTAACAAATAAAACAGACTACCATGAACATCAACAATGGATGTCCGC
Organism: Diplotaxodon limnothrissa; assembly: GCF_057381915.1. Taxonomy (NCBI): domain Eukaryota; kingdom Metazoa; phylum Chordata; class Actinopteri; order Cichliformes; family Cichlidae; genus Diplotaxodon; species Diplotaxodon limnothrissa. The sequence goes on from NC_140598.1 coordinate 34,338,605, forward strand.
CTCCATAACTGCAGGTTGTGAAAATGTTTTTCAGCATTCTCACCAATATACGGACTTGCAAAAACAGCTGCAGCACTTTGAACCATGTCAGTGAGGTCTTTTAAGGAAGTCGCAGTAGTGAAGAGTCCAACAGTGTGTATTGTGAGATGGTAGTTCAGTTTAAGAAGAAATTATCTTTAAGCTTTTCCAAAACTGTAATAATAATGTGAAAAGTTTCCCCAAATTGAAAAATGAGATGCCATGTCACATATCAAGAGCCAAAAAAAACCCACGCAAACACTAATAACAGGATTATACTTACTACTTTTTACAAATCTCCTTGGCATTCTTCATGACATGACTAAGACATCTATGAAGAATTGGAGCCTCAAAGTCTTGTTTCCTTTCCCAGAAGCGGTGTTGTAATAATGATTTATTGTGTCTGACAGATTTTTTTTTTTTTTTTTTTTGGGGGGGGGAATGCTAAACAGCTATTAGGGCCATTGATCCATCACAAATGAGCATTACAGGTGACTGCATGGCTTTGTGCCCAGAGGCCCTTGTAACATCGGTCATAAGTGCCTCCAGAAAATATGTGACAGAGGCAGTGATATGGTCGCTTGTCAAATATTTAGCCACTGGTAGGGGAGAGCATGTTTTCTGTGGATTCCTTACTATAAGTTCATGAACATAGAAAGGAGGCGAACCCTTCCTTTTTTGATGATACTGCCTGTAGCATCCAAATAAACTATGTCCTCCTGACATCGGCTCTGAAAAATTTCAATGCTCCTTTAAAACCATAAAAGAACACCTTTTGGGTGTAACATCACTTTTTGCAATACGTCATTTGGGTTGTTTTTCTTGTTTTCTACCATTACCTGGAGACAATGTCATTGTGATGAAGCTGACTTTTCTTTCGTATTTCCAATGATATGATTCTCAAGACTTGAGCAAATTTGGATGATGATGTTGCACAATCGGGGTGCAGTAATGAAGTTCCAACTCACAGCCAATCTGGTCTCTCTTATCAACTCTTACTGGTCTTCTTTTCAGTTCGTAGTGGTTGTACACACATTCCAGATCTTAGCAATTGACTGTCGCCTTCAGATCTTCCTCATCATCAACAGTGTCTGGACAATCCTCGAACCTGCATAACCCAGACACTAGAAGAGAGGGCCCTTTCTTTTTGAGTCTAAAGCCTTGACTCTATGCCTTTTTGAAAGCAAAATAACAATATGGAAACACTGTCCACAGTCCATCTGAAATAAGACTGGTCCACTAGTCCCATGTATCCTCTTTGTGATCTCTCTTTTTTATTTTTTTTTATTTTATTTTATTTTTTAGATTTGTCCATTCTTTCCTTTCTTAAAAAAAAAAAGTAGGTTTAAGTGGGACATCATCAGACAAGTTGCTGTTAGACTAAAAAAGAGAAATTTGTGAAGAGACTTGTTTTTCTTTCTTTTTGCATATATACTATAATATCTGTAAATATGCTTGAAATACTAAGGTATTTTAAGCAAGCGATTTTAGTTAGGAATATATTGCAATAATTTATGTTGAGAACTGTCATTAAATATCAGTTATGTCTGAGTTCCCAGGCCGCATCCTTCGGAGGGCCCGACCTTTGGTCTACGTGGTCCAGGTGCTTCTATGATGATGATGTTACGTTCACACTGCAGGCAAAAGCGCATCAAATCCGACTTTTTTGACCCTATGCGACCCATATTCGATCATGGTATGAAAGTGTGAACGGCTCAAATCCGATTTGGGACACTTTCGTATGTGGTACTGAATCCGATACATATCTGATGTTTTAGAAAGTGATTGCTGTTTGAATGGTCATGTTGCATTAAATCAGTCTTTTACGTCACTGACACAAGACAGACGCCACGTGCATGCGGGCCGCTTTGAGGGTTCACACTAGAGCGCGCTTGCTGTCACATTTTATTTTAAGTGTGAACAAGCAGACAAAAAAATCGGATTTGATCAAAAAATCGTAATTGAGCATTAAGACCTGCAGTGTGGGACGGTCTAGCCTTCAGATTTGTGTCACCAGGGCTGTTCGATATGATGATGATGGAGAGGGAGAGAGAGAGAGAGAGAGAGGGAGAGAGAGGGAGAGAGAGAGAGAGGGAGAGAGAGAGAGGGAGAGAGAGAGCGAGAGCTGTTTACGGCAATATTGTTTTTCATCGGTTTGATGGCCACTGTAGTGACTATATTATTTTCATAAAGTTCTCTTTCTCATATATTTAAAACGACCACACTACGGACAAGCAAGCAACTGCTTTTATACGTTGTCGTTGGCAACAACAATCATGTGGCCCTGCCAACCTTCATTAGGCTCTCCATCATCCAGCCTTGCTTATTGACTTACCCAAAATAAATCGTGGTGATATTTTTCCTTTGATATTGTCAGCCACTTGTTTTCAATGTGATGGACAAGTTTTTATTAACAGTCAGAGTGAGAGGCAGGTCAAACGTCAAAGGTACTCATCCATATTTATAATATCATTTGGCTCAATGGAATTCTCCACTGTCTTTGTTTGAGTCAATGTGCAGAAGTTAGCAAGTTTTTCCTCGTAGTCGGGACACAAAGCTGTGCGTGCCCCGACGGACAGGCCTTTTCGTCTCATATCAAAACACCACGATGGCCCACCTCTAAAATCTTCAATTTTCACTTCGGTAGCAATTGCTTTAGCCTTCAGTCTGATCTGCACTGTAACATCGCAGCCAACTTCTCTCTGAGTGTTCACCCAGCCTTCGTGAAAGTTTTCATGGTTGGGCTATCTGCTATGATTACCTGTGAAAGCTTTTGTTGTCTTCTTGCATTGACTCAGTTCTTCACGCTGGCGTCTCCACTGGCTCCCCATCGATTAATTTATGCCAAGACAACGTGCAGCAACTAGATTTCCTTCTTGAACCACCAGATTGATTGCCTTTAACTTAAAAGCTGCATGATGCTTTTCTTTGAGTGTTTTCCATGTTAAGGAGGACGAGTACAAATTACTGATTTACAAAAATTGTAAAAGTGCAATGGATTTATTGCACAATTTCCTTGGACCTCTGTGAACTACTTATCAGTTTTATTGGTCTGCAGTTACCAGACAATGTTTTTGGCGGCATGAAAAAAAACATGCATTAGCCGCCCCATAGTATAGGCCACAGTCTTCAGTGTGGAGAAAAAAGTAGTGGCTTATAGCCTGAAAAAGACAGTAAATGTAATGTCCAGTAGTGGGTGGTATAGGCTTGTGTACTTTCCCCCCCCTGACCCGTTTGGCACTGTAGCAATCAGACTTCTTGTCTGAAGACGAAGAAAATGCCCAATGGAACTATTTATTTAATAACTCTATTTTAATATTTACATTTTCAGCTATTATCAATGGAACAGCCATGAATGCTTGATAGGAAGGTAAAGACGTAGGCAAGAGGCGTTCAACAAGAGGAGAAAAAACAGAGGGGATGACGGACAGTGAGAAAACACAATGAAATTCCCTGGATTACCTGCTGGAAGAAAAAACAGAAAACAAGCAAAAGAGAGCAATGCAGTAGGGAGACCACAGCCACAACCTAGATAAGTATAAGTAACGGTAAATAATAAATATTGGTATCAGCACAGCCCCTCCCGAGAAACCTCAGTCTACATGTATTTAAAATTGAGGGGTGGGAACCGGCAACAGAGGTGAGGTTGAATACACAGACCATCCCTTGGATGCGGTTCAGTCTGCCCAGCCCCAAGGCTCTACGTGTATCTATTATGAGAGTGAGTAATGTTGATATCTAGGTTGGCACAGGTGGTCAGAAGGGGACATAGGAGGAATGCCTCCCCTGCACCCCAAGGCCCTGCATGTGTGGTGGTGGGAAGAGGGAGGCAGCTGGAGATGGGGAGGGATGTCAAGGCAAAGTACACTCTCCATGGGGCCAGCTCCCCGCCGACCCCAGTAGGCACCCCTGTTCCATAGAATCCACCAAGGGCAGGGGGCCCGGGCCCATCCAGACAGGAGCCCATATTAGCAGCACACCCAACCCCACCTCAGAGGAAAACACTCAATTATCTCCCTGACTACCTAAGACGATAGACTCCCAGGTTGGGTTTATTCTCCAAATCTGTACTAATTTTAAAGTTAATTATATTTCTTTTTTGTGATTCTGGGGAATACTTTAACACAATAAAAATGAAAAACAAAAAACTTTAGAAATGAAAGGACCTTGAAGATGTGAGTCAAAATGATAAAATTGCACATCAAAACATATGTAGGTAACAGAAAGGGGGGGGGGGATGGATTTAAAAGACTGGGTCTTATGTCGGCAACTTCAACAGGCCATTACTTTGAAAGGCAAAATCAAAATGACTTGATGTTGACATGATATGAATGTGAGGTTGTATGCTGTGGATCAAGAGTAAAGGTATGCTGTGGAAACTGCAATTTTCCTTTTTAGAGCATTCTGAAATCATTGAAAAACACACGATAGGTGGGCAATTTGAAAGGGCCATTACTTAGTGATACCATGTCAATATCAAGGCAGTCTGATTTTGCCTTTCTGTGGTTGTATACTGTATACTGCAATTCTATGGAAATGGCAATTTACATTTTAAGAGCATTGTGAAGTCATTGAAAGAGTTCTTCAAAAAAGAAAATTCAGAGGGATTTTACTTTGAAATCCCCAAATAAGATGGCCTTGATATTGAGAGGGCACTATTAGATTACAAGGTTATGTCATTTGGAAGACTGAATGAATTTGCTATTATCTAATTAGCAGGCCTTAAAATTCATTTAAAGTTGGCTTTCATTTTGAAATCAGGTTTCTACATCTCTTGCCATGAGACCAGTGTTCTCAGGTTGTTAAAGTACGAATGAAGTAGTCTCACAATGCTTTCCCGCCTGTCCAAATCAACCAAAACCCTTAAAGCCTCCTGAAAATTAGTGTGAAACTTCATATAATATAGTAAAGAATTAAAATATGAATAGTCACAATATTAAAGAGGCTAAAGAGTATTGTTGTCAGTGAAAGTAGAGTGTGAGGCAAGGGCTCATCGTTATCTGGAAAAGAAACAAACAATTTATTGAAGAGTGTTATTTTATTTTATTTTATTTTATTTATTTATTTATTTTGTGTTCCCAGTCTGAGATTTATTCTTTGATATAAAACTGCTACAGTATAAAATGCAACACCTCAATGCGAGATTCAGATTTAGAAAAATAAAAGATTTAAAATGATGACAGAAAGATGGAAAATATAAAGGAAACATTTTAAGAAACATAATAAGTAACTCTGATAAGTAATCATGCATCCCTAGTTGCACAGTAAGATGTGCTGTATTTCCATGATGACTTCAGGTGCACTGAGGTGGCAGCACAAGTTTCTTTCTCAGGGTGAATCTCACTTCAGGCATCTGCTTGGCCAACGAGGAGGTCTCTCGATGTGCTACATCATCGTTCACGTAGTGGAGGATGGAGACGATGTCTTCGCCCCTGGGACAGCGCTCCTTCAGCTGCTCACAAAGAGACTGAACGAACCAGCTTCCATCGACTATATGTCTAAGTGAAGCATGATCTTCAACAGTGGCCATGGCAACCAGAACATCAGCTTCCTCGGGGATGGTCAATGGTGAAGTATCATCATCAATCTCCATATCGTTCATCTGCACTCCACGCTGTATGTTACTTCCTTGGCAGGCCTGGATCAGGAACACTTTGGGCTTACCGATGAGGACAGACTGGTCACACCCCCTGAACTTTCGGGTAATTTCTTTAATGGGGAGGGGGTTCCTGTCAGTTCCCAAAACTACACCCTTTTTTCCGTGACTCAGAATAGAGCAGATGAAAGCATCACCGTGCTCAAGGACCTGCTGAGGATCAACAAAGCTGCTGCCATCCCACTCTTTAAAGTTGAACTTCTGCAGCTGAGACATGTCTGCCAGGGAAGCAACAAACGTCAGTGCCTGATCCATCTGATCCTTGTTCAGGTCTTCAAACATCAGCACTCTGAAGCCCAGACACCTGAACACCTCTGCCAAGCTTTGGGCGTCTTTATCTGTCCCTCTTCTCTGTGAACCATCCTTGAAGTTGTTATTGTTTATGATCACGCAGAGGCCGACGGGCCGGCTAATGATTTGATAAACATCCTGTGACATATTCCCATCGTGCTGACATGAAGACACTTGGACAGGCTCGGATAAAAGGGGGGTACAACTCAGCTGTAAACTCGCCAGCTGAGGGAAAGTTTCTTTAATGGCGCCATCGGTTTGCAGGAGGTTCAGGAAGTCCTTTGCATTTATCTTCTCCTTTATTCATGATCTTATCCACGAGCTCAATGACGTGTGTCTCCGCATTTGCACTGTTGATGCTTTTAAGATTGTCCCGCTGAGAGATCAGCTTATTCTCATAAACTTTGTTGAGAATTAGCCTGTGGTCTCCGGACAGAATCTCATGAATGGCTGTTTTATTGCTCCTTATTGCATTTTGGGCCGACATGCTGAATGGTCAGTTGGAACTTCTGCTGTCCTTGAAAACGAAGCCTCGTTCCTTTTTATTTTTTTGGCCTGTCCCGTTTGGCTCTTTTGCCATCAGAATTGTTGTCTAAAGGCAAACAAAGAAGCCCAACGGATTTACTTTACCAAATTGACCATCCCAGCCTTGCCGTAATGGTCCCTTTGATTCACCTTTTATTGTTTATTTTATTTTCACTTACTGAATACGGGACAGACTTGACTGGGGGAAAGAAGGGGAGAAAGAAAGAGGGAAAGAGAAACAGCTGAGAAGAGGGACGGGGGAGAAGGGCAAAAAACAAAAACCAACAGGACGGGCAGAAAAAAAATGCATATATCGATCACCTGCTGAGAAAGGAAAAAAAGAAAACAAGCAGAAGAGAACAAGAGTAATAGAATAAGCAACATCACAATGATATATGGGAATATGACAGTAAATACTAAATATTAAACATTATTGTGCAGCTCATAAGATCAACAGAACACAGTGTGCTTTGAGGTAGGAGCCAAAAAGGGTGTAGTTTGTGGGTGTGATCACCCGTGTGTACACCTGTGAGCATGGACGCGCTTGTTTTTTGTTTTGTTTTTTTAAAGGTTCCTTCATGTAACGATCTGCTAGAGGGTGTGGGGGGGCCACAGCCCCGTCCTCCAGGGCATGAAGCAGGTATGGAGGAGATCAAAACTCCAGACATCCAGAGGCCCCCAGAACACAAGAGACCAAGGAAGACCAACAGAGGGGCAGCTGCGCCACTGTCCCAGAAAGAGCTGAGGAGAGTCCCAGATGAGGGCTCACTCAGCAGCCACGGAGCAGAAGCCAGGGGGAGTTGCAGTGACGCGCCCGTGAGCTCCGCCGGCAGCCAGCTGTGCCTGAGTGACCGAGCCCCAGGCCGAGAGGCCGGGGGCACCCCACCTCCGAAGTGGCCCGAGCGAGCCCCAGGCTCCAGGCCCCGATAAGCGGCCGCCAAGGAGTGAGCCGGTGTGTACCTAGACGCCCATCCCCGGACACAAAGAACCACCAACGCACCGATGTCTGAGGGAGTCCGCCACTGGCAGGGGAAGTGGTGGTAGGGGGAGATAGGCCTCCAAACCTTGGAGGGCCTGAGATGTCCCCAGAGAGGTGGCGCCTGACACCCAACCTGACATATAGACACAGACATACAGGCACACACAGACACAAACATCCATCCCCACCCTCATGCTCTCATATGCACTTACTCCACACTCAACCAACGTGGAGACAGACATAAAGAGACGCTGTACACACGATCACACTCCCCAAGCGTACTCTACAAACCGGGTCTAGGTACCCTTGAGTGTTATTTTAAGAATTATCATCTAGCTGTCACCACAGGTCAATTTTGGTCTAACGGCAGATTGCTCTTTAGGTATAAATACCACATGTAGCAGCCTCAGAGGACTGTTCACAGAACTCATCTTACCTTTTTGTGTCTGTGGGTTTGTGACTTTGTTTGTCTCAGGGCTCAAATTATTAGCGGCAGGTTCAGTGTCTAAAAGAAAATGCCAGAGATGATGTGAATTTCAAACGGAACAGCGGTCAAGCATTTCTTGTAACAACTACAAAATATGTTTTTACAACTGCTCCTTATTTACAAATTATCCCACTCAATGCTAATACTGTGCATACTACAGTAATATTATGTGTGATATGTATGAAGGTGTGCAGTTTCATGTCGTAATGAGAAAATTAAAACTGAATCTCATACAACTAGATTCCATCAGCACAAACAGCACTGATGAACATAATTTCTACTATTGGTAACTTAAGGTAAGAGAAGCTGGAAAACTGATGTGTGGTAGGAAAGTGAGTCAGTACCTCTCTTTTTCTTGAGATTTTAGATAACACCACATTGTTCTTTTTTGAATTAGTCAGTATTTAGCTGTATTAACTAATAAGGATTTTCATTATTGTTACGGCCCTAGCTGGGTCTCCTGAAACTGCCCTTGTGTGGGCGTGGCGTTTTTCTCCGCCTCCTCCTCTCTTGCCACTCCTACCCCCTCTGTTTCTCTCACTCTCCTCTCTCCCCAGGAGACAGCTGCTCTTGGTTAGCCTCGTTTGCCACCTGAATCCAGTCAGCAATCGCCTCTGAGGCTATCTAAGCTGGGGATGAGCTGTGAGCAGGGGGTTTTTCTCTGGTGTTCCCACATTGGGTGTCGAAGTTGTTGGGAGAAATCTTATAGTGTGGAAGCAGTGTGCAGTGTAACTGCTTCACGTGAGTAGTGTGTAGTGATGGGCAGATGAAGCCCCATGAAGCACTGAAGCTTTTCATCCAATTGGTTCACCCCAACGCGAAGCTTCATGAAGCTTCATTTGCTCTAGCAGGACACCTACTGGACGTAAAAATAATAGCTGGCATGAATTTGAAGAGTGTGGCATTTTGCACACAGCCTGTAAATGTCAACAACAAAAGGAGTGTGTAAAACATGTATATTGTAGTGATGGCAGTATACTGTGTATATTTATAGTGGCAGTATGGGAAATGATTATTTGGAAATGCTTGAAATGGAAATGATCATTTACTGTGAGGTGAGGTGTGGTTGGGGTGTGGACAGTGGTTGTGCTTTTGTAACGTTGAGGTATGGACAGCTACACTGTAAAAACTGTGATTGGGGTTAATTAGAATCTAATAGGAGAGTAATAGTAATTATTACTCAGTAAAAACGTGTATGAGTAGTTTTAATCAAATCTAAGCAAAATTCAACAATTTTGAGATGTTCAGTTATTTAAATTTACACAGTTTTGTTTGGGGTAAATTCAGCAATGGTTTGTTGAGTAGATTTAAAAAAAATGTTTGAGTACTAAAAAAATTTAAGAAATCTAATAGATTTAACTGATGAAAGCATTTTCATTTTAATCATTGTACACTTCCGCCCATAATCCTTTGTGCCACGTGCAGGACACACGCGCTTCGTGAGTGGACGTCTCCATTTTGTCAGAGGTAAGACTTCTTAATTTGTTCAAATATAAGACACGGTTTAAACAATAACGTATATCGGTTTTGAGTAAAGGTTTTAAACAGTATGATACGTCGAAATTTTATTAATAATCATCACTGTAATGATAGTATCGTATTTTTACACAAATGGCAGTTAGTGGACTGCTAGCACAAGGTCACTTTCCAAGCCTTCACGACTGTGTTACTGAACAGCTTTAACTAACCACATGTTTTACCGTATTAAAAAATATCAACGGTATATTCCGATGAGTTTTAACGTCTTTCATCCACGTTTAAAAGTTCATGAAAAGGTTTTGCGGTCAGTTGTGAGTGATTTTGTCAGCCACAGTCAGTTTTTCGAACTCCAGTTTCCAATAATGGCGGCCACTACTAAGTTTTAAAATTACTCTTAGTAATCTTTCTGGGTCACAAAATAAACTTTTAACATATTTTCAGGCGCGAAAGTAGCTGTGTAAACATCAAATATCTGCTCGGTTTATCAAGATATCGCATGTTTGCAAAAGTGCTTCGACGTTTTCGGAGCATCTGCTACCCACCAGCTCGATAGCAAGCCGGGAGCTCGAGGGTCACTGAAGCCGCTGAGAACGGCACAACTCCCGGCACATCATTTTCAGATCACCGCGGGGTTTCGCTACTCAGTTTAAACGTAATGTATAAGTCACTTAGACAACCTAAAAATGTTATTGTTTGGTTTTTTTCAGTGTTTTATTTGTTCGTGAGTAAATCGGTTTGGCTGAGATTAAAGTTATTAGATTAGATTAGATAAAATAAAACTTTATTAATCCCCCGGGTGGGTTCCTCCTTGGTTTTTACACAGCTGACTAACTGTCAAAAATGATAATGTTGCTTTCCTTTCAGGTAATGGAAGATCCCTCAACTTAAATTCACCTGATCAGCATGGGATTGAAGTTGCAGGCTATCATAGCCAAGGTATTTTCCACAGACATTTCAGCTTGGAATTTTATTTAAAGAATTTTTTTGTCAAATTTCATTTGCATGGTGCACAGCTCCACTAATTTGTTTGCATGTTTTTGTCAGTGCAAGAGGACGCCAGGACGTCACTGATATAATTAACAACACAATTATGGGTTTCATGTTTTAATTGTATTTTAAATACATGTCTATTCTTAGTAAAAAAAACAAACAAAAAACAAACAAAAAAACACAAGTACAGGTATTGCTGGGTTTTTGTTTTGTCCCAAGAAGGAAAAACCCTTTCTGACGAACATAAACTAAATTAGATAAAAAAAACTAAATGACTAAATTAATGTAATTTACTAAAACGACACATTTAAAGATTGAACCTGTCAAGCATGTTGACAATACCTTTGTGTTGACTGTCAGCACCCAGGCATGTGCATTAACATCAGCTAATTATCGCACATAATGCTCCATGTGATGATAATTTGATATTTAACAGTTTTTTTTAATACTGCCAATTCTCACAGTTTTGTCTTAATAAATGGTCACTTATCTGATGGTAATTTTTGGAATTCTTGCTCATTTTCAGTCACCAAGCAATCCTAGCAATAACATAACCAGAAATCTGGTTATTCAGTGCTTGATGGTGTACCTTGGGGAGTCCATTGATCAACTGATCAAAGAGTACAGTGTAAGTGTTGAAGTAGAAACATTATTCTGTTTTTGTTATTCATATGTGTTTGTCAAGTTTCAAATAATTTGAGGCATTATCATGTTTTTTATTTGTCATTCAGCTACAGGATGTGTCCAGGAAATATTTCATGTGTGCAACTACAGTCAGAAAACCCATGTGTTTGTTGTTTCAGGATGCTGATGAGGATGGTGTGTCACAAGATCTTTCTGAACAGAGGATGAAAATCTACAAAATCAAGGCTGTTGGATCTGAGGAGGATGACATTGGCATTGTGCTGGAGGGTGTGAGAGTTATGCCTGCTCTGGGCAATTTTCCAAGAGCATGCGCAATGCTGGTTGGATTGACATATGCAGTCGATCTTGCCTATCCCAAAGAGCTAAAATACACCTTGGAAGTATTCCAGAAACTTTTCCTTGAACTGGATTGTGCTAAGCTCTCACCAAAAGTGAACAGCCTCAAGAACAAGTTATTGGCTTAAACGAGGACTCTGAAAGAATGAAAGGGAAGTAAGCTCACTGAAAACCTTTGGTTTGTCTTTGTTAGATGCAGCTATCTTTTCAGTTTTTAAGTTAATTTCATCTTATTCATATCTTACCCAAATGACCTGCAATGTGTCAGGCTGTATTTGTGCTCTTCATTTTAATTTTGTTTTTTATTACCTACAAGTTTCTTAGGAATATTCTGTTTGAAAGGCAGCAAATTGGAGGAATCACTAGTGAAGCTTTTCTTTGTTTATAGTGTATGTTACTATAAAACATTGGTTTAAAACAACTTTAAAATTTAACAGAAGTGCAGTCCTGTAGCTGTAGAAATGTTACTTCCTCTTACATGTGTCTTAGATTTTCTCAGGTTAAACATCCAAATTGGGATAAAAGGTTGATTTACATTATTGATATTCCATGTACATGAGTGAAAAACCTTTGTTCTACAGTTATATTGAGTGATTCAATTTAACAAAAGATTGACAAACTAAAGTTTTTGTTTGTCAATCATAAATAAGTAACAGAGATAAAGGAAACGGTAAAGGATATTCAAATTTCAGGTTCATGTTGATATTACAGTCTAAAGATTAATTTCTTTTTTACAAAACTGGTTTACATTCATGCAGTTTATGTTGCTGTTGCTCTGTACACAAAGCTGTGTGATAAACTGTTTATGACACTAAAACAAATTTACAGCAGAGGAATGTATTTAGGAGATCAGGAGATTGTTGATGAGAATTCAGTGTATACGAGCAGAAAAATGTTATATTATAAATTACTGTGTTTTATTTTCCACAATAAAACAAATTACTGTTTTGATGTTTTCTTTGTGAAATTGATTCATTTTACTCAGAAAATAAGTAAAATTCATTTCATTTTCTCTTATTATTCAGTCATTATTTTTAAGGTTTATTTGGAAAATTATTGAATCCAATTTGAGTTTTACTGAAAAAACAAGAAGATTTCATTTCTTTGTAATGGATATTTTAGGAAGTTTTTACTAAACCTTTGCCAGATAGTTAGTAAATTCAAAGTAATTTTTCTCAGAGACTTATTTCATATCAATTATTTTTTTTGGTAAAGTTGGGCAATTTCAACCTTCAGTTTGAGATTTTGACCCTAAATCCAACACATATTTACAGTTTAATTCTATTAATATCTACTTTTGTTTTCTATTTGAATTTAATTAACATTTTCTCTACATTTTACATAAATCTTTTGAAATTAAAATCTACTTAATTATTTCAAGTGTCACTTTGTTGCCATAACTTTTTTAAGTAACCTCTAGTCACAGTTTTTACAGTGTACACACTGAGGCTTTGAGCCTCAGTCCTGCCTGTTCACATTTTATTCTGTAAAAACTAAATTTTCACTGCTTTTATGACCTTTTTAGTGGGGAGAACATAGCTAGGATTTAATGATTTAACAAATCTTTTGAATCCTTTGTCCTCCACAATGCTAAATGGCTGGGAGTCCTCAATCACCATGCTAACCAGGTCTTCATCTATTTGAGATTGTTCTCCTGAGGAAAGACAATAAAGATAAAGCACAAATATAAATAGCACACACATAACTTATAACAGTTGTATAATATTGTTATATCATTTAGTAACATTACTGCATCCTATATTATCATTGCATTTGATGGCTCACCTGGTCTTGCTCCACGATCGGTGTCCCCCTTATTCTCATGCAAAGCTCTGTAGTGCCTAAGCATGGATGAGGTGTTGTTGCTATATCCCAGCTCCCTGGCACATAGCAAACACTTCACCTTGTACAAAAGTCAAGACAGCTCAACATAAATTGTATTGCACCATCAGTATCATGAAAATACATCTTCTGTAGAAATACCTTGTTAGGAGGAATAAGATCAAAATGTTCCCACACAGGGGAGGACATCCTCCTCTTCTTAGCTGGCTCCATTCTCTCCTGACTCTCCTCACTCTCATAAACCTCCAAACTGTCTCCAAACTCTCACTAACCGCAACTCTCCATCAAACACCCACATTTTTGAATGAAGTCTGAGGGGTTTATATCGCTGTCATATCTCGCGGCAAAGTTCGAACCACTTCATGAACCAGTCACGTGGTACAGCCGGGCAGCGAGGCTTCGGACGTCATCATTTTCAGCTCCTCCCATAAATGAAGCAAGCCTCGATACGCGCTTCGCGGAAACGCCCCCTCCATTACTCGACACACGCTCCGAAGCCTCGATACAGAACGTCCCATCACTAGTAGTGTGGACTTGTGGGCCTCGGCAGCAGTAAAGCTAGCTGCTGCTAGTGACAGGGTGAGCTTGTGGGCCCCTGGAAGTGCCTCCTCATGGTGTGGAGTTTTTGTTTGGTTGTTGTGTTCTGTGTTGTTGCAACCTTTTTCCAAGTGTTATCGGTAAAACGGCAATGCCGGCTCTTTATGTTAGTCTTTATTATAGATAATCTTATTTTATTTACTAAGAACACCTGTCTGTTCTCCTTTCATTCTGTTCTGGACTCATTTGTTACTGGTCCCCTCACTCGTATGCCTAGAGCCTTTCGGGGGGGACGTAACAATTGTAAACATTTTATTTTTGTTTCAAACATGACATGTTATACCTAGTTTCATCTTCCAGTAAAGAAATTCCAACACCCAAAACTGCGGAGTCAACACAGCAGTGATAACAGCCCACAGCAGGGTGTGGTAACTATATAATTTCTTATTGAGATATTGGAACAATAGAAATACAGAAAGGTAGTTCTATATGTTTGTAAATTCAAATTATTACAGGTTTGTTGCAAAAATTGTATTTAATGAGTTAAGCCAAAGACAAAAAAAAGGAAAGCAATTGAAATTAAGGTTAGGAAAAGAAAACCGGTGAGAGGGCCTCACCTCATAACAATCACCATAAATAACAATCTGTTTTCCCTTTAAAAATCACCCTTTTTTGGGAATCCCCTAGATATGCCCTGCTCCGACCCTATCAGACTGGATCTTATTCCTCAGGTTCAAACTAACAAATTATCATGTTTTTTCAATAGGCTTGGGCCCACACTTCAGGAAGGGTACCTAGAATGCAAAAATCACATACTGGATAAGGCTTTAGGGTGGGACTCTCGCTATGAATAGAAACATAAAACAAGTAAAAAGTAAGACAAAGAAAGTCACTAAAGAAAAGAAATCAGAAGTAAGACAACAAAAACAAGTTGAAAGACAAAGGAAGAAAGTTTAAGAAAAAAAAAAAGAAAAGCAAGACATTTGCCTTATCACCCACATGGTTAAATTTCTGATGTAATCAAAAACCAAAAAACGTTATTGTTATGTTTTTTGTTTTTTAAGTTAATTGTCTCATGTTTTTATTTAACAAAAAAGCACAATACACCACTTTTTTTTTCCCCCAGAAATGTTTTTTAGTTTTATTGAAATATTTTTTTAGCACAAATGAAAATCATTAAAAGCTTTCAAAGAACACGAAGTTTGATTAAAATTGCTAGCTTTACATATTAATACACATGTGATAAATCGTTTTACAAAACACGAGACCATGCTATCATTTTTGTTTTGATTAGAGCTATATAAAGCAAGTACATCATCATAAGTCTTTCCATGTGATTTCTGGGCTAGAAAAAATATACAATGCTGCCCACTGTAGACAGTGTGGCTTGTAGCTTTGATGGAAAAATACTCGTTTAGCATGCTTTTTCAAAAACATTACAATGCTTTTGGGGTAAAAAGGATAATCTGGTGGGAATCCAAACGAATCATAAAAAGTAGCACCTCCATCTTCATCTAAAGAAATAGCCAGCCAGTGAGTTCCAGGTTTGTTCCTTGGATCTGTATTTATGATCATATATGTAGGCCGTTTAAACAAGAGTTTGAGTAATGTTAATAATTCATCTTCTGCATATACTCCAAAAAAAAAAAACTATCGCCCACTAGCAGTCTCATAATACTGTCCAACTGGTGATTGTTCATAATTCAATTAAAAAAAAAAAAATGGTGAAACCTCAGTAATAATCAACCCAAACTTGTCTTTTGGAATTGATCTTGAGAATGGAATCATAACAAGCATAAACGATCAATGTGGTTGTGTGAGGTAGAGGGACTCTGAAGCGCATTTCAAGTCTCAAGTTGCCATTTATCACCGGTGACAAGGCCTGACTGTCATCTGAAGGATTCATATTGAACACAAACAATGTATACCATTGTTCAAACTCCTGTCTGTCAATGCACAAGGACAGATCTTTCAGGTTTCTCCCGGTAGCAGTGTACAGGCTGTAAAACTCTCTTACGGAGTGATTCTCAGCAAAATTGGGTTGAAACGCTTTGGCTGGTATTTGCTTAGTCTCATGACACAAAGCCAAAAACTCTAGATTGTTATGCTGGAAATTGAAAGGGCATAAATCATATCGACCTGTAAAACCCTTATGGTTAACCATGCCTATGACTAGGTAACGGGGAAGTGAGCCCAGAAACAGATTCTCATGATGTGATATCCGCAAATTCTCGGGTATTGAAAATGTTTTTTCATTAATCTGGGATATGGGATACAATGCATTCGCTTGCATGAGAGTGGACGCGTGGCCTACGCGTCCAGATTCAGACCGCAGTCTGCCTGTTAGTGACCTCTGGCATAGAAGAAAAGTGTCAATAGGGCCTTTTCCTGTGAGACAATACGTGTATTTTTATTTGGGTAAGGTTTCACAAGAAGTTGTTCATATACTTTTCTTCTTGTTTTTTTAATTTAGAAAACAAAGTCTGACAGCTTATTGATTTTTGTTTGTCTCAGTCTACATCCATGTTGGCATGCTGAAGGAGCATAGCTCAGGTATTTTCCAAAGCAATTATTAAAATTTACAGATTCTTGTATTTAAAACAATACTTTTTCATACAGTTGCATCAAGTCCTACATTCATATCATTTTAGGAGGTATAAATGAGAAAAAGTGGCCTTAATCCTGTTATCCGGTTTTTTTTTGTTTTTGTTTTTTTTTTTTTACTATCACATACTCAGTGTGTATTTGATAATAGGTTGTGTTTTTGTTAATTCTTTTGTTGTTGAGTTTTGGAGGAGCATAAAAAGACTCAAATAATAACACATCAATTTTAAAATTACTATTAAATTGAAAATTATTTTTTAAACAAAATAATATTTCAGTGGAGTCATTTCATTCCGCTGTAGTGCAAATAACATCACACATGGACATTTAATATGTTTTAATAATGTTTTTACAGTTCAAACAAACTTACAGCTTCTTTTCACAGAGCATTAGAGACGTTGTGGTTATGCTGCAGATAGTTTTCAGACGAAGAAAAATGAAGAAGAAAAAAGACTTAACCAACAATATAAATATGAATGTAGAGAGATACTGGGGTTTAGAAACCGAACAGACATCTTCAGTTTACTTCTGAGAAATTTCATCACTGACACCATGGCATGTACAGTGCAGTGGTTAATGTACATTATTGAGCTGCTTGGTCTAAAAATATATAGCTACATCATATGTTTGTTTTTTCCACAGTAGCATGACAGGTGGTGAATAGGACACTTATCTAGAGATATATTTTTCCAGACAGTAGAATTTACTGGTGTTGCGGGATCAGATATTGAGGGTGAGCACAAAAACAATCATGGTCCAGACGAGCTTCGGTCAAAGAATGATTTTAATGAACCCACACATGTGCGGGGAGATGATCACTGAACACAGCAGCAATCACCTGCCTCCAGCTTTACAGAAACAATCATTTTATATCAGGGTATTGTTTATGACGCCCCTTCATTGCGTCAAAACACATACAAAGCACATACAATGATATTGACGACTTTCGACATGAATGGAAAGAGCCTTCTCTCCGTCTCGAGGCCAGATGCCGACTCTCACTTATCTCCTGGAGCATACTTTTGCAGCTACAGGCATTTGCAAACTGTTATTCGAACTCATAGCCTAAACATGAGCCCAACTATTGTCTCTGTGTGTGTGTGTGTGTGTGTGTGTGTGTGTGTGTGTGTGTCGACCTCCAACGCACTCAGCCTCACCCCTCCCGTTGGCGCTTCTAAATAATCTTAACTAAAAGTATGTGTGATCTATTGAATAAATGTTTTACCAAAATGCCCCTACTCAAGGCTTAATAAAAGAATGTAAAATATGTGTTGTGTAAGCGTGTTCTTTCCATAGCTCAACATCCCTTACACCATGTATTGTCTGATCATAGCGCCAAACAAAGTTCACGACCTTCAACCACTTAACTGAGCTTCAACTCTTTAAATAAGCACAGAAAAGCAAAGTGTATATAAAATGATTACAACTACACCTGTAATGAAAAGGTTAGTACGCGATTATGATAACACCAGTAACACAAATTATAACATAATGGCAACAGCTTCAATCAATGTTTTTGATGAGAATAAGAATTAATGCAATGATTAATGATAATGACTACAAAATTAATTATGATGATTATGAATAGTAACAGTAAAATAATGTCTTTAATTCCACACTGGACACTGAAGGGAGTGCCAGTTTATGACTTTGATAACTAGAGGTACACTCCCCCCCCCCCCCCCCTCACTTATCTGTAGAAATAACTTTCAAAGGCTTTTATTGTAATATATCATATAGACGGGGGGGGGGAAATCACATTACGGTATTGACTGATTAAGACTTTCTCACCAAGCATCAATAGACTAATTAATATGTTCTTAGAAAAAAAAATTGTCTTGCTACAGAACCTTGGTGACAACAAAAAATGTTTTCCTTCCCTCTACTTTTTGAAAATTCTATACATTGATGCAACAGTTGTTATTCCCTTTGCAATTTGCACTTGTGGACATTTTCTTCCTCAGTTGTTCCAAGGCTGACCTTTTCTTAATACTAACAGCAGCAGAGCGACCCATAAAACTGTGCCAACAGTTCTTATGAGGAGGTAGAGGAGAACAGGAAGCTGATCATAACAAAGGAGCGTCACCATGTGATAATCTGTAAAAACAACAACACTCGTACTTAATATTTCCAAAATGTCCAATTTTGTGTTTGTTTGTTTTTGTTGTTGTTGTTTTGTTTTTCCAAAGATGGCCTTAACATTTGTGTAGCCAATAGGACATGACTATTGGCTCTTCAAAGGCTCTTCTGCATCTCTTTCCAGACCCAGAAGCTATGTTGTGCTGTCACTGCTGGTGTGTAGTAGCTCCACCACCCCACTAGGGGAAGGAGCTGGGCTTGTTAACCCAAGTGTGTGCAGTTAAAACAATAAGAATTAGAATGGCAGCAGTGGGCAGATTAAAAGTTCTAAAGTTATTTTCTCTTAAAGCATGGAGAATATATGCCTCTAGCATACTATGAGTTTATGTTAAATAAGGGACATAAAGTAGATTTTTGGACTGTCATGTTGTCAGACTGCAAATGCTGATGACAGGAATAGGAATTTCCATGTGTTAGCATTTAGTGACTGGAAAAAAAGCCAACTTTTTCTACTATTTTCTGACAGTTATGTTAACCTGACATTGAGATAAGGTTTTAAACTATGTTGTGTAATATAAAAGACCACAATTTATGCCATTTCTCGTGTTTTGCAGTTTTAGAGAGACAAAATCTCATTTTGAAGAACTGTTTATCTATCTTGATATTGACATTCAATGAGGGCAGTAAGTACTTATTTTATATACAGTTTAAGTCTCACATCTAAAATGCCTCTAAAAAATACATCCAAAAAAAGTGCTCTCACCTGTGCTGTCTCTGCTTCTGACAGCCAGCCAGCTCTCAGGTGATTCTCCAACTCCTGAGATTTTGCACTTGTAGAGTCCTTCATGAGACTTGTTAATATTGTGGATGATCAAAGTGCTGGTGGAGATGTTTTTGATAAAGAGGCCATTTTTATAGAAGGATATGGAAGTAGACGCATTGGTAGAAGCTGTCTTGTTTTTACAGCGCAGACTCACAGTGTTTCCCTCCATCACAGGAAGTAAAGGACTTTCCAGGATCACAGGACCAGCTAGTATAATTATAACATATGGTATAATTACTACAGCACCCTGGGAAATCGTGTGTTTGAAAGACATAATCCTTTGTCATGTAATATATAGGTTTTGAGCACTTTTGCGGGCAGAGGAAAAATACTATTACCAGCATTTAATTATGTCACTTACGAGCATTTAACAGATATCACATAATAATCCGAACATTTAGCAGATTTCTCAACAAGCCTTCTGTTTAGTGGTGTACTAATAAGAATATACTTTTTGCAATCCAATTCAGTAATTTATTCAGCAATATATTTTATTAATATTTTATTCCAACATAGTTGGTGTGAAGCACTCAGAATTTCGTTGTACATTTACAATGACAAAGGACTATTCTATTCTATCCTTTAAATATGCATGTTAGTGAACGCAGGTACAGTAAACTTACGTGTAATGGTGATGTTGACAGTGTTGCTTTTCTTTCCATCTCTGCTCTCACACCAGTACTGCCCACTGTCTCCCATAAAAACATGTTTGAAGATGCAAATGTACCCACTGAAAACTCCCCAACTAGTCCCACATGCTGTACTTTCGGTTGGCACCTTCCTCATTAGTCTCCATCCAGGAGACACGTCAAACTCCTTACAGTTAAAAGACAATGTGCTGTATTCATAGTGCTGAGAAGTGTTTGGAACAACATGAGGAAAAGCTGCATTGAACAACAACGAGGGAGACGGGACCATTAAATATGCACCAAGTGAAAATTGTCAAACCAAAACCCACAATCCCGGCTAATGTTATTCATGCAAAATAATTACATTTATTTTCACTTACAAACTCTTTGAGCATCACAAACATCCCAAACTTGTGTCACCAGCAGCAGCCACATATTTATCACTGAAGAAAAAACGAAAAAAAAAATGCATTAAAAATAAGTGATAAGGAAAACTCAATTTGATCCCTTCAGTAAGATGATGTTGTGGCTTTGTTACACTTTGGAGGGCATTTTGAATATGTTCTTTGCTAGGAATCAGAAAAAGGGAAAAAAAATCTTATGCTATGGCTTATGTTAAATAAGTAACAATAGATTCTTTTTTTATACTGTTTTAACAGTAAGCACCTGCAGTACCTCCACAGCCCACCTGCAGGCACCGCCCACACTTTCAGAACCACTCGTATAAAATTTAAAGTATAAATATATTTATTAAGCTGATCATATCAGTGCATCTAGATGAGGTAGATAGATGAGATGTTTCAGTCATACTGTAGCAATCATGTTCCATAGCTGGTTTTGGAACTAGAGGAAATGGTTTAGGAAAAGGAGGTGTTGCTCGCTTAGACTGATGTCCTTGACCCGGATACACATGGATGGATGGATTTGTTAAACTAATATTAATAAATGAAAATAATGAATAGATAATTAGTATTGCAGCACAGTGATGCAGTGGTTAGCACTGTTGCCTGAGTTCAGTTCCATCATCAGGCCAGGGCCTTTCTGTGTGGAGTTTGCTTGTTGTCTGTGTTTGTGTGGATTCTCTCCAGGTACTCCGGCTTCATTCCACAGTACAAACACATGTAGTTAGTGGGGCTAGGTTAACTGGTGATTTTAAATTGCATGAATGTGAATGGTTGTCTGTCTCTCTTTGTTAGCTCTGCGACAGACTGGCGACTTGTCCAGGGTTGTTTTTTGTCCTAAGACAGCTGGGACAGGCTCCAGCACCCCTATGACCCTGAGTTGGATAAGTGGAGTAGGATGGATAACTACTAGTATTACCTTACTGAATCTTTATTCTTGTCTTTCTTTACACTTGTACTTTGATCTATATTAAGACATATTTAAATTTTAGGCTCTACAGGATTTAAAAAGTCATGACCCTGGTAGTCATTGAATAGTTGTTACTAAAGCAATTTCAGAGCCTCTTTTCACACAGCTCTGGCAGTATCGTGGTTATAGTGCAGATAGTTTCTCAGGCTGAAACACTAACATTAATGAAAAGATTGAACGAGTATAGTAATATGAATATAGAGACAGTGTGTGGTGTGGAAACTCTGCAAAGGTCTTGACTAGCATTTCTGACAATGTGCTCACCACACAAATTTGCATCCCTTCATATCAGACTTTATGTGCTATCATACACTGCTTTGCATTTAGTCTCAATGCTGCAATAGACAGGAGTCTTCACCAAAATCATCTAAATGCCTTTTTTTTTTTCTAGAAAAATTTGAGTTTAGCTCACATTTGGAGATTCTGATACTTGTAAAATTAATGTGAAGGAATACTGAAACTCTTCTGGTGAAACTTTACGTTTAATACCAACATGATGATTCATCAAAGTGCTGTCAGCACCAGAAATAATTACAGCTTCTAGATAACATGCATGAAAAAGCAGCTGCACCCCCTGAACTCCAAATAAAATGAATAAGAAGAAAACAAAATTATATCAAATGCTTTTTGTCAAGTTTGTAAAGTCAGGTAAAATCATACTACTCTACATTGCTGACTATTTTCTTGTGGATATTTTAATAGTTTTAGGAAAATTGAAGGTATTGGAGTTAAAACCAGCTTTAGCACGCCTGTAAAATTTAGTAGGCATAAATAGTTATATACTTTGGTACAACAGTTTGGCGAATCCGCCGAGTAATTTAAATTTTTGTATTATAATTTAAATGTTTTCAATATCACTGATGCTTCCTTCTGTAAACATAACTCAGGTTTTCATGACACTGACTTTTCCCTCAGCTAAAGGAAAATTGGAACGTATAACAAACTCAATACTTACACAGTCGAACACAGAAAAGTGGAACCTCCATGTTGTCTTGCTGACAGAATTTCAGACCAATAAAGTGTTTAGCATAACTGAAGACCACTTCTTCCTGTTTGACTGCCGAAGTATAGAGGCGTTATCTTTCTACTCATGAGGCCTTATCCTGTGGTTGGATCTCGTACTTATACCTGTTCAGCCCAAAATCACCTCAGTAGGCCTTTAAAGGGCTGAAGTACTACAAACTAACTAAAGCATCATAATCCCTCAGTACTGAATTCAATGTGTAATTACAAATCATATCATGTCACTTGGTTGTCATAGCTCATACATTATAGCTCACAGTGGATTTGTGTTGTTAATAACATACAAAATGATCCAGTGACCTCTACAGGGCATAGTGTTTAACAACAGTCTTTCTGGGGTTCCTACTAAAATGACAAGTGTGAAACTGGTTGCTAAACAGTTAAATGGTGAATGACTTCTTTGCTTTGCTGCTTTTTTGAACTGTCTGTATGCCTAAAGTACACATTTATTCATCAGTCACTTACAAATTAATGTCACCCATATCAGTTTGGGGTTTGGACAGGACAATTCAAAAGCATTTTCACAACTTTATATTTTAACTTTGTTATACAAATAAATAAAATTAAAAATTCAAAGCATTTTCCATTTGAACTATATGGATATGGTCTTACTGTAAGACTTATTCTGTTTGAGCTCATTTATTGACATGTACATTTAGATCTATAATATGTTTTTTTTCATCCCTAAATTTGGATATTGTGTATTCTGCATTTGTAAATTTTGTATTTATAAGTCTGGGAGAATATAACAAAACCTAAAGTTAGTATCCGGTTTAATGGTTACATTTTAACTTGAAGGTGATGCTTCTACATTATTTTACTGTGTCATGGTTACATGCAAATATGCATGGTTATCTTAAACTAAACCAACTGCAAAAAGTGATGTAGTTGAAAGGAGGACTCTGGGAGGACTGCAGCGGGTAAGTAACTGTTCATTTCTAACTAAACATTATAATTTGTAGCAACCAAATTTTACCAACTTTTGCCCAACTCAAAATTTGTGTCTGATCTGTCAAACAATTGCAAGTAAGCACACATGGATGTATATACACTGTATATGGAATGCAGTAAAAGTTACTTAATAGTTGTAAAATGCTATATTCAGATAGATTAAGACGGATGAAACACTTAAAGATAGTTTTTCAAGCTTTAAGCTGCATAGTTGTATATAAACATGGCTGGACTATTTTCTTGTTTCTAACAACCCAATGGTGTGTCACGATCCTGGGTCTTTTGACCAGGCGTTTTGAGTTT
Source organism: Diplotaxodon limnothrissa (assembly GCF_057381915.1). NCBI lineage: Eukaryota > Metazoa > Chordata > Actinopteri > Cichliformes > Cichlidae > Diplotaxodon > Diplotaxodon limnothrissa. The sequence continues at coordinate 34,362,173 of NC_140598.1, forward strand.
AAGTTTATTTGGAGGTTTATGGTTTATGTTTAAGTTCACTGGGTTTTCTAAGTTCATTTGTTTTTTAACTTCCCCCTTGTGTTTTCAACCCCTGTGTTAAGTCCCCCTTGTCCTTTATGTGTTTCATATCTTTTGTTGTCAAGTTCATGTTGTCATGTCTGCGTTTCATCATGTTTCCTGTTTTATTTTGAAGAGGTCCTGTGTTCCTGTGTTGTGTTTAGTTTTACGGTTCCCCTGTGATGTTGTTCTGTGCATGTGTGTCAGCTGTTTCTTTTCCCCATGTGTTCCCACTTCCCTCATTATCCTCCTGTATGTATTTAGTCCGTGTGTTTCCAGTCATTACTTGTCAGGTTGTTTGCTAGTCCACGTCGTGTTTCCAGGTATCCATGCAAGGTCTTCATGTTCAAGGTTTTTTCATGTTTTAATTTTAGTTCACCCAGTTAAGGTTATTCTTTAGTTTCACACATGCCGTTTGTTTGTATCTATTTTTGCCAGCCTTAATAAATGGCTCGTTTTTTGTTAATCCATGTTACGTTTCACATTCTGTTTTGGTCTGCACTTCAGTCCTTTTTTTTTTTTTTTACTATACATACAGTCTGCCTCAGCCATACTGTGACATGGTGTAAATTCTAATTACATAAAGGGTTAAATATCCTTATCAGAAATGCTTTGATATATATATATATATATATATATATATATATATATATATCCCTTTTCTGAAATAAATAGTTGCCTATTTCTAAAATTTAAAGGAATTGATTTGTTTTTCAGAATCCAGAATGTGTTTTCTGTAGAATGAATTCTGCTTTAAACACCCATTTGGTGCTGTTATTGATGGTGTTTGCCCAACTACCTTCTTCCTTTACTAAAGGTAACTAAATGAATCCACAAAGTTATCTTGAAGCATTTTGTTTGTAAAGGCAAATATGAATGTCAGTCGCAGTTTTTAGATTCGTTTCATTTGCAAAGCAGTGGCTACCAGGCCACTGTTATCACATTTCACTGTTCTCATATTTAATTTTAAATCTTCAAAGATAACTATTCATGATCGCACACTTTCTGTCACCCAACTCTAACTCTACAGTCTCTAAACCAAAAAAAATATATTATTTTTCTTTCTCCTGTCTCAGGTACCATTCAGGTAATTGGTTCATTGACAAATGTCAGCCTCTTTTTTACACCACCAAATACACCACCAAATGTCCTGTTTTCTTATACAGGAAGAAAGAGGTTTCTGCCTTCCTCTTTACAATACTTTGTTTCCTCTTGTCATAAACCATTGCTCCTGTCAGCTCAAGCTGCTCTTGCAAAATGACTCATTTTATATACTTTGTTGTAGTAGCATTTATCACAAAGGCAGACCTGGAGAATGAGGAGCGGCTCAAATGCCACAGCATACAAGTAACTATTGTTTAAAGTAAAGACTAATCTAAAGTAAATATCCTTTCTCTGTGCACAGGAATTCAGACAAACCACACTGTAGCTCAGATGGAACAAGACTGAGACAAGCAGAGCCAAAAGAAGAAATGGAGACTCATAAGATGTTGGAAAAGAGAAGACAAGAGAATTAATCAGTGACAGTATGCTTTCATATAGTGTGTTTATTTCAGAACCTTTCGTCTTTCAGCTGCACCATTTAGGGAGTGATCATCTGTGTCCATCTATTTCTGTCTCTATCCTCCTCTGTCACACCAACCTTCTGCACATCCACCTTCGCTACATCCATAAATCTTCTCTGTCTAATTCACTGAGCTGTTTCGTCCGACCCATTACTTGACATACTTCTTGAGGCAAACTTTACACATCTGTGGCAATGGGATTGAAAACACATGAATTCAAAAAGTAAGAGCTGTGGCTCAATACTTATCCATATAATTTACTATGAAAGTAAAAACCACCACTCAGTAGACTGCATGCTTAAACAGCAGTTTATTTGAGTTTTGATTTATTTTCTTGCTAATACATACAGAAAAATATTTAAGCAGTTAAATGTGCTTTGGTATTTGCTATACATAAGGACGAAAAGGCAGTACATCCAGTAAGATACAGACCATATCATAAACATTAAGTGGTAACCATGAAGAGATTTTTAATGTAAAAATTCAGAGAACGAATAATCGTTTTGAGAAGTTAATTGGTCTTTTGGTGTCTTTTTTAACTTTGTTTTTTTTAGTTGTACAGTTTTGTTTAATAGTCGTGATGTGCACAATGTTGAATAAATAACTTAATAAAATTCTTTCTTTTATTCATCCAAATATGTTTTTTAATCAAAACATTATGACTATGTATTATAGGCTAGGACAGATGTGCGACAGTTTCTACATCTATCACAGTGGAAAGTCCATCTGGTCATCATTGTCATTATTTCCTCAATAAACATCCTTTACGTTATCAGTGTGTTTTTAATCTATGTTAACAGCTCAGCCATACCAAAGCAAATCACTGGGAAGTAATTAACAAGTTATTTCACGTTCAATGCAGTATTCTAAGAATACTGCATTTTATCGCATATATAGTCATTAGAGCACAGAGGCCACTGCATTAGGTTTGAATATCTATCTACAGTATTCTGGCTGATGTATGAATGATAGCTCTATAGGCAGACTGATCATTTCATTCAAACCAGCATTAGCTTCCTCGAGTGACAGAGAGCGAGTGGATAAATGTTTTTTGTTAACATGAATGTTCAAGATGTTCAATAAACATGTTAAGTGTGTATATTTACTTTTTTCTCAAGTCTGTTTGCTTATGCAAAATGAAAAGCAATTAATGTAGAATAAAAATGAATGATATTTAATCATGATTAATCAAAATGAATCCACTGTAACCCTGTGATGAATCTCATTAAACATTTGAATTGTTTGACAGCACTAATATATATTATATATTAGTCTATTCTTGCACATTAGTGTATATAGTTTTTTTTAAAGTTGTATTTCACACAGAGAACCTGTGTTAAAAGACTGAAGAAAACTATTCAAATTATCTTTGAATTTAAGCATTTAACATTATTTGTGTTTATTCTGCATTTACTTCATTATATTGCATAAATGTCAGTTACAAGCTTAAATATAAAATGTAATGCAACCAGGCTATTGATCAAGTAATTGCGATTAATCGCGATTAATTACAGAATATTGTGTGATTAATTAGTTCATTTTTTTAATCTATTGACAGCACTAGTAATTATATATATCTAAAATATATGTATTCTTTTAGTTTTCTCAAACTATATTAATCAACCAAGACAGAGTTTTCTTTTTCTATAAACATTTTGTTAGGTCTAGGAGGGTCATTTGTGTGTCTGTTACTTCTGCGGTTTGCGTTTGATGAGCTGCAGCCACTAAATAAAACCTTGGGTAACACATGCTGCAAGAACTCAGTGCACACCTTTAAAAATATGCATGTGACTATATAATGGTTATATCTATTCTGCTTTGCAAACATCAACAGCCACAGTCATATTCACTCACATATTCAAGTTAGTCTTTTTTTTTTTTTGTTTCTTTTTTAAGGTAGTTGCAGAAATAAAATAATTTTTGAGTCTCTCGCATTGTCAAAATGCAATGCAAATGTATTTTAAACAAAAATAGATTAAATGTAATAAAATAAAAGAACAACAGTAAAACTGTAGTAACCAAACTTATAAAAGTGTTTATGTGCTTGATGGTGATTTCTTGTTGATTATGATTGATTCATCAATCTATGAGTTCTTTTTTGGTCCGAGTTTCCCACAGTGAAGGAGTCCCACAAGCAGTATCAGCAGAGCTACCATCACAATAGTTAGGATGACCCGCAAAAGGAGGAGGAGGTGAAAGAATTGGTCCGAACAAAAACATGCCTCTCTGGGAAGCCCTGCAACGACACCACGTCATCATATGTCACACAAAACTCATTTACATGTTTTTCTTTTTACTTCTTACCATTTTGTCTTCTTGGGACACATTAAACTTCTCTTACTGTAATCCCAGGATTAGGGTTAATTTTATGTATAGGGTCATATACTTATTAAGAAAATAAAGCTTAAACTGTATGCCATGACAGACAACAAATGTGTAGACAATTTATCCAAATTTCTCTGATGTTTTAAAGCAACAGTATTACAAAATACAACTGAAGAGTTCAATATAAGTGCTGTAAATAGCTATTTATGGTTAAACAGACACAACAATCAAGCACAAAATCCTTATTTTGATATTTTGAATCATGTTTATGTGTCACCTCTAACAGACAGCCATTTTTCTGATGATTCTCCTACTCCAGATATTGTGCACTTGTAAAGTCCTTCATGACTCTTGTAGACTTGGTGGATGGTCATGTTTCCCACAGAGCTGGTCCCAATGAAGAGGCCATCTTTATAGAAGACAGCTGGAAGGTTTGCAGACGTCTCGTTCAGGCAGCTCAGAACCACAGTTTCCCCCTCCATCACAGGATGAGCAGGGCTCTCCAGGGTCACCGTGATATCTGATTAAAGTAGAGTTCATGAATATTTCATAGTCACTGGGTCTTTTACTGGGTCTTATCAACACATTGCTTTTATTTTGAAGAGAGGGCTTGTGTGGCAGAAATCTTCATTGGCAGTTTCATTTGCTGTAACTTTAAAATGTTTCTATTTGTGACTCACCTGGGATCTAATAGTTCCTTGCAAAAACAAAACAAACTCAAAACAAAACAATGAAGAGTTTGTTTTTGTTTTTAATTTTTCCAAAATTGTTTTGCAGTGAAATTACTTTGCTTAGGCTGCTGCCCCCGCGACCCGGCCTCGGATAAGCGGTTGAAGATGGATGAATTACTGCATGTGAACCATTAAATGATAAGGCTTAACACGAGGGTTTAGAGCAGCGGTCCCCAACCTTTTTTGCGCCACGGACCGGTTTATGCCCGACAATATTTTCACGGACCGGCCTTTAAGGTGTCGTGGATAAATACAACAAAATAAAACTAGTACCGGTACCGAAAAAAAGAAGATTTATTCATAACACACTTGAAAAGACCCAGGAAAACAGAGTTAACGATACAAACGATAACAAAATAACGCTGAAAACCGATAAAAACCCTGAAAACCATACATTTCACACCTGAGCCTCAACTCTCGCGGCCCGGTACCAAACGACTCACCGACCGGTACCAGTCCGAGGCCTGGGGGTTGGGGACCACTGGTTTAGTGTATAAACTACAGAAGATGAACATTAATGAGTATTACCTTCTTGGTTTTGTTCTTCCAGAGTCTTATTTATCACAATCAACCAGCTTTCTGGTGATTCTCCAGCTTCCAAAATGGTACACTTGTAGAGCCCTTCATCAGATTTGGAAACATTGTGGATGGTCATTTTCCCAAAATTGGTCCCAATTTTTAAGTCATTTTTATAGAAATCAGCTATTTGGTTTAGAAGAGCTCCCTTCTTTCTACAGTACAGGTTGATAGTTTTCCCCTCCATTACAGGTACAGCAGGACTCTCCAGGATCACAGAACCAACTGAAAAAAGAAAAAAAAAGAGAAATTGAAGCAGAGATAGTTATCATGAGTGACAAAAAGACTATCTACAAGTTCTAAAACAGGAGCTATAACAAAATACAAACTTATTAATTGTACAATGGAAAAAAACAGTGTTTAATAAATTGTTGTAGATGTTATTCATAGGTTCACAGCATTTACAAGCAGAATATTTGTGTATTTTAAGAGTCTGTCTAATTTAATCTGCTTCACAAACCTCACAAGAAGCCTTCTTGCACTAGAATCACACTTACAACAATGTCACTATTACAGTGATCTTTAGCACACTGCTAAAATCTGTCCTTTTGAAAACAGATGTAGAAATCAGTGCAAAAGAACTTAATGAAACGTTTCCCTACCAGACCTGATGTTACCAGGCAATATTTATCACAGACAAGAAAGCAAATATGTGTTGCTGGGGCAGCGTCAATAACCAAGTGTGATTATTGACGCTGCCAGGATAACCAGTTATGCATTACTTTACTAATAACATTCAAATAATATATAGAAATGCAATAAATTAAGTTCACTAAACATCCAATTTGACTTAACATTGGGATAATTTATTCAAAATAAGTACATTTTTAGCACTGCCTCAAAGTGGAAGATTGAATAGTTAAAGGAAATGTCTTGGAATTCTGCTGTTGTAACACTTTAAAAAACTTTATGAATGTAATACTATTGTACGGGAATGAACTGATCAGACCAGCAATTTATGGTTCCGGTTAAATTTTGATAGAACTTTTCTGAATTTCTCTGCATTTATCAATAAAGTTGTAAAACTTGGCAAAGGGGAGCTGTATTCAATAATCAATAAAGCTATCCTACAAGATGTAACAATTGGAGATGTGTACTTGTAATTTTTTAATATGCCCTTCACTTTATCATCACTTGCTGGCCACAATTGAGTTGGTTATTTGATGATTTACTTCTGATTTCATTATCCTTCCATCACCATTCTTGAATATATTGTGAGTCTTTTTAAATTAAATTCTTTAAACGCTGTAAACTTACTAGTGACAGTGATGCTGAGAGCATTGCTCTTCCATCCTTCTTCATCTTCACACCAGTATTTTCCAGTGTCAGTTTCAAAAGCATTATATATGGTGCAGTTCACTGTTGGCGTCACTGTGTAATTTGTACATGTTGGAATGAAATCTTCAATATTTCTTACCCCTCTCCATTTAGCCTGGTGATTTAAACCATCACAGCTAAAACAGATGGACTCATACTCAAAGAACTGCAGTCTGGTTGGGAAGACAGTGAGAATATCTGGATCTGAAAAAAGAAAAAAAAGAGCATATTAAGGTTTTTATTTAATTATCCACAATTCTTATATGGTTATAATTTTTTTTTTTTATGTCATTGTTTTTTTGATCACTCGATACACTTACTGATATCAAATGTCTAATTAGCAGTTTCACTTGAACAACAGTCATTCTTGGACTACCCGTTTCAGATGAAAGGCCAAAGTTTAAGAACTTAGTGACACTTTTTTATGGGTACACAAAACATTGAACACCTCATAATGAATACGTGTTACATATATACATACCCATACACATATATTTTGTGTTAAAACACTTTGAACAGTGAATCCCATTTTTTATTGAGAAACTTTAATGATTAAATGATTTGGAATTTAAAAAAAAAAAATACATGTCCATGAACTAAATTTCTTTTATTTGAAAATTTTAATTAATTTTTAACCCTGTGATAATGAAAGATATTCAGCTAGGATAGGGGTTTTGACTGTGGCTTTAGAGCAGTAAGAAATAATTAGCCTTGCAAAGCAGTTCAGCAAAATTCAAATATGCATCTGTTTTTGTAAAACTTAACTTCTCACCAGTTTTTGAAGCGTAACTGTGAGAACAGTGTGCAGTCAAAAGCAAGAACATGTTCGGGACTGGAGGAAAAAGAGAGCAGTACATCAGTCATGCTGTTGATGCTTGGATCCAAAGATATGTGTCAACATAGTAATATCATTGTAATATCATGTATATTATGGCCCAAAGAAACACTTTTTAAGCCCGTTTTATGAAATTTAAATAATTCCAGGCACAAAGAAAGTTATTGCTCGTGTTGTAAACATTTAATCTCTAACAATTCTTCTTTGATACATTTTTATGTATAATATATGACAACTATATATTAAGAATAAAAAAAAATAATTAATTGATGAATTATTGGTGAATAAATATAGGTACACTCAGTACTCACGCAGACAGGTGAAAAATGTTTTCATCTCCATGCTGTCTAGCCTGACTGACCGAGCATCACAGGTCTACAGAAAGATATAACTTATTTCATACTTCCTGTACAGACTATTTTGGCACATATGTAGGTTTGAGTCAATAGCAGTCTTGTTATTTACGGCGCCCTCTTGTGTGGCAGCCTGTTACGGCAGCTCTGCTTATTTCTGAGCTTTTTCTTATTTCCTCCTTTTATTCTCGTAACCTTTTAACATAAGTTGAAGCATTTTCATTCTGTTATCATGCACTACGGTTTTGTGCTACTTCTGGTAATTTCTCTCTCTTTTTTTTCTAATTTTTTCACCCGTGTTTGGAAATCCAGAACGTGGCTCCTTTTTTTTTTTTTTTAAGGTTCAACTGTACACTCTTGGGGGGATAAAAAGTTAAAAACCCACACTAGCAAATTATCAAGAATAAAAGATCCTTGGTGAATTGGATGTGCGCCTCCAGAGATTTATAATTGCGAAATTGGTTCGCCGTGTATGCTCTGACTCCACAGACAAGGTACGAGAATAGATCATGGCAAGTCAATAGCGGTTGGTCTTCAGGATTTCTCCTCCACGGCCGTATTTCATTTCCAATGCACACTATTTTTTTGCCTTTTTTGTCTCTTTACACCCAGACGCAATTTGTCTCTATACCGTCCTTTTTCTTTTGAGATCCTTTTATGTATGGTTCATAGCAATCTTCCTTCCAACACAGTGTGTTTGTTTTGACTCGTGGCCTGCCAATATGGTGCCATGCTCGCACAATGCACGTTGAGGCGTTGGCGTTATGTCAAGTCCAAAGCCCTATATCCTTTGAACAGAGCCACGGAGGGCTGTGACTGCAGTAACTGCTGCCCTTATCATGCCAGACATTGAAGAAAATAAATGTTCAGAGATATATCTCAGAACAACAAATATGGAGCTGAACACTTCTTCAAAGGAAGTTTCCACCTGATGTTTTGCATGGATAAACCGCACCTCCTCTAGCCCTTGCAACCTATCCAGTGTTTACAGTATATAAAAGCATTTGGACAATGATGCCATTTTTGTAGTTTTCGCCTCTGTACACCACCACAGTGGATTTTAAATCAAACATTGGATGTGTTATTGAATTGCAGACTTTCAGCTGTAATTGAATATTGTAGTAATACTTTTGAATACCAACAGTATCACATTAACTATTCAGAAATTACAGCCCTTTTTATACATTGTATCCCACTCTCAGAGGCACAAAAACGAACATAAATTTTAAGGGGGATGCCGTGGTTTACACTTAGCATTCCCTGATTTGTACTCCTCAAGGTCCTTCTGCATGGCAGCGGTCATAAACCTCCAATTAGGGATCTTGTCCTGTGTGAGAAAACCACTCTCTTACAGTTGTTACCAGGGATGTTTATTTTCATGTTAAAGTCAGCTTTGACGGACACAATGAAGTCTCTATTTCTTGTTGACTAGAGCATCCTGTTATTATACACCCAAGGCTAAGCAGCCTGTCCTGTCTGAAATTGTGTTCTGTGAGCGTTTAGCAATTTACCTTAAACACTCAACTCTTTCTGTCTCTCTTAGTTAACACTTCATAATGCTTGTATCCTTTTATTGAGGAGTATATTAACTATTATGAGTATACACTGCGATCAATATTGAAAAGAAACTTTATTAAAAACTTATTTCTAACAGTTGCTGTTCCCTTCTAATTATCCAGAGCAGAAAGGCTCTTAAACATAAGTTAAATACATGTCAGAAATGAATTATGAAATAAACAAACAACTGTTCTAAACCCTTTTTTTTAACTTTTTAACTTTTTTTGGCTACTAAAAGTCTTAAACTAGTTTGAATCCGGATGACCTTGACCTCAAGGCCAAGTTTAGAGGTCAAGTTTTCTAAGAATCTTGAGAACGAAGAGACAAATTCATATCATAGGTGCATGTACTAAAAATCTCCCATGAGTTCCAGTCCTGGTGAAATTGAAATACCATAGGTGCATCCACTAGGATGCTGAGGGGCAGTACTGCTCCTACCAGTATTTCTTAAAGTTACAGCCATTCATTTTTTTCTAATATTTTTTCTTGTATTTTTATATTTTATTATGAATTTATTATTTTTTGCTTGTTTACTTGAGAAACAGAAAATCTAACTTCAGTTAGTCAAAAAAATCTACTGTTTGAGTTTTATTGTGGATGTAACTATGTTCAGTATAGGAGATTAAGACCATTAACATGACCAAACAGACACACTTAGCCTACATGGTCCAAGTAGCTTTTTTTTCTAAAAGGAGCAATATAATGGCTTCACATAAATGGTGAAAAGAAGACAAAATTATCATTATGCCATAAATAATTGTTCTGTGTTTTCACAGATTAGTTTTTTTAAAATATGTCCTCATTATCATTTAATTACATCTCTTTTCACAAGAGAAAGAAGGGGTTTAATATGTAAACAGAATTTGTATCTGGAAATGAAATTTAGAAGTTAATTAATTTTAATTTTCTTTTGTAGAAATCATGAAACAAAGCAAAGACTGCAACATTAAATCCTGACAAATTTGTTAAGTGATTCCACATTTATTTATATTACATCAAGCGAATTATCTTGTGGCTACATGAAAAATTATTTATTGCATCGTTTTTTTGAATTTCATTTGTTTGCATTACAACTAGGGATGGGTACCGGTGCCCGGTGCCATGATGGCACCGGTTCTGACATAAACAGTAGTAACCAGACCGAAAAGCAGCACACATTTCGGTGCTTTATTTCGGTGCTTTTTTTTCCTGAGCTGTGATACACTTCTAGCCAATCATTTTACGTTTCCGAGGATAGTAGGCGGGTCCAGGTACGTACGTTCTTTTAGAGCAGAGCTACAGATTAAAAATGCCCAAGGCGAAGCGGTCAAAGTCTGGCTGTACTTCACAGCAAAAGATGCAAACTCAGCAGCCTGCAACAAGTGCTTTAAGCTGATACTGTGATACTGTCAAAGGAGGTAACACCTCGAATCCGATGAAACACCTGGCAACGCATAGCGTTTTTTTAAGAAATGCGCTGTATTTGATAGCTTGCTGCGAGACCTCACACCGAGCACATCTACTGCGGGTGTGGTGCCTGTTATCAGACCCGGAGTTAGCAACATCCCCCAAAAAGACGAAGAGGAGAGTCCTGGGCCCTAGCCCTGCCAGTGTAGCAGAAATGATGACGGATGATGATGGCAGCAGCAGCCGTTCTTCTCTGCGTGAGTAGCTTAATGTTGTTCGTGTGTAATGTACGTTGAGTAGGCTAACCACGTTATTACATTAATGCATGTAAGGTGAACTAGCAAACACCGTCGTAGTTACATGCGGCTGTCTTCTTGTTTGATGGCAGATGCTCCCTTCACCCTGGCCAAAAAGGCTAAAATGACCAAAGAAAAAGAGGGAAACAGCTAAACATGAGAGGTTTTTGGATAAAGTTTGTGTTTTTTCCATTGTTTAAGCACTGCTTCCAGCCAAGAGTGATACCATATATGCCCCATAGCTGCAGAAAAGGCTAACATTGTTATCTTTTTACAAAAAAACAGCTGAACATGAGAGGTTTTTGGACCAATTTTGTGTTCTCCATTCTTTAAGCACCGGTTTGAGCACCGTTTGAGCACCGGCACCGTTTCAAAAGTACCGATTTGGTACCGGTATCAGATAAAACCTAAACGATACCCATCCCTAATTACAACACAATATTTTCACTATAACTGTCAAGGCAGGCAGGACGGACTCAGGCGCACACTGAGAGATACAGTTAAACAGTGCTTTATTAATCCACACCATATATACATATATATACGTGGGGGAGAAAGGGTTCCAGGGGTCCACAGGGTCAGGGAAATACAAAATGTCCACACACGCTCCGCTCCCTCACTCCTCACAGGTTATCCCTCGCCTCCGCAGGGACCATGACAATAACACAACCAAGCTAAAAAATATGTTGTAAAGCATTTTTTTGAATTTTACTCACACTTAACTCAACTCGTCTTATTCCAAATACACACAGACTGAAAATGCAACCCGAGATGAATATTTAAGAAATGTGACCGAATCTTAGCAAACAAAACAGCACAGTAAACGGGTTGCACAGTCTCCTTGATTGAGCTGACACTCCTTTCACTGATCTGTAAAGAGGGAGAAAAGAGGATTAGTATTTTTAATAACCAGAGCTAAACCAGAACTAACTCATGTTTTGTTGTACAAGATTCATGTGTTCAACAACTGTTTCCTACCACTAGGTGGTGACAAAGACATGATTCATGTGACAAATTACTTCCAAATATGCTTTTGACCCATCTGTTCTTTGTTTTTTGTTTTATTTCACTTTGGAGTTTCAGCAGTTGACAGTATAATCCATCAAATATGCCATTCAGATATTTAAAAGTACATGTTGTCTTTGCATTTAGTAAATTCTTTTTAAATATTTATTTGTTCATAAAATCAGTTTATTATTTGAATATTAACAGCATAGTGTGTTACTAGCAGAGGCCAATTATGAAACATTTCTGGTTTTTAGTCAGATGGTACATTGTGAAATGTAATTAAAATACTGAAGAACTGACAGCATTCAACATTTATCTCCATCTATCCATCGATCTTCTTCCGCTTAAGCAGCCTAAGCAGAGAAGCCCAGACCTCCTTCTCTCAAGCCATCTCCTTCATCTTATCCGGGGGAACACCAAGGTGTTCCCAGGCCAGCCGAGAGATAGAATCTCTCCAGTGTGTCCTGGGTTTGCCCCGGGGCCTCCACCTGGTGGGATATGCCCGGAACACCTCACCCACGAGGCATCCTTATCAGATGCCCGAACCACCTCAACTGGCTCCTTTCGATGTGAAGGAGCAGCGGCTCTACTCTGAGCCCCTCCCAAATGGCCAAACTTCTCACCCTATCTCTGAGAGAGAGTCTAGCCACTCTTGAGAGGAAGCTCATTTCTGCCATTTGTGTCTGTGATCTCATTCTTTCGGTCAAAACCCACAGGTGAGGGTAGAGATGTAGATCGACTGGTAAACTGAGAGCTTCGCTTTAACACTCAGCTCTGTTTTCACCACAACAGACCGGTACAGCGTCTGCATCACTGCAGCCGCTGCACCAATCCCTCTGTCAATCTCCTGCTCCTGCCTCTCGTCACTTGTGAACAAGACCCCGAGATACTTAAACTCCTCCACTTGGGGCAAGAACTCATCCCTAACCCGGAGTGGGCAATCCACCCTTTTCCGGCTGAGGACCATGGCCTCAGATTTGGAGGTGCTGATTCTCATTCCCACCGCTTCACACTCACCTGCAAAACCGTTCCATAGCAAGCTGTAGGCTAGCACACAATGAAGCCAACAGAACCACATAATTTTCATCAATTTAGAAAAAAAAATAAGGAAATTGTTTGCCTTAATCAGTTCTGATGACTTCTTTGGGTTTACAATCATGAAATGGATTAAAAAAGAAACAACAACCAAAATATCAAAAGAATCCCATACCTCACCACTTAATTGCAGAATATTGGCATTCCTGAGGAGTGAAAGCTGGATCTGACAGAGTAGCTTGCACCATGAAGCTGCATTCTCCTGAATCTACGGAATCTATGGAAATAACCAAGATTACAAACCTTTGTATATATAAAATTTAAAAAACTGAAATTATGTTACAAAACGTAGAATAAAACTGATATTTGATTCCTATTATTTAGAACATGCATACATTTTTATATACACTTTTAACATTTGAACCACGTCTGTGAAGGTTCTCAGTCATCCAGGTCATCGTAGCCTAAGCTTGGAAAGAAATCTTATCTGGACTTCTTCAAGTTTGTTGAAGACGTTTCATCTCTCATCCGAGAAACTCCTTCAGTTCTGAGAGCAATTAGTGGAGAGTCCCAGATGTTTAAGCCCTATTGGGAGTGTCCCTAAGAGGGTCATGACCCCCTAGTGATGCTCTGCCTAATCACATGAGCCAAGGTGTGGGAACGGGTGTCAGAAATGTCTTCAAGTAACTTAAAAAAACACCTTTCTTTCCAAGCCCCTTAGGTTTTTTTCCCCTTCCCTGACGGGAACAGGCTTACTTCAGTCACTGGTAGTTGACAATGGAAACATTTTTATTTCTAATGGGAAAGGACTTGTGGTACTTAAACCTCTAGAATATTTTCTTTGTGCTAAGCATTGATATGATGCTTAACGCTTGAGATGCCAAGTTTTTTATTATCGAGGCTAGGTATTAGAGTAAGTTATTTTTTTCAGTCTCTCACACTAACATCCAGATTCTATTTTTAAAACACATATTCATATATAAAGTTTTAGCTTAATCAGGAAAACTGTTGTGGAGTTTATGCAGCATTAGCGTAGGATGTGTTTTAAATAGCTGCATAAAGTGGATTGGATACCAAGGTGCACATCCTCCTGCACTGAGGCAGAAGCACTAACTA